>NW_027464593.1:25000-336071 GCF_043290135.1 Rhipicephalus microplus
CGTTATCTATTCACGTCACGTGTTACGAAATTTAATATACGTGGAGCTAGCGAAACAACCGCGAGCACGCTATGAGCGTGGTATGTTGCTACGTTCTTACATGACACGCGTATCAGGATTATCATGTTTGCACCAGTCATATACTTTCGTCATTCATTGACGTCACGTAACACCAATGTTGGTATATGTGGAGCAAGCAAAGCGGCCACGAGCGCATCATGCAGGGCCCAGTATACTCCAATGTAACGTTGACGCGCGCGCACGCTGGACACAGCGACGCTACGTTAGCAAAACGCGAGCACTCTATCCTACTCCAGGCGCAACCGGCGCGACCAGCGTGTGTCGGGCGAAATGCAACATGCTGCATCTCGCACCGATTCATTACCTAGACAACACTGCGTCTCCCTCTTTTCGTGATGGAGGGACGCTGGACGCGCTGAACCAGGCATGCGTCAAAACAACGCAGCGCGGTGCGCGCCTGCGAGTATATGGCAGGACCGGCGCCTGGCGTGCCGACGGTGGCGTGACGCGACCAAGCGAACCCCGGTGCTCACGTGTGCTGGGTCACGTCGAGATGTATTGGCGCTTTGACTGTGGCATGTTGTCATGTTCTCACACGTCATTCATCTCACGGTTATCATGTTTGCACCAGTCACATACCTTCGCCACTCATTGACGTCACGCAATACCAAATTTGGCTTATGTAAAGCTAGCGAAACGGCCACGAGCGCATCATGAGTGTGGCATGTAGTCATGTTCTTACATGATACGCATGTCATGAGTATAGTGTTTGTATGTGCCATTTACCTATGTCATCCGTTCGCGTCACGTAATACCGAGTTTGATGCATGTTAAGCTAACAAAACGGCCGTGAGCACATCATGGGCGTAGCATGTAGTCATGTTGTTACTTGACAAGCATCTTATGTTTATCATGTTTGCACCAGTATTATATTTTCGTCATACATTCACGTCCCGTAATACCAAATTTGGTATAGGTGAAGCTAGCTAAATGGCCGCCAGTGCATTATGAACGTGGAAGGTAGTCTTGTTGTTACATGGCATATATCCCATGATAACCATGTTTGCACCAGTCACATGCCTTCTCATCCATTCACGTACCGTAATACCAAATTTAGTATATGTGAAACTTGCGAAACGCCCGCGAGCACATCATGAGCTTGGCATTTTATCATGTTGTTACATGACACGCATGTCATGATTTTTACGTTAAAGTTTGTCGCTTGTGTTTGTACCAGTTTTTCAACATGCCATATAACCGAAAACACAGCAATAGCTGCAGAACCATGAAATGTAGTTTATGACATTCATGACCTCTATATCAAGATTTTCATGTTATGACTAGTCAAATATGTCCTTGATATAGTCATGTTATGGCACACAAAGTTTGGTATCGATACCATTATCGAAACGGCCAGGAAAGCTAAAAGTCGTAGGTTGCTTGATAGATAGATAGATAGATAGATAGATAGATAGATAGATAGATAGATAGATAGATAGATAGATAGATAGATACGCGTAAAGTCGACGCAGTTCGCTAAGAAATGCCTCGAATTTAAAAGCACCTACGCCGCCGAAGAAGAACGAGCATGGAAAGTGTTTCGTCGGTACAAGCAATTATTAATTTTATCCGTATCCAACCTAGGACTTCTTGTGGCGAAAAAGTTATGGGCAGTGGCCTTTTTGTTCTCTTGCTTCTTAACACAACATACGTTATATCACTCGTAAACGTTGTATACTAAATTATATATATATATATATATATATATATATATATATATATATATATATATATATATATATATATATATATATATATATATATATATATATATATATATATATAAACGTCATAAACTAAACTCATAAACGTTGTATATATACCGCTTTGTCACATAATTACTTGAATGAGTGGTCAATGTCACGGGTGTTTCACGAAGCACTAAACAATCCCACTGCTTTGCCCGCTCATCATCATTCACGTAAATATGCCGTGTTTTTTTCAATAATTACCGCTTTCGAAAGAAGCAAATGAAGTATACCTTTAAGGGCATGCCTTTTTTATTACACACGATATAAAGAACAACTAAGTAAGATGGCTAGAGATGTTTAGTGGACGTTAATAGATGTTACATAATGTAAATTTCACGAAATGAAAGTCGGTGAAAAATCCGGCAGATCCCAAGTAGCTGGGATGCGACATTATGCAAAGCATGCGGAGGAAAGGTGACCGCGTTGCAGTTCTTTTTATTGAGCAACATGTCATTAAATGAAGCGGAATATATGTAGAAATGTTGCATGCACAGACATTTGCTGAAGAGTTGCAGGTGGTGATATAACCATTTGTTGTCGCGTGCGCAACGATGCCAACTGACACATGCGTAATAGCAACACCAGAAGCTGATATGAAGCACTGATTCTCGCGAGGATGCTGGCAGTTAATTTCCTCCTCCTCGACTAGCTTCTACACTAGCGAAAGAGGAAAGATGTTTGAGGATCGGAATGCGTCCCCTCGATGACTCGAGTGCGCGGTGGCAGCGCGAAGGAAAAGCCGTAGTCCGGTGAAGACACGCTTTATTGTAGCTTCAGGCATCTGCCCAAATACAAGCCTGAACCTCCGCTCCCTATTTCAGATTCAAACATCCTCTTTTCAACCGTCGCTTGAACAAAGAGCTGCACACAATCCAATCACACCTGTTTACTCGCATCACCACAAGCGATCACAAAAACACTCTCACAACATGCACGGAATTGGTAAAAATCACGTTACAATATACAACGCGAGAGAGGATAGGCTTCCCCGTGTCAAACTATCTCCCATGCCAGACTGTTTATCGGCCGACCACCTTCGGTAGCCGTTCTAACGCTCGAGATCTATGAGCTTTCTAATTTCACGTCGCTTCATAGAAGCCCCCTTAAGCGCGGAGTCTGAGGCCCTGTGCGCTGACCATGTGTGCACGCGACAGCGAGGCGTCCCGCCAGCCCAACAACAGTGGGTAATAGGGTATAGCGGGGAACAATGAGCTCGTCTGCGTGCCGCCTTCATGTCTCAGACAGCCCAGTGGCCGTGTTCCTGCCTCATTCTCAATGGCACGCGTGTATGCCAACAATTACTTAAGCTCAGACGGTGGCGCTTGGCCTGCTTCTTGCAAGACACTCTTCTGCGTGAGGTTTCCCCTTCTAGTTTCAAACAGGGGTGACCTTGACAGCTCCACTCACGAACCGCGTGAGTGAATAAGTCTCCTTTATTTCCCGTGCGCAGGTCTGCCGCGTTCGCTTCCGCGGAACCGATCAGCTTCGTTCGTTAACGGGTCTGGAACTGGCTTCACGCTCTGCATCAGCCACATTAATCGCGCTACACACAACACGCTGCTAGTGGTCACCTCATACTAACTCTGGCCCTTCACACTTCTACACAACTCAACTTAAGCACAAGGCAACTAACCACAATTGTCGTTAGCCCGATGGACCGACTGCATCGAAAGAGTATATATGTAATGTTTTTAAAGATGAGTAGGCAGCACTGAATCCACTACTGACGGGTCACGAAGAAAAGTGTCTATTTGGGAAGTAGTTCCGAGACCTGGCGCAGATCTGTGGAAAAACGCTTCATTGCCACGCAGAAGGCTTGGGTCCGATTCCAGCTGGGACACTGAAATTTATTATTTGCAATCGTCGGGTCGACGCTGCTGATGTCGGGTATTTATTTACGCTCGCCCGTAAAAACTACGCCATCTCCCGTTTTAGGAAACCATCATAGATGCGAAGAAACGGGCGCTAACGCTGACACAGGTGGCGACGTTGACACTAGCGGTCATTGCGGCATTGCGCAGGAGAGAAACCTGCGAAGGCTCAAAGCACGCAGTGATCGGCTGGTGTTTTCTACTGGAACATGCCAATCACTTCTAAGGGGCAATGAGGGACAGACCACCTTGATTTGACGCAGAGACTGGCAGCCCACTTTTGGTAAACGCGCACGCCGTGGACTCTCATTCTTCAAAAGTGCACAGAAGAAATCTTTTACCGGAACTCCTTTGGAGGTCAAGATGCAGTTCCTACGTGTAAGTGTTGCCAGGGCATCTCCGAGACTTAGGCGGCTGGGCTGCGGCTCGCTCTCCACTCGAGATCGATTGCAGTGATGGCAGGTAATACGCATTTTCGCATGCCCCAACTGCGCATAGTTGAGACAGATCGACATGCAATGATTGAATCTGTGGTGTCCCGCCTGTTTTGGCGAGCGGTCCATGGCGGTTTTCGGAGACAGGGCGCGCAAACATTTGTGTTCAATGGTATGTTTCTGCGTGGGCGTTTTTCGGCTTGTTTATTAGTTGAAGGGCTCTTCAGCTTTTGGCGAAACCGATGCAAGGCTGTAGCTACGAATTGCCGCCGGCGTGTTTCGTGGCCGATACTGGGCTGAATGAGACGATATTTTTTCGCGTTACTCTCTGAGGAACTTTTATTTTTTGGGGAGCAGGAGTTTTTACAGCATTGGTCGAACCTTTTCGTCAGCGTTGAACACGAAAGGGTACGACTCATTTTCGGGCCGACGTTGTACTAATAGTGATTTATGATTCCGTTTGTAACCAATTCTGTTTCATTGCATCTATTGTGTCGTTATACCATTCATTGTGTGATGATATCACATTGAGTTCTTGTGTACATGTATGCCAACATTGCCATGTACATTAGGGCAATGATGTCTTCATTGCAACGTAGTGACGTTTGTGTTGGTCGATAGATGTGCTAAAGTGTATGCGTCATTATTACTAAAAATTTATGAAATCTTTGTTCTCTGTACACAGTTTCAATAAACTTTTCCCTAACAGAAACTTGCTAGCCAACACTGCCGGAGTCGGCGTTGCGAGGCGAGAGAGGGGCAACGTAGGAGAGGACAGAAAGAGGAAAGAGGCGCGCATGTCCAATGGTGGTGTAAGCGCCACGAGGAGTAATGCCTGGAGGAGAAAAGGCAGCGAACGTTGGTTAGCAGACGCTCCCTGCATCGGCGTTGCGAGGCGAGAGAGAGGGGGGGGGGAGCTTAGCGGAGGAAAGAACTTGCGCATGCGTAGTGTGAATGCGGGCAATGACGCCGCGGTGCATACACCTGAGCAAGAGATGCTTGGCATCTAAAAGATAACTTGCCACCGGGAGAACCAAACCTGCGAGCTTCGAATAACGCAGCCCATTGTGTATGACCGATAATCCCACCCACATCCTTCGGGTCAGTAGCTGAGCTCCGTAGCTACTAGGGCCCGTTATCGCTAACGCTCAAAGTAGCCGTAAAAAGGTTGAGCATAAAACAAATAAATTGTATGCCAGTCTAACAAAAGTGTGCGTTTAAATGTTACTCAGCTCAACTTCCGACTTTTATTACTACCTTATTTGTTCTACTGAAAAAATGAGTTCAGCGGACAATGTTGATCAGTAAACTTATATTTAATGAAGGTTTTGAGGAGCGTAAGTGCTGGCTTCACAGCGCTCGTTACCCTTCTCATTGGTTGTGATATTTGCAGTGAGAGGAGAAACAGTTTCCTCCAGAAACTAGAGCGTTTGCGAGTGTCCTGTAACAAGGCGAATTCGAACTCCTACAATCATCTTTGGCTTCATTAGCGCCGAACTACAGAGAGCGAAGAGCTCACGTTACGTTGGATTCTTGTCTATCCCCCAGTTGCAAGTGGTGCTGTGAGGCCCACAAGATGGCTCTATGCTCTCCCATAGTAGAGTACCAAGTACTCAAATCCGTTAACCACTTTTTCTAAACACACAAACACACTTTGCGGGCTGTGTCCTCTCCTATAAAAGAATATCATGTACTCCCAATTGTTAAACAATTTTCGGAATACACAAAACACGTAGTATATTCTTCCGCTCTATCATCGCCGGGACCACTTATAGCCGCCTAAGACATTATGTTTGTTTTATCATCATCGGGACCATTATAGCCACCTAAGAGAGTGGAAACCCTCTTTGTCCTTCAATGTTAGAGTACTAAGTACTATAATTCATTGAACACTTCTCTCAACCAGGACAGCTAATTGCTAATCCGTGTTTCAACGCTAATAATACCATGAGGCGCTTACATTTTTAAACACTCTAATGCAACTTCTTCACGTCAGCGGGCCATCTTAATGCACTCTTGTTGTAAAGCATATATGATGCTATGGAACGCACAAATTAGAAATGAGAAACTTTACTGGCATGCCCCGCCGCGGTGGTCTAGTGGCTAAGGTACTCGGCTGCTGACCCGAAGGTCGCGGGTTCGATTCCCGGCTGCGGCGGCTGCATTTCCGATGGAGGCGGAAATGTTGTAGGCCCGTGTGCTCAGATTTGGGCGCACGTTAAAGAACCCCAGGTGGTCGAAATTTCCGGAGCCCTCCACTACGGCGTCTCTCATAACCATATGGTGGTTTTGGGACGGTAAACTCCACAAATAAAACTGTACTGGCATTGCAGCAAAATTTAGATTAGCGGTGGTGCCCTCGTTCATTGCACTTGACCGATACATGTTGATAAAAACAAAATTTTCGTTATGTGGCCGCTACAGGGAGTTTTGGATACGCAACAGCTTTGCAATAGCAAGCCGCCCACTAATTTCAACAGAAGCCGGCCTCCTCACACCTACTGTAGTCGCTAGCTATAATTTTCTAGCGTTGCCGCTGTGTAGCCGGCATAAGGAAACAAGAACTAAGGGAAGCGCAGATAGCGTCGACAAGCGAAACTTCTCCGAAACCGCTATTTCCTTACGCTCTATGAAAATGTCTTATGTTTTTTTCATGTATTTTACGGAATTACCAACTTAGTCCTGCTTCATTTTTTATGGGTTATCGTCAAGATGATCATGTACCGCTCCTTCTCAGCTTTCTTTTTGAATGTGGTTTCCCGATGAGCGTGGGTGCCCTTTTCCTCGTTGTTGGCCTTTATGTAATGCATCGTTTAAGCCGCATTCCTTAATAAGGCTGTCTAACCTGCGTGCTATGCCACTGAATGATCCGAATTCTCGCAGAAAGGAACACAGAAAGCACAGGGGAAAAAGTTAACGCAGTTCAGTGACGATTGAGATTGTTGCAGTACGCAGCCGAACAAGCAACGCTGTTACTCAGAAAGTTCAATATGCTAAAAACACAAATAACCATTTTCTGTATAATATTGCGAGCTAAAATGAAAAAAATTTATCTCGTCGTGTTCGGTCTGCGTGCCACCTTAAGTATACACAGAATGAAGCCTAAGAAAGCCACATTTATGCTGGGCTACACTCGTGCCGTGTGGTATGGTGTTGCTCGTCACACTCCACGCTACACGCCTGGGTTAAATGATTTCAGCCTTACTAAGCAAGCAGCATTTAGAGTTCTCTCCACATATTTTTCACAAAGATAAGCCTCTGCCTATATGTGCTGTTTTGATGATGATATATTGACGAAATGCCCACCGCGATTAACAAAAGAGCGATATCATGCCATAAACCTAATTAGCTTTCTGTGTATAATGGGTTCTCCTAATAATGTGTTCGCGTCACGAAGCCTATCGGTTTTTTTATTATCCACAACCAACAGTGGTCTGGATTAAAGCGTCCACAAGTCATCATCGTACAGAAGCTCTTGGAAACATTACAAGTTAACCTTCGTGAAGTACGGTCACTAAGAACACCTGTTCAATCAATGCAAATAGAATTTAACAATATATTTCCAAATTATTGCAAAAATCTTCCCTGTACGTACCTGAATACCATAATTAAAGACCACCTGGCAAGATTGGACACGAAGATTGTAATAGCAACTGATGATTCAATTCGCGAAGAAAAGGCAAGAGTCATAATTGCATCTTCAGTGTTGGATTGGTCTTGTTCGATTCCTTTACCAATTTCACACCTATTTATGAAGCGGAAATTCTTGCAATTCTCTTAGCATAACAAAAATTACCTCAACCAATGACAGATGCTATTATTCTTTCAGACTGAATGTCTGTGTGTAATTTAATAACTGCGCCTAATAAGTCCAATCAATTAAAACTATTTACGACCTTGCCCCTAGACATTTACGACTCATTCGCTTGGTGTGGATAGCAGGGTATAAACGTTTAACCCGCAATGAATATGCCGATGCACTCTCAGTGGCCTCACTTAATTGTCTCATAATTTCAATATTGCCAACGCTAGCATTTATTGCCTTGGCACGCTTTGAAAAATTTGTCATATCAGATCATCTTGAAAAATCTCACTTGGCAACATCTGATTTTCTCCATCTTAAGTACCCCTGGAAAAATTGACGGTTCTCCTCAAGAACTGAAAAGGGATTTAGCCACAGGGATGTTTGCGAGGCCGTATGCGATTATTTAAAGGCAACAAGAGGAATAGAAAGTTAAGCTCTCAGCCTAAATTTATTTTATTTCAAACCATATTAGCTTGTTTATTTATGACCTATGTTTATTTTATTTCTAATCTATCATTTATCAATTTGGCACTTTGTTTAAACATCGTTATATATTTAACCCGGCTGGTTAAAGAATTCCATCTCACAATTGAGGCACCGTCCGTTTCATGGCCGATCCCCGTGGTGGGTTGCGCCAGGACACTGAGGAACAACCAACCAACCAACTTGGGTTACACATCAGAACTTTTCGTAGTCATACAAAACATCAATGTAGTAACAGCTGGAGTACTAGGATCTTAAGTAGAGGCTAGGTGATCACTTTGTTTATCTGACACGTTGACCCAACGCAACGTTTTTGTATAATCAACATTGCTAATTGCTATTCAACAGTAGACTCCACGCGATACATCAGAACCCTCGAAAACCACAAAGACGTGGAAACGGCACTTTTGACAATGCATGAAAACAGACGTGACGTCTTCAAGTATTGTACACTACCGATATTTGCTGCCAATAAAATGCCCATTATGATTATAGAGATGTGGTAGAACTTTTTTTGTTTGGCGTCGGCAGTCAGACTGCGAACGCTGGCTAACAGCTATTTTTGGTGGAAACCTGTGTAGAGCTTAAAATGAACCTCAGTCTTAGCCAGGAAAGGCCGATAGCAAATTTGAAGGAGGTCCAGAGTACCCCAAAAGGTCATTTACTTTGTAACCTCCTCCAGGTGAAATTTAATAGGAAAGATACTGCGCCAGAGGCTCGATGAGAGCAGTATGGGACCTGAATATGATAGATACGCAACTGAGAATGCAGAGCTAGTGGAGGGAGAGGCTGTCGTCGACATGGCAGATAGCAGACATTTCAACAGCGTACCACTAGTAAAGCTGAGTAGGCCTTCAGCATCTTATTAAAGGAAATTTTTATAAAATTGCTCGTAATTCTTTAACGAATTCTGCATGAATTCCCCTAAAACACCTGCAAAACCAGAACTATATCCTGTTTTTATTCTCTGGCGATGTAATATTCCTCAACCGGATGCATGTGAAATTTTTCTGCGATTAAGTTTGTCCTGCCTCCATGCTCGGGTCATTCACCAGTGACGATGCCAGGGTATTTAGTCATAATGTGACCTCAGTTTTTTGTGACGTTACGAATAATACTGGGTTTTTGCGACGTCAGTAAGACGTGAAATATTGAAGTTATTATGTGATAATGATATTTCTGCATCTTTTGCGTTGAGGTCGATGCCAGCAGTTTCATGCTGCATGTAAGCATTTCACATTACCACTTCTCAAGCTTTCCAT
The DNA here is from genome assembly GCF_043290135.1 of Rhipicephalus microplus. Taxonomy (NCBI): domain Eukaryota; kingdom Metazoa; phylum Arthropoda; class Arachnida; order Ixodida; family Ixodidae; genus Rhipicephalus; species Rhipicephalus microplus. The sequence goes on from NW_027464593.1 coordinate 34,688, forward strand.
GCCTAAACTTCAATGGGATGATGATGGTGTGGATCTTAATACCACCAGAAGTACTTTTACGTGCCTTGGCATCGCCTACTACGTAAGCCTCTTGAATTTAATGGCCATAAAACCGCTATTTGATCTGTAGCGAGAGAGGAAGACGATACGGCGGCTAACGTGGTCGTGTCGTTCTCTCGCCACTTTATTCCGCGCCTCAAACGGAGCCACGGTGGCTGTGCACGTCCGACACACCAAGTGCGCTTGCTTGTTCTCATCCTCGCGCAGCTCGAGCTCGCATCAGCTGCGCGAGAGGTGTGGCGCGGTGATTGAGAAAATGATGATGTTGATGATGGCACTACAGGGCTCCCCTCTTGCACTTTGCGGGATTTAAAGGCATATGAAAAAAGAAAGAGAGCGACAAATGCTATAAACATTAACGACAATCCATAAAGTGTTCAATTGGCAAGTGCAGGTTGTCAACGTTTATGGGCCATCGGTAAGCAGTGTGTCTCCGGTGGGCGACTGTGGGAGAAGCGCAAGGGACGAAGAAGGAAGTGCCGGGTCGCTGTGGTTGCCGACAAGCGGGACTCACGATGACCTGGTCGGACAGGCCGAGAGTGGACCGTGTGTCACGAGGTCATGCTGCTAACGTCGCCAGAGGGTCGGCAGTGTGGGTTTTGACGTTGGGGTCGACGCAACACAGGCCTCAAAGTCGAGCGGCGTCTGACGTGCCGGTATAGATAGACGTGCCGACGCACGCAGGAACGTGTCTTAACAATGCCGCCAAGTGTACAGTCGGTAGTCGGGTACACGACTAGTGGTGGGACATTGCGTCGAATAGGCCGAGTAGGCGCTTGCGCCATCTTCAGGGCTGTGACTGCAACTCGCGGCTGCGTAGCAGGGCGGCTCGAAAGTTGCCGCAATGTGTGACGCCAAGCACGTTGTCGTCGCCGACGTAGGGTAATGGGTGGTAGACACGTATGAGGTATGAGCGTCGTCACGGTTGTGACACACGAGCTGGCGTTGTGGACACGCGTCTGGTTGTTGCCGTCCGGAGGCAAAGGCTCTGGTGAATGGTGGTGGTGGAACCCACTCAGCGTGGGCTAGCCCAGAGTATTGGACGGGACACCTGTGCTCTTGTAATGACCTCCTGTAGTCCGCGCACGAGGGTTGGCGTGCAGGTCTGCATAATTGATGGCTGCCCCTAGCTAACACCCCCTAGATTGCTCCACCGCAGCAGTGGTATGCCTGATGAGCCCTGTCTGAAGCGGACCGGGCACGTCGTCCTCAAGCGCGTCAGTCATAGTCACAGCGTCTTGGAAGCTTGGCTGTGGTTGATGGCTGGTGGCTTTAACTTCAGCTGCGGGAAACTGCGAGGACGATGGCGGTCGTTGCTGGCAGGACGTGCAGAGCATTGAGGCTGGTCGACAGTCGCCTTCGGACAACGGGGAGGGTGAAGGTTCGGCAACCGGGAGGTGAATAGCGGGCGTGACAATGCCCATAGTCGTGGTAGCCACCAGGGCGTTCGGTGATGTTGCCGTCGTGGAACCTGACGTGTCAGCCGTGTTGTGAGCCATGGAGGTCGGCCTAGACCAGCGATCCATTCCGGGGCTTTTGGGTTCACAGCAGAGGACCGTAGCCAATGCCTGTACATTTTAGATTTGGGTCTTTTTAAGCAGCGAGCCGTGGTGTTCGATGTATGTAGTAGCAGTAGGTAACCACTTCTTATTTAGTCCTTGGAATGTCCACTGGATGGTGGTATTGGCTCATGATAAATATATGATGAAAAGATGTGATATGGCGGTATTTGGAGTGTTCACTACATGGGCGGACGGACAGATGGACGGATGTATTGACAGTCAAACAGTCAGACAGACGCATGGAAGAAATGTTGAAATGATGCGAGATGGCGGTACTTAGAGTGTTCACTAGATGGGCGGACGGATGAATGGACATACAAAGAGACGGACATACTGACACAAGGACAGACAGTCAGAAGCACGGAAGTAATGATGACATAAAGCGAGATGGCAGTGCTTGGAGTATTCACTAGATGAACAGACGGACAAATGGACATAAAGACATGCATACGGACAAACGAACGAACGGAAAGACAGACAGACAGACAGACAGCCGAAGCGACGGACGAACGAACGAACGGATATACAAACAGACAGACCGGCATACAGACAGACAGATGGACGGACAGATGAATGGACAGATGGACAAACAGGCCCTATTGCAAAAACCAGTGCCACTGGGTTCCAGCCTGCAGCGCCATGCCTCAGTATAGACCCAGTGCCAGCACTGGCAGGCGCTTGGTACTCGGTACAAAATGGCTTGACACGGTTCAAATGGGGCTGCCATTCGCATTAAATAAATAAATAAAGAAAAGAAGTGATATTGCGCACACTCACAATAATAATAATAATAATAAAATGAATAAAATGACTAAAGACAGGATTCGAGCTTGTCACCTTCAAATTCCACACCGAGTACACTACCCACTACGCAACAGAAGAACATGTTGGTATCGTTGTAAAATGACTCCTTGTTCTAAAAACACGCCGTTCAACTCCACATTTACAAGTTGAACAGTCAAAACTAACGCGATATTCCTTTCCAAATAACAAATGCGTCTTCATTAGACTGTGACAAACGGGTTCCAGGCATCGAATGGCATGTGGGTATTGGCAAGAGCGCAAAGTTTTTCAATGAATTCACATCTTAACTCTGAAAAATATCATATGGACTGGAGGAGCAGCCACAGATAGTCGGCTGTTGCTGCCGATAGTTTTTTTTTCTTTGATAGTCGCTTTTCACACTTTTTACTGGTCAACATGTACAGATAATTTATGTATATTTTGCTACATATGCGCGCAAACGATTGAATATTGAGTGTATTTCTCACGCAAGCGACGATAGAGCAGTAAAGAGCTGGTATGCCAGTGTACAGATTTGCAGTTATATCGGTACGTGCTACTAAAACCGCTGAAGAAAATACTAAAGCAATCCGCTGAATAAATATGCCAGTGTGTTAGTTCACTAAGGCATACCAAATTATGAGCGTCAAGTTCTTGTTCTTACATACGAGTCAGAGAAGTACCGGATACCGCAATGGGAAGGAAGCTTTCAGTGACAGCCTGCGTCGCTTAAAGCACGACACATCGATCGTCATCGCTCCTTGTGCGCGCACCACACATGATGTGAAATGGTTGATGTACACTCAGGAATGTGTAAACTGTACTTTACACTCATTATTACAGTTTAGAATTCGTCCTACTTTAAGCGAAAAGTGCCGGTATCATGTGCATCGACGCGGCCGGCACGATAGGCCTCAGGCTCGCCGGGACAGGGCACTTGGTAAGGCCGCTCTCTACGCCGCAAAGCTGTGATGCTTGACGTTTCTCCATTTGAGTTTTGCAACACTTCTAACAGTTATCTCAACTGTACCAGAACAAGGACAATCAATGCCAGAAATGCATTTCTGGAGTGGCAATATTGAGCGACAACTGCTTTTCTGGCCTCACTCGCAGTATACAGCGGATGTGCTAGTGTACAGATTTGCAGTTCTATCAATACCAAACAATAAAAAAGCGCCAATTAATACTAATGCAATCGGCTAAAACATATTTCAGGGAGTCAGCTCAAAAAGCCGTACCAAATTACCAACTGAAAATCTTGTGTTTTTACATATCACTCAGAGAAATACCGGCTAAGTACGGCGGGCGGCTTTCGGTGATAGCCTGCGTAGCGGAATGCGTGACGCAGAAAGCTAGAAGCACCGGTAAGATATACATCGAGGCGGCAAGCAGGATAGGTTTAATGCTCGCTGCCCGGACACTGGATAAAACCGCTCTCGACGCGGTGAGTTGGGATGGTTGAAGCTTCTGCATTTGAGCTTCGGAAAATTTTCATCTATTACCCCTAGTAAGTAGAACGATAAGCATGGCTAGACATCGATTTACACAATGTGCTAGAATCGAACGACAGCTGTTTCTCTTCCATCTGTTGGGACACCTTGCGAAGCGATCGAGAGAGCTCATTTACGTTTTGTGCACTTCGCAGCATTAACAATTTCCTGTTTCTCTTAGAAGTGGCGTCCAGCTCTAGGCTTATAAACACTGCAACATAGAATCGTTACTCCAATACACGACTGACGCGAATATGGCCGGTATATGCGGGGACATGCGAAAAGCTTGCATTAATTGCTGCTTTACGTGTGTACCTGCCCCTCAAAAACGACGTATTCTTGGGATCAGTTATAGAACCTATCCATGCCGTCAAATGAAGCGTTTTATGTTCAACTACATCGAAACATACTATAGAAGACGCTATATAAATTTCCACGCTGCGCTGGTAGAAACAGTGCGTGCTCCAGTATGCACCAGCGCTTGCAAGTAGAAATTCCAGCGCTTCCAGCGCTTCCCAGTGTGCACCAGTGGCACAGCGGTTAAGCCAGCCCCCCTACCAGTGCGACACAGATATATCCCAGTGCGCCCAGCGAAGTTCCAATAAATACCAGCCTGTGCCAGTGTCTCCAGCGTATACCAGTGCCAAAAAACGTGCTGCCATCACACTAGGGGATGCCGTTTTTTGCAATAGGGGACAGACAGACAGACAGACAGACAGACAGACAAACAGACAGACAGACAGACAGACAGACGGATGGATGGACGTACGGGTCGACGCATGGTGGATGCACGGATGGACGCTCAGGTGGATAGACGGACAGTCGGCCGCATGGACGGATGGACGCAGGGAAGGACGCATGGATGGATGCTTGAATGAACGCGTTACCGACGGGTGCACGGTAGACGCACGATGCACAGAAGGACAGATGGATAATTGAACGGACGCACGTACGCATGGCCGAACGCACAGAAGAATGGACAGACAGAGTGCCAGCAAGTTTTGCATCACTGTGGCCAAGTTTTCTTATATTATATATGCAGCATAAGCTGTCTGTTTATTTTTTAGTGGATCAACATTGAGGCAGATCAAGCAAGTCATTCGGCATGCTGGTGCCATAGGCAATGAGTGCATCCTTTTGATGCACTCATTGCCTGCAAAGTTTTTGCAAGGCTTTTGAGAAAACTGTTGCTACTGTTAAAGAAAACAACGCAGCCATTCCTACACTGGAGCCGTGATGCAGAAATTAAACCATAGTCATCAATGTCGCCGTTGGCGTCGTTGGCTGTGAGTGAAAAGTTATGGTCTTCTTCCTGACTCAAATATGGAGAAAGATGCAAAGAAGCAACAAAAACTCTTAATTGGCTCAGCTCGGCTATTCCAGGATGCATGTAGTGTGGGCTCAGCTTCAGATGAATATACTTAGGTTACCTGGTTTTCTAGGATGAGCTTAATTATCATGCTTACTGCTAGATTGATGAATGGACGGACAGACGAACAGGCGGATGAACCAACCAGCTTTCAAGCTTACGCGAGTCAAGCACCCCATCTCACACGTAAGATGGAAGTGAGACAAGAGTGTCACTCATTGCTCATGTTATTAAAAAAATGTGGCATCAATATGACACTTATGATTTTTTGTTTGGTAATTGTTGTTTACCTCTTATCTGGCCTGCATGGGGTGCGTGCCTTTCTTATCTGTAAAGAGAACCCGTCTCATACATTCGTCAGTTTCTAAACATGTGAGCACTGTAGCTGCCACCAGCATGCGGCAAAGCGAGTGATACCATCTCATTTGTTTACAAGTACAGATACCCTATGCTACATCTGAACGTAAGAAGGAATCTCAAAGCGTTTGCAAAACAACGCTGTGCCCATTCATCAGTTTACCTAATCGACTTGCAAATATGGGGTCCCTTTGAGAACACTGGCCGTGAAGCGCGTCGAAAGCTATTTTTATGAGAATCCGGGCTCGCGTACACGCTTGGGGAAATGCGCGTTCGACATGATTTATTCATGAGCATGGCGAGAGGATGGCGGGGGGAGCGGTAGCCGCAGGCGATCAAACGATGGTCCACGTTATCTCAGAAACACCTCATCCGGAGCAGCTTCACATCTTTAGGCCCTATTATGCCTGCGAGTCCACAGCGAACGTCCAAGCCTCCGAAAAAGGCAATCTGTGTCAAGGTCAGCCTGCGAGCCCGCCTGACGCGCATAACTCAACGGCGTCATCACGCGGCGGTGCGTTTCTGCCGCGCACGTGCAGTGAGTCACCTCAGCCAGCCTGCCGGCGCCTTCCTGGCTGGCGAGTCTGACGCAATGCGTGGCGACGTCACTCGTCCTTAGGTGCAGCCACGTGCAGCGCAGCGGGCTCCGCATTCGATAAAGAATGACGCGGCCCAGCGGTGCCCCATTGAAGCATTCTGACCTCACGACCAGCAGCGCCTCTGGTTGGACATTTGGTTACTCAAAGAATCCACCAGGTGCATATAAAAGAAGCCCTGCGGTGCGTCGCGAGCAGTTGAGCTATGTGTTAGCAGTGGACATGTGAGTCAGAGAGTAGAGCTATGTGTTAGAGAGGAGAGCTCGGCTCTTTGGGTTTCTAAGCTGTCGGCCCCAGTGCCGAACTTGTAACGCCTCTGTATATATGCTGTACATAAACCTTGTATAACTCACCGTCGTCTCGTCCGCTCGTCTATCGGCTCTGCGCAGAAGCAGTCGCGAGGTGAGAAACCTACGCTACCAAACGGCTGGTGACCGTGTCGGCGGAGATCGGAGCAGTGGCGCCTTCGGGACCGTGTTGGCGTCGCCGTCTTTCGTACACAGTGGTTGCAGCGCTGAGATTTGTGGCGCCCTTCGTAACGTCGTCGGAGGCGCGCGTCGCAACAGTGGTTGGCAGCTGCGGGATCGGCTGGCGTCTGCGACATCGATATGGTGAGTGCCTGATGTTTTCTCCTCAGTTCACCAGACTACTCTAGCTCAGGTTAGAGTAGTTTAGAGAAGGGCTGTGTGAAGCATTACAGTGAGCTTTGATCGTTTCAAGCAAAGTCGTACTGCTTTGAAACCCAAGGTAATGCGGAGAAGGTAAACACGGGAGTGTTAAAAATTGCTTGCGCGTCTTGCTTGTAGACTTATAGTGGGTACGGCAAGTAGATTCTTAACAAGAGCAAACAGCAAGAGGCTAGTGTGAACCATGGAGAACCTTAAAGTGAAGGAACTCATCGAAATTTGTGAGGAACTCGGCATTACTTTGGGCCGTGCGAAACGAAAGCAAGCAATCCTTGAGATCATGAAGAATGAAGGAGTGTCAGCTGAAAAAGTCGATGAGGCCTGGAGGGATATCAAAACACACCGCGATCAGGCTGAAAGGCGAGAAGCTCGCGAAGGTGAAGAAGCTGAAAGGCGAGAAGCTCGCGAACGAGAAGAAGCTGAAAGGCGCGAACGTCGCGAGCACGAGGAGGCTGAGAGACAGGAGAGCCTCGAAATTAAACAAATAGAATTGGCAATCCTACAGCGTTCACAGGCGCCTAGCGTAGCTTCTCCGACGATTCAGGTCAGCGGTTATAAAATTCAGGACCAACTGCCACCGTTCGTAATAGGCGAGGACATGGCGAAGTATCTCGTCAAGTTTGAACACGTCTGTGAGTGAAAATCTTTGGAGCGGTTTCTTTGGGCAAGGAACGTATTAGCTCTTTTTCCCGGCGAAGTGTCCGCCGCGATAAGTTGCTTGTCGAGGACAGCGTTAGAGAGCTATGACGAGGTGAAGGAAGTGCTCTTGAGACGTTATAAGTTGTCATCCGAGGCTTTCAGGCAAAGGTTCCAGTATGCAAAAGAGAGGAATGAGTCACACGTTGACTTCGCATTCGTCCTAAAGCCGATTTAATTGAATGGCTCAAGGGCGAAGGTGTTTATGACGACCGCGATAAAGTGGTAGAATACATTGCATTGGAGCAATTCTACCCCTGCATCAAGGAGGATGTCAAGCTTTGGCTGCAGGACAAGCTTGGTGAAGTACAGCTAAACAAGGCAGCAGAGTTAGCTGAGGAGTATTATACTCGCCGAAAGTTGCATAGCAGGGCAGTGCGCGTTGAAAAGAATGAAAGGAAAAAGGGCTTTTCAAAGAAACCTGATCAATGGAAGCCGCGAATCTGCTACAAATGCAGAAAGGAAGAGCACATCGCGATAAACTGTAAGCAAAAGGTTGCGACTATCCGAGAATCGGAAAACAAACGGAAGCAGTGAATCTGTTACAACTGCAAAAAGGAAGGTCACATCGCGATAAACTGTAAGCAAAAGTTTGCTTTCGCAACAATCTGAGAATCGGAAAAGAACATGCGGTTGGTAGAGCCATATATCCAAGAAGTTAGTGTGAATGGGAAAACGTGTCGAGCACTTCGTCACTCAGCGGCAACCATGGACGTGTTTCATCCTTCATTGGTGTCTCCGGATGACTTTACAGGAGAATGCGCGTGGATCAGGCAAGTCGCCGAGGAGCAGAGTGCTTGCTTACCAATCGTTACACTTGTCATTGAATGCCCGTTCGGTAAGCTTCGCACCGAAGCGGCTGTGTCTGCCACGCTTCCCGATCGTTTTCCTTATCTTTTCTCTAACAACTCAGAGCAGCTTCTCAAAAAGCAGGGTAAATCGTTCTTTTCAACTTAGCGTACATGGCCTCACGCGATCGCAAGCGCGGAACCTTTCACAGGGGCTTGATCTTGGTAAATGCGGTAAACTATCAAGTGACCTTAACGGAGAGTCTACGGAACCTCAGAGAGGAAATTCTTCGTGTGAGTCAATTGAGCCGTCACTCGAGTGGCCCGTCGCCAAAGCGACTGGCGCGCTTTCCGTAGCAGGGGGAGACGACATGGCGCCATTGAGTCAGAGCGAGAGGGGTGCAACGCCCTCGCCTGTGGCGGAAAGTCGAAGAGAGCTGTTGAGGGTTGATCGAGAAATGCTCATTTGAGAGCAACGTGAGGACCTCTCGATAAAAGCGCTAATGGAAAGCGTAAACTCGGGAGAAAAGAAAAAGAATGTTCCTTTTTTTGAGAAAGCAGGGCTTTTGTATCGGAGCTACACAAATGCTCAAGGTCGCATGTATGAGCAGCTCTTGGTGCCACAAAAGTATCGTCGCACACTATGGGAACTGGCGCATAAAAACGCATGGGCCGGGCATCTCGGCATAAAAAGGCAAGGCTAGAGTTTCCCTTGAGTTTTATTGGCCGCAATGCTGGAATGATATCGAAGACTTTGTACGCTCATGCGACACTTTTCGAAGAGCGGGGAAATTCGCGTACAAGTGGACGGCACCCATGAAGATTTCTGATACCAATTATGAAGTGAAATTAGGAAGGCGGCTGGACAAAATTTAAAACTTGATGAAACCATATGTTCAACGTCAAGCGGCCGTAAATCTGCTGTTAAATGCTTCAGAGGAGGAGGGAGAAGAAATTTTTAGTTCTAGTGAGGTAATCGAAATGGAATCGGAGGTGATCTTGGAGCAGTTGAACCTAGAGACTAGGTTAAGTGAAGTTCAGAAGGAGGACCTGAAAAGGATTGTTTCCGAGTTTGGATACGTGTTTTCGGACCGTACCGGAAACACGACGGTGATTGCACATGATATCGAGCTAACTTGAGAGGAGCCAATCCCTAGCAAGCCGTATCGTTGTTCTCCTCTGCAACGTCCCAAGTATGAGCCGCCCTTGGTACCGCATAGGTATCGTCGCCTAAAAATGGCCGGTTACTGAGATCGAGCAGGCTACTCCAACAGCACAACTTTGACGTTCGCAACAAACAAAAGAAAGCTAAAATCTAATGCAGACGCATTGAGTCGTGCGTGTTAGTACCTTCTCCACCTTTCGTTTTTTCGCTGGCGATTCGGGGAAAAATTGTGTCCTCATCGCGGTCTTAGCTGATCTCTCTCGTCCAGAATGAGCTCAAGGAGCCAACTTTATGTTCTATTCTATTTCGTTAAGTTATTCTACGTTTAAAAAATTGAGTTCTCATTTTAAGAGTCTTGTGTCCCACATGTGCCTCTTGATGTAGAGGGAACGAAATTCCGATAGACAAGTAGCTAGGTGTATGTTGTACTATACTTTGGTGTTCTGTCGGGTGACCGAGGGCACTTGCTTGTGTCGTGTGTTGTCTGTTGTCGAACCGTTCTTGACAAGTTGCAGAACCATCGACAACTGCTGAGGCCAAAGATGGTCAGAAGAGACGCGTGAAGCTGGTCGACAAGTTGTGGCGACAAGCCAGTGGAGCTAGGATCCGCCCTCAAGACTGGGATGTGTTCCCAAAACAGAGTCTGGTGCTGCATTCTCCCCATGGCCCTGCAGGCGAACCTGGAGGGACCTGGCGATCGAGTGCGCCGGACATCCGAGCCACGTGGAAGCAGCTCGTATTCCCTGCGCATTGTCTGCCGGCGGGGGTGCTATTATGCCTGCGAGTCCTCTGCGAACGCCCATGCCTCTGAAAAAGGCATTCTGTGTCAAGGTCAGCCCGCGAGCCCACCTGACGCGAACAACTCAACGGCGTCATCACGCGGCGGTGCGTTTCTGCCGCGCACGTGCAGTGGAGTCACCTCAGCCAGCCTGCCGGTGCCTTCCTGGCTGGCGAGTCTGACGCAATGCGTGGCGACGTCACTCGTCCTTGGGGGCAGCCACGTGCAGCGCAGCGGCTCCGCATTCGATGAGAATGACGCGGCCCAGCGGCGACCCCATTGGAGCATTCTGACCTCACGACCAGCGGCGCTTCTGGTTGGACATTTGGTCACCTAAAGAATCCACCCGGCACATATAAAAGAAGCCCTGCGGCGCGTCACGAACAGTAGAGCTATGTGTTAGCAGTAGACATGTTTGTCAGAGAGTAGAGCTATGTGTTAGAGAGGAGAGCTCGGCTCTTCGGGTCTCGAAGCTGTCGACCCCAGTGCCGAATTTGTAACACCTCTGTATATATGCTGTACATAAACCTTGTTTAACTCACCGTCGTGTCGTCCGCTCGTCTATCGGCTCTGCGCAGAAGCAGTCGCGAGCTGAGAAACCTACGCTACCAAACGGCTGGTGACCGTGTCGGCGGAGATCGGAGCAGTGGCACTTTCGGGACCGTGTTGTGTCGCCGTCTTTCGTACAGAGTGATTGCAGCGGTGAGATTCGTGGCGCCCTTCGTAACGTCGTCGGAGGCGCGCTTCCAAACAGCCAGTTCCTCCTCTGACGTGCTGCCAGACCACGTGCGCTGACGAGATTAATTGCATTATCAGCATGCTTTGTTCGAGTACCGTCTCGGGCTGTAAAGCATACAGCCTAAAGGCGACGCATCGGAGTAATATTCTGGCCATTCATTTGCAATCTCTAGCGGCTTTTTGTTTTATTGATCTCTAAATATTGCATTATACATATATCACTCTGCATTGCTCTTTCTTTCAGAAAATGTTTGGCAGCTACCCTATATGTGCGCTTCCCATTCGACGATGCCCACTTCACCTGTTCTATCCACCTATGCAGCGTAATTGAAAAGCCTTGAGTTCTATAGTGAATGTGAGAGCCCTCATTTTCTGTTCGTATTCGTAGAAGTGTCGTAAACAATAGTATTGGACATAAACTGAGCAGGCCATGAAAAATATGGAGCTGGTGCCTATTTGCGGCACACTGTGTCATGCGAATTTCTCCTCTGCTCATTTTCACGCGCTCAACTTAAGACCCCCATTATTATGCTTACCGCACCAATATTGTGAAGCCTAATACTATTCTTCAGAAATTTTGTATGATAACACAAAGCAAACTATAAGTCGTTGCTTATGTTGGCTTATATTTTCTAATTTTCAACTTTAAGACATCTTTAGTGGGAGCACTTTAGGGGTACAGGCTGTCGTATGCTGTCGACGGTGCTTGGCGTAATGCAGCCGGAATCATATGCAGCCTAGCAAGCTGTATATCATCTTGAGCGCACGCTCGTGCAAAAGAGACGTCTAGTTTAGCAATGATATACAATTTGGACCCGAGAGAATGAGAGAGCGAGGAATTATTCGTAGTGTAAAGCTTGTAATAGTGGCAGGATTGCTTGTTATAAGACACCCTAAATTTCTTATGGAAATTTTCAAATACGGCTAATATTGCTTATACTTTCAATGCATATGTCTGTCAGCGTGCCTCACACCAAATCCTTCAATGCAACTTGCGAAAAGCTGCGCACACCCATTAGCTATTTCCTTTTTTTTTCAATATTAAGGTTTCTTGCCCCATTCCATTGCATACACTTAACTTTATACACACTATCCGGCTTATTTTTAGGGCAGTCATAACCCTGACGTAAACATGCACTTCATCATTGTCATTATCAGCCTGACTACGCTTACTGTAGAATAAAGGCGCTAATCAACGTGGTCTCGTGCTTTCCGTTGCCACGTTATACCTGCGAAATTTTTACTTTTATCTGCCCACATAACTTTCTGTCTCTCCAGCACCCGCTTGTCTCCTCTTGGTATCCTGTCAATCCCTCTTGTGACCAGTAACTCTCATGGCTACATGGTACGTGCCCCGCCGATGACCTTTACTTTTCTCGTTTTTGACTGCTCAGACACTCTTTTTTTATTTTTTTTATTTACGTATACTGCAGACCTTCTCGGTCTAAGCAGGAGTGGTACATAGGATATACAAACAATGATGTCACGTACAGAAAGGCACCGACACAATAAAAAAAAATTGAGTTCTATTGGTTTCCAAGTAGCCAAAACAACAGTGTCATAATGCAACGTTCAGAATCATGCTAAAAGGACAAACCAGTCAAAGGGAAAGAAACTGCTCCCAATAAATCCCTATTCGTACATTTGCGTCTATTGTTCAAAACTTATAGTTTTATTCTTTTCAATAAAGGATTCTACGGTGTCACAGTTCACAGCTATTAATGGAAGTTGATTTCAATATGCAATTGATCACAGAAAAACAAAGTTTTTGTGAATGTTGTTGTGACTTGTGGGCAGTCGTGTTGTTTTATTGTGGTTAGTTCTCGAGGAATGTCTGAAAGGTTCAAGAAGATAGTCTGATCTGGATATTGTATATTTCCCATGATAAAGGAGATACAGGAATTTAAGTTTAGAATGTATTCTCCGTTCGGAAAGGCAATGAAGTTCGGCTCTTTTACGCAGATTAGTAACACTGGTATACCTGGAGTAATCGAAAAACACTAATCGAACTGCTAAGTTTTGCACTCGCTCAATTTTACTAATGAGAAATTTGTGATGTGGACTCCAAATTATATCGGCGTATTTTAGTGCTGGTCTAATCACGGTTTTATAGGTGGTTAGCTTTACTGCAGGGGGAGTGTTACGGAGTTTTCTCTTTAGGAAGCCCAATTTACCTTGCGCTTTTGAACAAATAGCAGTTATATGTGGATCCCAATTAAGGTTGGATGTTAATGTAACTCCCAAATATTTAACTTGATCGCTTTTAGTAATTTCTAAATTGTCTATTGTATAAGCAAATTTGAGTGGTTTTTTCTTATTCGTGAAAGTTATGGCTACGGTTTTCCGCGCATTCAATGTCATTCCCCACTGGGAACACTAGGTTTGAATTTTTGGTAATGAGTGATTAAGGTTAATCTGGTCCTCAGTTCGATTTATTCTTGTGTACACAACGCAGTCGTATGCAAAAAGCCTTATTTGAACGGGTGAGTCAATGACCATAAGAATGTCGTTGATGTAGATATGAAACAAAATTGGTGCTAAGACTGATCCTTGTGGTACGCCCGAAAGGACGTTCAGGCTGTTTGACGTGTGGTTGTTCACAGCGACAAACTGCTTGCGGTTGTGTAGATATGATGTTATCCATGTAATAATATTATCTTCAATACCAATTGCATGCATTTTAGTTATTAGATCAGGGTGGCGAACGACGTCAAATGCTTTTGCAAAATCTAAAAAAACGGCATCTATTTGTCCTCTTTCATTCAGTGCATTCGCAATGTTGTTGGTAATCTCGGCTAGGTGCGTGACTGTTGATAAGCCAGATCGAAATCCATGTTGCCTATAGTAGAGTAGGTTGTTAGTTTCTAAATGTTTTTTAATGGCTTTAAAAGATATATGCTCTAATATCTTGCAACACGTGCTGGTTAATGAGACCGGGGATAATGGCTTTATAAGATATATGTTCTAATATCTTGCAACACGTGCTGGTTAATGAGACCGGGTGGTAGTTTATTGGATTGTAGTTTAGAACCAGATTGATGTATTGGAATAATCTTTGCCATGCGCCAGTCATTAGGGATTGTCTGCGTAACTATTGAAGTGGTGTATATTTTATGTAGATATTGGCTTATCCATTCAGCATATTTATTAAGAAAGGTGTTCGAAATATTGTCTGGGCCTGGAGACTTCTTAGTGTCAAGGTTGCGGAGTAGGCACTGAACACTTTCATTATTCTGCAATTTTGGCATAGGGTTAATTAAAGGATATGATGGTAAAGATGCTTCAGAGGACCCATGCGCGAAACCTGAGTGAAAGAAGGCATTTAATTCATCGGCTATCTGGTCTGGTTGCGTGATAATTCTGTTGCACGATGTGAGCTGCGTAATATCGGAATGCTGCTTAGACAAGTAGCGCCAAAGCCAAAACTTTTTTGATTCAGACTGCATGAATGATGGAAGCGTGTCAGAATGGAATCGAGACTTAGCGCGGCGAATTTTGTTGTTCAGTGTAGCAATAAGGCCTTGTAGTTGATCAGATTTTCCGGCCTTGCGTCGCCTTTTAATCTTCCTTTTTAAATGTATGATCTCCCGCGTCACCCACGGAAAATCCCGGTCAACGTGTTTTCTTTTTAAAGGCACGTTACGAGCTTCACAATCGCCCACAATATCTTTAAAGCATGTCCACAGTTCGTCCACGTTGTTAATTTTATAGAAAACAGGAAACGACGATTCTAAATGGGCGAAGATAGCAGCGTGATCTGCACGTGCATAGTCCCTGAAATAGGTAGCTCTGGATTCCTTTATTTTTTGGACTAGTGTTAAAGGACACGAAAGAGAAACAATCTTGTGGTCGGAAATCCCATCTTGAACACTTATACAACAGTTTTCAAGGGAATTACTTACAAACATGAGATCAGGCACAGATGAACAAGAACCTACAATACGCGTAGCACTAGATACTAGTTGTGACAATGAGAAACTAAACGCTGTTAGCAAAAATGATTCCGCACTTGCTAACTCTCGATGATCATGACCAAATTCAGGCCAGTTAATTCCTGGCAAATTAAAATCTCCGCTTAAAATTATCTTTGAACGTGAATTTGTGTGTTGTGCAATATAGTCGTGCATAATCTCTAAATATTCAGGGGAAGAGTTTGGTGGACGATACACTGCGCCCAAGAATATGCTTTTTCCATAGAAATTGATCCGGCACCACACACATTCATGGTTGCTAAAATCCTCTAAACGGGAAAACTTCACATTCTTTTTTATAGCTATCGCTACTCCGCCGCCTCTTGTTGTTCTGTCTTTGCGGAATAATTTGTATGAGGAGGGGACAACCTCAGAATCAAGCACGCCTTCGTGCAACCAGCTTTCTGTAATAACTAAAATATGTGGATTGTGGTTTAGTACTAGGCTTTCCAAAAGAGTTAGCTTGTTTAAAACGCTGCGTGCGTTAAGTGATCCAATTAGAAGGGTTTTAGAACGCTCCCGTAATTTCTTCGTTTGAATTTCCGGCTGCCTTTGCGAAGGCGTAACTAATTTTGTCATTCTAACCGTTCGATTGTGTTGCGAATCCCAGACGAACAGTTTTCCGTCCACTTTTAACTTGTCATAAATTAGCGACACGTTTAAGCCTTGAGTCCTTTCCTGTGCTGCAGAATGCCAAAGTTTCTGTCGTGTATCACGCACTATTTTTGAAAATTCCTCCGAAGTTGCTATTTTCGTTTCTTTCAGTTTGCTGCAGCAGGACAAAATTCTGTTTTTTTCTGCAAAGTCATAAAGTCGAAGGATAATCGGACGGTGGCGTTCTTTGTGATGTTTTCGCACTCTATGAATCCTTTCTAATGACTTTACTTCTATGCCTAATACTTTCTGGAATACTTCTTGCTTAACTATGGCCGCCAGTGACTTTCAATCTTCGTCTACTTCATCATTTATACCGTATATTACGAGATTGTTGCGTCTGCTCCTACTTTCTAGGTCGTCTACTTTGACCGATAGTTTAAAAAGTTGGATGTTTGAGTTGCTACAGGCTTCCTCACATACCGTCAACTTTTGTTCAAGTGTTTGCAGGCGACATATTCCCTTTTCAATAGACGTAACCCTTTCTTGAACGTTGGTCACCGCAGATTTGACTCTTTTTAGGTCGGAAGTCAATTCTTTCAAAGATTTGGTAGTTTCCCTTTGCTGTTTCAAAATTTTTTTCAGTAGGTCGTTAGTCAAACTGGATTCAGACTCTGAGTCTGATGTTGGCCCCGGATTGGTTTCTATATCGCCAGCGGTTAGTAACAGCAACTTGATAACACCAGCACAATCTTTGACAGTTTCAAGAAGAAAAAGTGGACCCGGCAGCACCATCAAGGCTAGGGAGTCATCTCGAATGGAAGAAGTGTATTGCACACTAACCTGGATAACGAACAGTAGAGGAATTAGCATCCTGTTCTTTCTGGTGCAACCAAGTTCACTGAAAAATCCGTCGTTGTGCCCGGTAATTAAACGGTCGAGATGAGGGCCTTCTGTTGACATCACTGCGTCAGTCCGCCACTGTCTGCGCAGTATACTTTTGTTGATGTCGGGTGGTAGCAGTTTCGTTGCGTCCATGGCGCATTGGTCCGGCGCAGGTGTTGTGTTGACTTGCAAACTGGCTGGATCACCGGCCACAGTGATATGCCCCGTAGAGCACAAAGCGACCTGGATAACGAACAGTAGAGGGATTAGCATCCTGTCCTTTCTGGTGCAACCACGTCCACGGAAAGATCCGTCGTTGCGCCCGGTAATTATACGGTCGAGATGAGGGCCTTCTGTTGACGTCACTGTGTCAGTCCGCCACTGTCTGCGCAGTATGCTTTCGTTGATGTCGGGTGGTAGAAGTTTCGTTGCGTCCATGGCGCATTGGTCCGGCGCAGGTGTTGTGTTGACTTGCAAACTGGCTGGATCACCGGCCACAGTGATATGCCCCGTAGAGCACAAAGCGACCTGGATAACGAACAGTAGAGGGATTAGCATCCTGTCCTTTCTGGTGCAACCAAGTCCACTGAAAGATCCGTCGTTGCGCCCGGTAATTATACGGTCGAGATGAGGGCCTTCTGTTGACGTCACTGTGTCAGTCCGCCACTGTCTGCGCAGTATGCTTTCGTTGATGTCGGGTGGTAGCAGTTTCGTTGCGTCCATGGCGCATTGGTCCGGCGCAGGTGTAGTGTTGACTTGCAAACTGGCTGGATCACCGGCCACAGTGATATGCCCCGTAGAGCACAAAGCGACCTGGATAACGAACAGTAGAGGGATTAGCATCCTGTCCTTTCTGGTGCAACCAAGTCCACTGAAAGATCCGTCGTTGCACCCGGTATTTATACGGTCGAGATGAGGGCCTTCTGTTGACATCACTGTGTCAGTCCACCACTGTCTGCGCAGTATGCTTTCGTTGATGTCGGGTGGTAGCAGTTTTGTTGCGTCCATGGCGCATTGGTCCGGCGCAGGTGTTGTGTTGACTTGCAAACTGGCTGGATCACCGGCCACAGTGATATGACCCGTAGAGCACAAAGCGACCTGGATAACGAACAGTAGAGGGATTAGCATCCTGTCCTTTCTGGTGCAACCAAGTCCACTGAAAGATCCGTCGTTGCGCCCGGTAATTATACGGTCGAGATGAGGGCCTTCTGTTGACGTCACTGTGTCAGTCCGCCACTGTCTGCGCAGTATGCTTTCGTTGATGTCGGGTGGTAGCAGTTTCGTTGCGTCCATGGCGCATTGGTCCGGTGCAGGTGTTGTGTTGACTTGCAAACAGGCTGGATCACCAGCCACAGTGATATGCCCCGTAGAGCACAAAGCGACCTGGATAACGAACAGTAGAGGAATTAGCATCCTGTCTTTTCTGGTGCAACCAAGTTCACTGAAAGATCCGTCGTTGCGCCCGGTCATTATACGGTCGAGATGAGGGCCTTCTGTTGACGTCACTGTGTCAGTCCGCCACTGTCTGTGCAGTATGTTTTCGTTGATGTCGTGTGGTAGCAGTTTCTTTGCGTCCATGGCGCATTGGTCCGGCGCAGGTGTTGTGTTGACTTGCAAACTGGCTGGATCACCGGCCACAGCAATATGCCCCGTAGAGCACAAAGCGACCTGGATGACGAACAGTAGAGGGATTAGCATCCTGTCCTTTCTGGTGCAACCAAGTCAACTCTACTCTCTTCTTGTCCCTTAAGGTTAAATCTAATATTTTACTTACCACAGCTTGCTGCATCATTGTTACAAGCTGCCAGTCTTGCATCGCAGGCGCGATGTCAGCGGCGGGAATGACAGCAGGTGAGTTCGTTCCCTATGCAAGCAGAGCACTGAAAAGACGAGACATATATGTGGGCAAACGAAGCAATGGTTTTATTATAGTATTATGCGGCACAAGGAATACAATACTTGAAACAGCTAACAAGCATACTTAAGGAAAATCAATAAGTCAGCTTACAAGCCACCAGTACTAAGAGCCATTAAATTATTACATTGAAAAAAGAACTATGAATAACTAAACATTAGCTGAAGACACGAACGTTTGGAGGTATTAAAAGGGGATGGCATAAATTCGAAGACCGGCCGCGTTGAGTCCGTGGTGATCAGATCCGAGAAGTCCCAAAGAGTTCCAGTATGACTGTGATGACGGCGCCATACGCAGATATTTCCGGGAGCTCAGGCTTAACGGTGAACCTAGACAGGTTGAGCTAAACTGAGTTGAAGTTCCGAGGTCTACGCGGCAGACGTTCATAAAGCGTCTTAGGACGGCTATGTTCAAGTGGCCAGCCGATAAAAAACCGCACCAAAAACTTATACGAGAAATACTCGATGATCTTCTTCTACCTCTTGTTGTGCAAGCAACCAATCAGTTTGGCAGGATCAAATCCTTTGCATAAATTCCTTCATGTTCCATTATTTTCTTGGAGGGAAATAAACTATCGAAATGGGCTCATTTACGTGTGTAACAATGTTCAAAGTCTGCCATTAAGTTATATTTCGATCAGTAGCCATTCACATAAGCGGGCATGTTTTCAACTAGGGGAGGGTTACGAACTTTTGAGGCGATGCCTTACATCTCGCTGGCATGTTTCTTCTACCATGGGAAGGGGCTTGTGCCTCAGTTCTCAGCCGGTGCACACGGTAGCTTATGCTTTAGTTCAGAGAACTTGGCGGCTGCATCTCGTCGCCACTGACACGAAAGGTTTAATACTCAAGGGTGGACTTCCGAGACGAACACCCCACCAGGTCTTGGTGGCTCAACAAGGAAATCTTTCGATGTGCAAGCGGTCTCATGGTCAAGAGAAGAAGGGCGGCGCTTGTTAACTCGACGTGACGCCGGGTCGAACAAGTGGCAGTCCGTGACAGTGGTACTCAGCCTATCTTGAACCCTCTTTGTAATGCTCCAGATTTTCGCTCCGCAGGTAAGTACTGGTGAGATGCAGCTGTTATATACATTCCTATCGATGATGGTTTATTGAGTACTCAGTGCTCAGTAAATGAGTGTGTTCAATACCTCCTACATGTGAACGACGTGGCCCCCTCAGCCATAAAATCCACAGCATCTCCGTGTGCATGAAGGTCTTCGTTGTCCATTCTATTCCTGGCGTCGTCTTGTCAGATCTGCATTATATTCAAGGATGAATAAACCGAAAAACAATCAGAAGACTAGCGGAACACCTGAGTATAAGGTGTATAACGCTTCACGGTTTGACGCTGTAATAAAGCGCTTGGTGTCTTCCCTTTATTACCCGAGATTAAGTCTATTTTGCCACTTGGCTGAGCCAGTGAATTTCACTAGCAGATTCACTAGGGCTTTGCCCTAGAGAATACGTGTTCAAGATCATTGGAGAACAAATCAAAATACCATTCTAGTTCGTGTGTGGCCGCCTTGTTCTCTGAAAGAAAAACTTACAGCTGTATATCGTACGAATCCCGTGTTACCACCTCGGGGCGACATCAAGGCACCTACGAAATCGAAGTGTGTATCATTTTTTTATAAAAGAACACAGGTGCCGCATTCTTACATGATAATGTTTGGCGATCGCGTCGCTATACGTAACATACATTCCTGTTTGTCTGATGAATGAAGCGATTGGTTTTTGCAATTCCATAATAATAATATCTCAGGTTAAAAGTATCAAAACCACCCTATGATCATGAGACGCCGTAACAGAGGGATTTTGCAAATCAGACTATCTGGTGTTCTCGAACATGCTCTTACAACGCACAATACACGAGCCCCTGCCATTTCGACATCACCGAAATGTGACATGGCCGCAATCGAAACCGCGAGCTTTGTCAGCAGGTGAGCGACGTAGCCTCTGATGCACCATGGCCTTTTTTCAACCAGCAAATCAGCACGAACAGAAGGTGATAATCTGATGATATCTCTAACCAGGCTCATGTATGTTATGCGTGAAAAATTTGTTATCAGTATTGACAGCGGCATGGTCTAATGCAGCCTTGATTATTTCAGGCCTGCTCTTTTTCAGCTGTGGGCTCTGACGTCACTCCGCTTGAACGAATGTGTTGCGCTGCACATACGTGCCCACGCTTGCTCTCGTCACTCGACAGACATGGATAGCCAAGCCTGACGAACGTTTTCGCGGCACGCCGATGTGCTTGTTGGCGACTCGAGAAGGGTTGCTATGCACGATTGGCTGAGTTTCACCCGACTATCGCGAAACTCTGGAGCTTTCCGAGCTCTCGTGACACCCCCTGTTGAACCAGCCAACAGAGAAAAAGAGTCGAATTCATCTCTTAGCGCTGTGCTTTTCATTAGTTACAAAGAAACCAGTCATCGCATCAAGGACGGTCGACAAAATCTGGCGTTTTTTTTTGTGACCAGAGGCACCTTCTTCCATTCTTTCGCCTTTATACTGAGCACAGAAGTCCACTCGTGCAATAAAATTGTCAGAAGCTTTTCTTGATAATTTTAAGGCACAAGGTGTTTAAGTAATTTTGAAGCATTTAATGCTTGAACTAAATCGGTTTTAGAATAACCATCCTGGTGGCTTCTGAGGTTACTTCCGGCTGAGTGTCTAACAGCATCGCGATCGCAGCTAAACCCGAGGCCACGTGTTAATCATCATTGTCGGCCTGCACAATCTATCGTGCTGCTCAGCCAGTACACGCCCTCTTCGTCGTCTTCATCGTCAGCTAGCACACAAGCACCTGCAACCAGCTTATTAGCTGTTTGGCTGGGCAGTGTACTGGGCTGGTTAGGCCAGGGCATACTATAACCAAGCTACTAAATCTAAATCATTGTAAGGCTTAGATAATTATGCGACATCTTAAAACGATCTAGATTTGGAAACCATGCAAAGCTAGGACCAGGCTAATTGAAGCATGCAAGTGGAGCTAACTAACCTATAGTAATTAACGCGACAATATTAAAAAGCACCCTAAGTAATGACATGCTAATTGTGCCGTAACAACGTCTTGATAATTAGAATCGTATTTCTCAGGGTTAGGTTTCCTAGCGACATACTAATTATTGCCTTGTTAATTGTACCCGAGATATTTGCCTTTTATCTCTAAAAGCAAAACAATCAAGACAAAACTGACACTAAGCTGTAGTCAAATAATGTATTTCAAAATGGAGACAGACCTTACGTGGTCGTCATTTTGAAGCGCACCATACAAACGATTAGACGACACACTTAAAAAGCTGGAAGCTCCTCTATGGCTTGATAGCTGGAATCTCCTCTATCACAAGCTCCTCTATGGAATTACCCTTTCACGAGTAGGGCAAGCATACGAAATTAATTGATATGTAAAGAGGCTGCCACTTGGCGTTCGCCGGATCAAACGCTTGACAGTCATACCGTCATAATGGCAGGCACGAGTTGAACTAGGGCCTTCTCAGAACAACGAGTTCGTATCCAAGTTCACGCTTAAATCAGTTTGATTAGCAGATGCCCGCGGCATGTCACCCCGTTTGCTCTTGCCGAGAAGTAATGCACACGTACAGCAGCCCGATAATTCTATCGGCTTTATCGCGCAGATTATGCACGCAAGCACGCAGAAGTGATATGATCACGCGGCTACGATGTGCCACATTCAACTGCACCGCACTCAAGACGTACACACTCACAGCCTCTTGCCCCGCCACGGAGGTCTAGTGGCTAAGTTACTCGGCTGCTGACCCGCAGGTCGCGGGATCAAATCCGGGCTGTGGCGGCTGCATTTGCGATGGAGGCGGAAATGTTGTAGGCCTGTGTGCTCAGATTTGGGTGCGCGTTAAAGAACCCCAGGTGGTCGAAATTTCTGAAGCCCTCCATTACGGCGTCTCTCATAATCATATGGTGGTTTTGGGACGTAAACCCCGCCAATCAATCAGACTAACAGCCTCGTTGCCGCCATGATGCGAGCGCGCCTGGGCGCCATTTTCCCTTGTACTTATCTGCAATGTTTTATGGAAGCGAAACGCGTAGCATGAGAGAGCTGCGTGGGCACCCTTGCTGCCTTAGAGGTGGAATTTTTTATGCTGGTTGTGGAACGAAAGAACATGCCCGACAGAGGACAAACGCCCAAGGGCACGCCTGTTGGAGGCGCGTGTTGAGTTGACAAAAGTATAGCGCGGCATTCACGCTGACATCACTGCACTGCTAAAATGTTGACTTAGTGGCAGCGCTGACGTGTTCGCACGTGTAGTATTTTTGATAACTGTATGCGGCAAATGTGCAAAATGCATTTCCAATGCCACGTGCGTTCTTTTAGCCAATTTTATCAATGCTGTTAACACGCGCTCCGCACTGGCTTCATCCTGCGGCTGCTCTAGAGCAAGTACAGAGCGAACTCATCTGCCGGTGAACTGCAGCATGATTACGTAATGCACTTTGTGCACTGGATATTTCCAATCGCTGGCTGCAGTTCTCAACGGTTGGGTGACGCTGCGTGGCGAATCGTCACGGCACAGGGAGCAAAGTTGCTAGTGTTCTCGCTTCCTAAGCAAAACCGAAGAACAAAACGAGAGCATGTCGTTTGTCAAGCGGACGTCAACATTCCCTTTCTTCGTGACCCGAAGGTAGTACGTGTGCCCGTACTAAATATTTTAAGTCGTTCAATTGGCCCCGTTTCCACCATGTATATCCTTCCTCATAAGCGCGTACCAGTATGTTTTCGAAACAAGGGTTTTTCTTTCAGGGTCGGTAAACATTTTGCTATTTGCCATTAGTTGAGAGGGCTTCTTGCATTAACTGTGCTTAGTTGGTTGAGAAAAGTGAAAGAAATGCTCTTGCAATGCTTAGGGCATCGGATTTGTGCATAGTACCTTCTTGCTGATATTCCAACCACTTTATTGCGGTGTTGTATTTTTCCTCCAGTCTTGCCAGCACCTTAGCCTAACAAGCTTCCTTGAAATTGAGATTTGCGTGTTAGAGGTTAAGCACTTACGGTAACCTTACGATTAAGCACTTTCTTATATGGTGTGTGAGCTCTACTTGATGCTAGGATATCAGGAACCACTACAAAATATACCGATCGAAGAACCACCAGTGCAGTAGAAGCACCCATGGGGACTACCAGGTTTAATCTACCAGTCGCTAGCGTCTGCGAAGTTGACGTCATGACGATGTACCTCGCGCCCAACCTATCGCGTGCCGCCGTGGAAAAGTACGTCGACGAAGCCGTGGAAGAATACCTGAAACAACGACCGCAACGACGACCCTTCGTGATAGTTGGCGACTTCAACGTCGACGCCATCAAGGACGATTGGGTGGTCGACCACTTGGAGTAGCGGCACTCGCTGAAAAGAGCAACGCACGATGGCAAATATCATCTGACCACCATTCGCGGGACGTGCATCGACCACGTCTTTGCAAATTTTGACCTTTGACCACTGCAACCAAACCCACTCACCCTTCACTTTATGGACCATAAAGCCATCTTGCTCAAAATACCTAAAGCGTCTCATCATTAAACATCTTCTTTCGCAGCATACGTGCGTGCGTGTTCACTCATAACACACATGCATGTCGAAAACTACAAACCACATTTATCGTAGTTCAAAATATATGCTCCGCATTCTAACCAGTATTCCCACTAGGGAAATTGTGCTAAATTTTTTTTTGGGGGGGGGGGGGGGGGCTACAGATGACATAGAAAGCCAACGTGTTTTCTTTTGGTGCCGGTTGGTGGTGCTGTAGGCAGCCACCGCAGAGCTCAGGCCAGGCGTTCGCGAGTTCGCTTCCACAAAGAACGACAGTGTACATGAAAAAACAGTAGTTTCATCTATGAAAGAAATAGGTATAGTTTTGCGCTTAACATTACAAGGTTTTATATCGGAACGCACAGCCAGTATCTTTGTACACCCATCTTTATTTGTTCCAGGGCCCCTTATAAACTTAGGGTCAAAGCTGACGAAGGAGCCGGAGTAAACCTATACAACGTGTGGTGCTGCAGCTTGGATATTGAGAGCCATTTATTAAGGCGTCATCCGGTGGTCTGGTGTACATTTGTTGCGTTGCGCTGTCGAGCAAAACATGCTAAGTCCTTGTTGTCATTGTTGGTCCTTGCTGCTTTCCTGCTCGCAATTGACGTGGCTTTTTGCTTTTTAGTCGGGGCGAATGGAAGCTTTGTTTAGCTCATGTTATTTGGTCCTTGTTTCTGCAGTGTGCTAGAACAGTTCCAACTTCTCCGATTCCACTTCACATAACCAACTCGTGAAACACGGTGTACAGTCTTCACGCTTTTCATTATTGAAAAATTTCAAATTTTTTCTAGAAAATCTTCTCAGTATATTTTAAAGGTATCAATAAACAAATGATACAGATCAAGAACCCGGACGGCTTACATTTTTCCTTCACGCCTTTTTTATTCAGTATTCTAGAGATTTGGCGCTGAAACATATTGCTTCGAAAAAGCAGAGACGTGGAAGCTTGCAGCTTTCCGCGCACTCTACGGGACTTCTAACTACCTCTGATCGCGCACGTGGTTCTGCTTCATTTCTACAACATCCAGTTAGAGTGTTAAAGCTTAAAAGACAAGGCCAAATCTGCTCTTGTATTTATTGGGAAGTGAAAAATTGTTCAAAAGTCTTGTAGCATAACGCATACGGGAAGAAAATTCTACTCGTGATGTATTGACCAACAAATGAAGCATCACTGCAGTCAACTTCGTCGAGAGTTGCTGGGCTGTTGCGATACAAGCTGCAGCAGTTTGCCAAGCATGCAAGCCGTGTTTTCGTTGAAAATGAATATAAGAATTCAAAGAAGGCAGTTTGTGTGTGTTTGTCAGAAGTAAAGGCCATGTTGGAAACAGAATTTTGCTCTCGTCAGATGTTGTATTCCGCAACACCATCTTGTAGCTGTCGTTCTACGTGTTCAGATTTAATCTGGACGTAAGTATAGAGCTAAGAGCGAGAACAAACTATTCAACGAACACAATGACAAAAGCAAAGCTTCACCCTGTTTAATGTGGCCTGAGGTATAGAACGTTTGCCACACAGTAAACTGCACAAAAACGACGTAGCTAGCAAAAAGAACTTCTACAGAAGAACCATTTTTTCTGCAGTTGCACTCCATTCGACCTAAAAGAACAAAGTTTGGCTTTATGACATTCATTATGCACCGGTAATTGTTTTTTCTTGTGTTTTTAAACTTATAATGAACATTGTATGTTATACTTCGCTAAAGCTCACGGTGGTTAAAAAGTAAACGTGTAATTATGTCAAGAAACAATTGCAGAGCGAAAGAAAAGCTTGGGCTAGCGCACAAGATAAGTTTCGGTGCGAAATAATTCAGCAGAGCAAACAAGAAAACAAGTAAGCGCCACTGAGTTTGAGAAAAACCTCCACAGGGTAAACTTTAAACAAAAATAGAAACAGTCTGGGAAAAGCATTC
The DNA here is from genome assembly GCF_043290135.1 of Rhipicephalus microplus. Classification (NCBI taxonomy): domain Eukaryota; kingdom Metazoa; phylum Arthropoda; class Arachnida; order Ixodida; family Ixodidae; genus Rhipicephalus; species Rhipicephalus microplus. The sequence continues at coordinate 60,601 of NW_027464593.1, forward strand.
GCAAAGACCACAAAAGTTTTTATTGCCGCGGGCGTTGGTAATGGCGTTGATGGATAAAGAATGAGATCCAAAGACCACGCAGAAACGGAACGGACCAACTTGAGCTATAAACGCTTTGAGGTCACAAAGCTTGGGAAGTATGAAAAAAGAAAACTTTGAAGAAGCTACGGTAACAATTGACGCTCCTGCAACTTTTGGGCTGGCTGTCGTAAATTTGGTCTAGGTATGTCGAAAGTTCCGAAGCATCGTTTGTTGTCTGCGCGTCTCATTATGATATATTTGCTCTACAATGAAGTCACATTGATTTCTGTTTCAATATTTACGCTAGCAGGAACACAAAGAAAAGTTGCGCTAAGCACACATTTTTACTAGATCCTCCACTACCTTTCCCTCCGATACTTTTCTTATGACGTGGTGAATGGCGCGTCAGCCTCAAGAAATGAATACACTTTTGTTTTTCTGTTCCCACTTTCTTCAGGTGCATGTCTTGCACACGTCGCTTCTACCCCTTATGTAAAACCCCCACAGGGGCCTTTAGGAGGAAAATTAATGACGATGATGATGATGACGATAGTAATGATGATGATTTGTGTGTGTTTCAGAGCTACGGGCCTCAAAGGTGGTTGCAAGAACGATCGCATCACGAATTGCGTAAAGGGAAAGGGATGGGGCGGGAGGCACTTGGCAAATACGAAGTGACCTAATTTTCACTGTGCATTTTTTTGTCATGCGGCAACCTGCAGAAGTTTGCTTACATGGGATACGTTTCAAACACATACAAAGATCTAGATTAACCGAGTTTATGATGAGGGCAATATATACGTTTGAACGTATAACAAGGCTATTGTTTTCGGGTTCATTATGGGAGCCCTGTTGAAATATCAAGCAGTAAGCGCAAATGGTAAAATAGTACTTTTAGAGCGATTGCATTATGTATTTCGATCTTTCATTCAGTACAGAGGGCATAGCACCTCGTAAATACACTCACTTTGCTAGTGCGCTGTTGACCCTCTGCACAAAAAAAAGCTGAAAAAGAGATGTGGAACCATAGTAAGAATGTTCATTTGTGGCCTGTGCACCACTTTCCTACTTGTATTCTCACACAGTTGCTCAATAATGGTGACTTTTTTTTCTTCGCCAGTTTCTCTCTTCGAAAAGCCAGTTTTCGTAAAGACAACACTCTGGCTTTATTGTACCACGACTGGAAGCATAGAGAGCATTCAGGGATGTGAAATTGAGCATATGTGGATAGGTGGACTGGCGTATGGAGCTGCAAGAGAGAAATAAGACCATTTGGTTTAGAGAGCACTTTACAAGACACGGAACAAGAGGAGCAGTGCATCGGAGATATGTGTGTCGTGCTAACCTTTGTACCTGTCCTTTGTCTATTAACACGCTATTTGAACCAAACTAACTAGAGCCATGTAATTACTACTAAGCCTAATATTTTGAAACTGACGGGACGTAGCGAAAAAAAAACATGTGGGGGCTGTATTTTCAACGCAGGCGAAAATGCTGTATGCCCGTGTGCTCAAATGTGGGTGCGTGTTAAAGAACCTCAGGTGGCCGGGATTCCCGGAGCCCTCCACAACGGCGCCTTTTCCGTTTATACGTGGGTTTTCGGACATTAAATGCCACACATCAATCCATCAATAAGCGGAAAAACGTTCACGTGGCAACTGTCCCAACTGTCACAATTGCTTGCCCCAACTCCACCATCTTACTATCTCGAACCAATGCGAGCAGGCCTGTGGAGCTTTTATGCCCTTTAAATACTCTGCAATCACCTTTCACTTCATTTGTTGTTGTAGGTTTCCCCAGCAACATTGTTCACGGGAATTATTCCTTTTACGCTTCGTACTTCATGCATTGAAAAAATAAATTTATGGCGAGAACCCAAGCACCTGAAAATACAATAATAATCATATATTATCATTATTATTAAGATCAAGAATAAACAACAATAAAATCCGGCAGATCCCACGTACCCGGGAATTGACGTTACGCGAAGCCTACCGCGGGAAGGTGACCGTGTTGCAATATTATTCAGTTACACGTAATAAAATATCGCTAAATATATGTAAAAATTTTGCTCACACAGCTATATGTGGAAGAGTTGCAGATGTTTACAAAGCAAGTTTGCACTTGCGGAACGATGCCACCTGGAACAAGCGTATTTGCAACACCAGAAGCTGAAGTGAAGCGCTGATGCTCGCGAGGATGCTTGCCCTGGGCACTGCTACATAAATCAACTTCAGCGCATGGCAACTAACTACAATCGGCGTTAACCCGACGAAACGGCTGTATCAAAGCAAAACATATGAAATATTTATAAATTTGGGTTGGCAGCACTCCATCCACTATTGACGTTTCACAAAGATTAGTGTCTATTTTAAAAGTGGTTGCAAGACCTGGCGTAATAGACAAATTTTTTATACTATCAGCAGCTCATTTGAGCACCTCGAAGACTTCGTGCTATAGTTTGGCTCATAGGGTAGTACACCTGGTCGATATGCACGAATGAATTTGACAAGAACTCTACCGACGTTGCTCGGTGTACTGCTATAGATGCGTATAGATTCAGTGTGCATTACTGAAAGGGCCGCGTCCCTATAGCTTGAATGAGAAGCCCAGACGTTTGTTCCCCATCGCCTATCAACATTTCAGAGAGCTGGAGCTTGTAATATTTTCTTAGCAAAAAGCCCTACTACGTATTCCATCATAATCATTGTGCAAGATTTAATGTACAAAAGTTTCATCGAATTTTCTTAACTTTCATGTGGTATTTCACGTTTGAAGCCACAAGTCGCGACATCATTTTTAGGCCATTAAGTACTGGTGGGTTATGATGAAAACGTCTATATTTATGGCAAAGAGTTTCCCACTTTTTTCGTGACAATAGCCATTTTGTACTTCGCTCATTCTTGCAGGTTCTTTTGTTAATTGCTTCCCTCACTTAGTCATTTCGTCAAACTTTTTGAAATGCCCAAGTTTCTGCGGATTCACACAGGACGCTTATTCGGTGGTTAGGTTACTTGAAGATCGTTTTTCTCTACAATACTTTAACACAGTGTCTCGCAAAGTACTATACAAATATTTATTCTCTATGCTTTTTTTCGTCTCTATTGTACCGTTCCATGTACCTCTAATCTGCCAGGTTAAGATGTGTTGAAAAGGGGGCGAAAAACGCAAGTCTCTAAAAACATAAAAACAATCTTCTCTAAACTACATACTGAAACGCTGCCCGTCAAGACATCGTTGAAAATAAAATGTATTTTTGTTTTTTTTGTGTTATTGTGTTAACTGCCGCCTATGTGATATGCCGGAGACAATAGAACACTGCTTTGTTAGTGGCAAAGATGCTGTCTTGTTTTAGGATATCCTTCAGCGGACTCAGAGAAAGGCTATTGATATTAATTTTTACACAACGCGTTATATTTTGCCAACTTAACTTGATGAGGAACCTTTCATTATGTTTTTCCTCATAGGTATGCACACTCTATGGAAGACGCGTATGCAAGACCGCAACGCGAAACCGAGCCTTTCTTTGAACTCACAATATTTGAATGGCTGTTCACAGTAAAGACAGTTATGGTAAAACGGACTCCAAACTGGACTGGTACCCCATCGTGGTGAGGTACTTGCCGTTGTCACCTTTTGTGTATAACGCAACTTGAAGTACTCTCACTGCTTTAGTGAACTTTGTTACTTGTCGAGTGTTTCCTTAGTAACGCAAAAGCGCTTATTGTCACTGTGTGATTGTAGCCCCACCGTGGTATTCTAGTGGCTTAGGTACTCGGCTGCTGACTCGCAGGTCGCAGGATCAAAATCCAGGCTGCGGCGGCTGCATTTCAGATACAGGCGGAAAGGATATAGGCCCATGTGCTCAGATTTGGGTGCCCGTTAAAGAACCCCAGGTTGTCGAAATTTCGGGAGCCTTCCACAACGGCGTCTCTCATAACCATATGGTTGTTTTGGGACGTTAAACCCCACATATCTATCAATCAATCACTGTGTGATTGCACTTATGTTCCATACTATAAGCGCCAGTTTATGTTTGTTCTAACACACAGTGTAATAAATACCATGAAAAAAAACTGGTGTAGCTTTGTGGTAAAATGGTTCATTGCCACGCAGAATGCTTCAGTTTGATTGCAGCTGGGAACCTGACATTTAGTCTTTGCTTTTGTCGGGTCAACGCTACCGATGTCGGGTATGTCTTGGCGATCACGCGTTGGAATTGCCCATGCGTGTTCTCATTGTTCCTGGGTAGATACTAAGTGTCAATCACTTGTGGCATATACCCACGTACCAGCGGCGCATATCTGCCCGTGGGTATGTGCCACTGTCTGGCGGGAAGTGTTTGACGACGTACGCGACTGGATGGTGACGTTATGCATGTCTTGACCAGCGCATCATATTCGCCAAACCATCTTACCTTCCCCTGCTATTTTTGGTTCAGGCCAAGTTAAGGGGATACCACGAGAGCACCCAAACGTAAGTGGATATAGATAGATAAATAGATAGATAGATAGATAGATAGATAGATAGATAGATAGATAGATAGATAGATAGATAGATACGCTCAATTTGCCAAATTTCTGTAAGAAATGTTTTGCGTTTAGTTATAATTGTTATGGTTTTAAACTTCGACGCCACCACATTGTCATGTAAAACGCCGTAGTTGGGGTCTTCGAAAGTTCTGACCCTCTGGTATTTTAAAGGAGCACCTGGTTCAGTAAAAAGTCCTCAATATTTTAGCCTTCACCAAAATGTGACATGCGCTGCCAGGATTCAATCCGGTGGTTTTCGTGTTCGCAGTCGAGCACCATCACATCTAGAGAGAGAGAGAGATAAAGATGCAAAGAAAGGCAGGGAGGTTAATCAGACGCACATCCGGTTTGCTACCCTGCATTGGGGAAGGAATGAAAGGGAGAAAAGAGCTTATCACATCTAGAGAAACATGGCGGGCATACACCTTAAAACATGCACTATCTGCAACTTGATAGTGCATGTTTTAAGGTGTATGCCCGCCATGGTTTTCTCTAAGAGTACCACATCTAGACAACCATCGCGGGCATACACCTTAAAACCTGCACTATCAGCAACTTGCAGGGAGAGTACCAGATTTCAAGCGGTAATTGTGTAGAATGACAAAAACAGCAATCTCGAGATGTCGAGGTCGATAGAGGTTGTGTTGAAGCTGCTCGAAGTTGTGTACTGAGAAAAGAGTTGAGGCGAACGGAAAAATGAAAGTAGGGAGAAAAGGCCGAGGTGAAAGTGGTTCCTCGCTAAAGAATGGTTGAGCCCGCGGTGTGCATTCCTTTGAGATCCAAGTAAGGGGGTAGCAAAGAAGGCAGCAATTTCATCGCTGCTTGCTTTGCTGCCCTCCGATGCAGGGATTTTTCACTGATCTCTTACGTGCCCGTCAGGTGCACGGTCTATGGCAGTAAATACAAAGCAAAAAATAGTTGCTGTAGCGTAGGACGTCATGCGAAGGGTTTCAAAATAGAAATATGAAAACCTGTGTAGCGACACCACGGACCCGAGCTAACGGGGGAGTTTCGGCTCCCTCCCACGCCTAGCCGTGCGTGGCTTTGCCGTGTCCGGGGAAAAGGGGATCCTTGGGGTTGAGCTGACGCTGGGTGATTGGACCTTTAAGGCCCCCCGGCAGAGGCAACACACCCCTTTGGCCCCGGCTTCACGTAGACGGCCCACCCAGGGGAAATCCCCTGACCCACCCAGAGGAAATCGGCAGTCGCCTTTTCCTATCTCTCTCTGCCTACATCTTCGTCTTTATTTCTCACTATCTATCTGTCCTGTCTTCTACTCTCTTCTGTTTACTTCCAAATTTCCTGGCGGCAAGGGTTAACCTTGTGTAGTTACCCAACCTTGGGTAGTTATATCTGGTTATAGCGGCGATGTATGACTGGCGCCTTCAAGTGTTCTACCTTGTAGCGTCCCCCTGTTAGGCTCGGTGGTGGGTGGTCACCATCGCCGCCGAACATGAAGTCCACCACATGGCAAAATCTTCCCCCCCCCCTCAATGATCGGTCCCTGAAAAGGAACCGCACCGATGAAAGCTCCAAACGAACCGGAAGCGATTGTGAGCACTTCCCACGCTTCCTAGTCATACACTCTCTGGCAGATAACGTCTCTGTTGCAGGACTGTCGGTTTTCCTGATAACTAAAACCCTTGTTAACTTAATAGGCAGAAAGTACGACGCAGAGAAACTGTCATCCGGTGATCTTCTTGTTGAAGTAAGCCAGAAAGAGCATGCAAACACTCTCCTTAAACAGAAGCAGTTTGCCCACCTGAATGTGTCTATCACCCCCCATCGCAGCCTTAACACTGTTCAAGGCGTCATTTCACAACGTGATCTGATGCGAGAAACTGAAGCTGACCTCCTTGAAGGCTTTCGAGAGCAAGGCGTAGTCGCCATCCGCTGGATAACCATCAGGCGAAACAATGAAGAAGTGGTGACGCCCCATATAGTACTTACATTCAACCGCTCCACTCTGCCAGAATCCGTGAAAGCTGCGTTCCATCACTGCAAGGTCCGCCCCTACATACCCAACCCTAGAAGGTGCTACAAATTCCAGAAATATGGGCATGGGTCGAATACCTGTCGCGGAAAACAAACATGTGCAAAATGTGGTGATCATGAGCACCCAACAGAGAGCTGTACTTCCACGCAAACAAAGTGCCCTAACTGTCACGGGCTGCACGCAGCGTACTCGCGGACATGCGAAATTTTCAAAAAGGAAAAGGAAATCATACAGATTAAAGTAATGGAAAACATCACAATCTCTGAAGCCCGGAAGAAGTGTCACTCTTCTCCGGAAGAATGTACGCTGACGCAGCGCGCTGGGGGGCCGGGCGGCGTTGTGATGGTGGGCACGCAATACAGCTTTGCTGATGCGTCTACATCTCTGCCCCCCACCAAGCAGCCACAGGCTGCACCAACCTTTCACGTCCCGGAGGTCGAACTTCATCAGACCCCAGGGACCACACAGACAACTGAGACACCTGTCTCTTCTGACAAACCTCCATTAGCTTCTGAGGGTCCACCGGAGGCAGTGGAGGTGACACCAGGATCCTCAGCGTCTAAGATGCTGACGGAATCCCCCCAAGTGAGGCGGGGCTCCATAGATTGCCTAAGAGAGAAAAGACACCCGCCAGTTAAGCCTCCTAATAAAGGCAGCGAAGTGTGAATAAGTCACGCTCATTTCCTCATTCATAAAAACGGCTGCCGAAAGTATTATCCAATGGAATCGCCGAGGCTTACTTAAGAACTTAGACGACATCTATGAAATATTTGCGCAACACCAACCAAACATACTTTGCTTACAGGAAACACGCCTAAAACCTACACACACTAGCCTTTTGAAAAGATATGTGGTATACCGAAAGGACAGAAAGGGCACTTTCCATTCATCTGGTGGTGTCGCTATCGTGGTGGAGAAAGCAGTCGCGTCTCAAAGCCTCACTCTGGTTACTGACTTAGAAGCAGTGGCAATACGAACCCTAATTTTTCGACGAGTAACAACCGTGTGTTCACTATACATCCCTCCAGACTACCAACTCTCTAGTAAAGAATTTGAAATGCTCATCGACCAGCTTCCGCATCCATTTCTGTTGGTCGGAGATTTTAACGCGCACCACCCTTTATGGGGATGTAGAATACGGATTCTCGAGGCTCCTTAATTGAAAACTTCCTGTTGTCCTCCGGCTCCTGTATATTTAATAAAAAAGAGCCAACATACTTTAACGCAGCGCACAACTCATACACAGCAATAGATCTTGCTATCGGATCTCCTTCACTCTTGGCAACCACTGAATGGGCTGTAATTCATAACCTCTGTGGAAGTGATCATTTTCCTGTTTGCCTAAAATACGAAGAAAATACGAGTACAATGACTGCGAATGTAACCAGGATTCGAGAACAGGGTGTGAACTGGACGAAATTCCGAAAACTCTCAAAACTATCGCGCTCATCAATTGAAACCCTAGGCATCGATGAATCTGAAGCGTTGGTCACACTACACATTATACAGGCTGCAGAGCAATCCATCCCACATACATCTAACAATACACGGAACAAAAGACGACCTTGGTGGAACTCTTAGTGCAAAAATGCTCGTGACAATCAAAACCAAGCATGGTCGAAATTCCGCAGGTATCCTACAGTCGAAAACTTGGTGAATTTTAGGCGTGCAAAAGCAAACGGTAGACGTGTCCAACGAGAGTCTAAACGACAGAGCTGGCATACCTTCCTCTCATCCGTGAACTCTTACACTGACACACATAAGGTGTATAACAGAGTAAGAGCACTCCAAGGGCACAGCACTCATTCGATGCCCCTTGTTAGTACTGCTGGTGATGCACTTGAACACCAGGCAGATGCCTTAGGCCAACACTTCGAGTATATTTTCAGCTCAGCACATTATACAGACTCCTTTAGGCGATACAAACTTGCCGAGGAACGTAAACCTATTCGTGATGACAGGCCATCGGCGGGAGGGTACAATGTCCCCTTTACTATAGCTGAACTAAAGGCAGCACCGGCAAAGTGCGGCAGCTCAGCAGCAGGCTCGGACAGGATTACTTACGGCATGCTGAAACACCTACACGAAGAAACGCTTGACGTCATCCTCATTCTTTTCAACAGTGTATGGTCCTCTGGGCGTCTGCCCATGACCTGGAAAAAGGCAGTTATCATACCCATCCTTAAACAAGGAAAAGAAGCCACACTTGCTGCTAGTTACAGGCCTATAGCGCTGACCAGCTGTTTGGGCAAGGTGTTCGAAAAAATGGTGACTCGCCGCCTTATGTATTACCTTGAATACAATGGCCTCCTTGATCGTCATCAAGCTGGATTCAGGTCTGGCCGGTCGACAACTGACCAACTGGTAGCATTTGAATCCTATGTCAGGGATGCCTTCATTCATAAACAGCACTGCCTATCTGTATTTTTCGACTTAGAGAAAGCTTACGACACGACATGGCGTTATGGCATTCTCCGTGACCTGCGATCTTTTGGAGTGTCAGGAAACATGCTGAATACTATTGAAAGCTACCTTTCTGACCGTACATTTGTGGTTCGTGTTGGTAATGCCTTATCGAAGTGGTTTACGCAAGAAAATGGCGTCCCCCAGGGTGGTGTTCTGAGCTGCACACTATTCATCGTAAAAATGAACTCCATAAGCACCATATTGCCTAGAACAATCTCCTACTCTGTATATGTGGATGACATTCAGATCAGCTTCAAATCATGCAACCTAGCCACATGTGAACGTCAGATTCAGTTGGCAATAAACAAGCTGTCAAGCTGGGCAGACAAAAATGGGTTTAAGTTTAACTGTGACAAGACTGTTTGCGTACTCTTCTCAAAACTACGTGGCATAAGGCCACCCCCCAACATTTCAATTAACAGACAATCCATAACTACCAAAAAAGATCACAAATTTTTAGGTGTTGTGGTTGATGAAAAGCTCAGCTTTGTTGCACATATCAAACAGCTACGACTTAAATGCTTGAAAGCCTTAAACCTGCTCAAGATTTTCTCACATCAGTCATGGGGCACAAACCGTGACTGTCTACTGAACCTTCTCAACAGTGTAGTGCTATCACGTATCGATTACGGCTCGGTGGTTTACGAGTCAGCTTCAAGAACTGCATTGAAGATGCTTGACCCAGTGCACCATCTTGGGCTTCGGCTGACCAGCGGTGCTTTCGGGATCAGCCCAACAGCCAGCCTGTATGTTGAGACAGACCGGTGGTCACTAGAACGGCGACGTCAGTTTACAAGTGTCACGTATGCCACCAAGGTGCTTTCCCATATCGACCACCCAGCTCGTGCGCTATTGCAGGATACATCGAACGCCCTCTTGTTTTTGAGGCGACCATCAGCTACGCCACCGTATCCCCTCAGAGTGGCCTCACACCTTGGAAATATGCACATACCGGTCTCCAGTCTTCAACTAACCTCTCACAAGGACACTGTTGTGCCATGGGAAATGCAGGCTATCGATTGTGACTTGTCATTCCTAGAGTTAGGAAAAAATGGCCACCCAGTCGCGATCGATCAACACTTCAAGTACCTGCAGGCCAAATACAGGTGTACTGAATAATATACTGATGCCTCCAAGTCGTCCGCAGTCACATGTGCGGCACACGGTCCCGCTTTCTCTGAATCTAGAACAATGAACGAACATACCAGTATATTTACTGCAGAATGCTATGGCATACTTTTAGCTGTAACGCACATTTTAAAGAAGAAAGAGCCAGCCTCAATCATATACACAGATTCTCTCAGTGCTGTGACTGCACTGTCCTCCACTAAGATACTCAAAAACCCAGTTACTAATACACTTCGAAAATGCATCATGTCAGCCCGCAAATCTAAGCTCAAAATCACGCTATGCTGGAGTCCGGGACACTGCAACGTTGCTGGCAATGAGATAGCGGACAAACTTGTGAAGTCAGCTGCACTCCACCCATCAGTTGACGTAGACACCATCCCGTATGAGGACCTGAGGCCACTCATCATATCCCGAATGCGTAGAAAATGGCAAGAAGAATGGAACGCAGCAAACGCAAACAAACTGCACTTAGTAAAGCCAAGAATAGGAAGATATCTGACTGAAAAACGTAACAGGCACCAAGAGTTTCCACTGTGCAGACTCAGGATCGGTCATACACATGCAACACACTCGCACCTTATAAAGAACTCTCCAGCACCACATTGTGCAAAATGTGGTGATGAGCTGTCTGTCATTCACGTTCTAATTACCTGTCCGTACCTCGAACCAAAAGACTGTGTCACTTTTCAAAGCTATACAAATGTCACATTCCGCCTCATCCACAATTTTTTCTTGGAGACGATCCCTTGTTTCCCCCAAAAGTAGTCTTAAAGTTGTTAGCTAGTGTAGGCTTCCTACATTCCATAACATATTCTCACTAATCTCAGCCTCCTCTCAATCCTGAGGGAACCGCTGAGACTTTTTTTATCAAATGTCATGCAGCACGCACTCCTTGTCTTGACAAGGACTGTTGACGACACGGCATGACTTTGTAAAACCCATGTTACTCTCGTGTGCCTTTTTTGTTTTGAGTTACTTTTCTTGTTCTACAACAGTACTCTTACGCCAACTACAACATCGTATAAGCGATACAGCAAATATTTGGTCAGAAGTGGATGCCCTTCCAATGCAGACGCAGCTTAGTCTACTAGCCTTGCCTCAGCAATTCTGCAAGTTGGTTATTGCGTAATGTGTCACGTCACGCTCATTGAGGTACCGCTGAGTAATGAGCATTGGCGTGTTGTAAGCCTAACCAAATTATTCATATACTATCTCCACTTACTTTAGTGTATTTAGTCACAGCTCATACTGCTTAGCATTGACAGCAGATGCATGACTGAATGCTAATACCCCCTCCAGTTTGCCGATGTGGAAAATTTAGGCTACTGTGGGATAAATGGAAACTTGCGATGGTATCCATCTCCAAGCTTTTTGTGCTGTTTCGCTCGTCATATATCAATAAAAAGGAATATATGTGGAGTTTGAGAGGAAAATAGGTCAATTAAGATTGGAAGCAATAAACCATGTCCTTGTCCCAGTGTTTATGTCAGTAAGTATAGTAGAAGGATCTTTTGTCTCCCATTTCAACACTTTCATTGATGCTTGGACTCAGAAACTTCAGTCGGTGTTTTTTTGTTTTTTCAAAAGGCACGCAAACTCTCTCGAATTCGCAAGGCTGTTGACACTCGGCAAGATCTGTTGTACTCGCAACGTGCTCTGCCGAAGCCAAAGTATCGAATAGGATTCCCGGCCCCCTTTTCGCATGGAAGTCGTTGCTTCGTGTCGTTCGACTTCCTTGCGAAGGTGAACAGAGACACCTCCGTCACTTGCCATGTATCCCTTATAGCAGTGGAGCGGCCTTCCGGCTAGACCTGTGCGCCGCTACCAAAATAGTTGGTGGCAGCACATCGAAGGCGCGGGGTTGATGAGATCGGCGGTGGCGCGGCGCGGGAAGGGAAGGGGGGATGGTAGGGGGATTGGGATGAAGAATCAAGGGTTGGTGGAGATAGCAATTCGTACAACAAATTCTGAAAGAAAAAATGTTTCCCCAAAAGAACGAATCAAGTAATGCAATAAGAGCATGCCCATGTGTTATTTATTCATGAATACCACGGTCTCAGTTTTCGAGACAGTGAAAGTGTAAATACAAACGTTAAGTACTTTTAAACATTTAAATTTAAAAAAAATATTGTTCAGCAGTTTTTTTTGAGATAGCTCAGCACCGATAATGCCCGGAAACCCATCAAGCTCATTTTAACAATGCACAATCTGCAGAAAAGCAAAAAAAGAAAGAAAACGAAAACAATGTTGAGTTTACCTAACAGGCACAATATTTAGAGCATCAAATCCCCGGTGCAGAAGATGATATGGCTGCTATAACATTCGAATCAACGTGAGCTATCATGCAGGAAGATGACACAATCCCCAGTGCACCAAAGTTCGAGAGGGGCAGCTGCGTTACAATATGCGGAAGCGAGGCAGGCGAGAAACGCTGGTTATAGCGATGAAATGTAAGCTGCATTGTTTTTTTAAACAGATTCTAACATAGCTACGTCATGCTTATGGTGAGGCGACCAAACAACCAACGCATATTCGAGTATCATGTGCTGTCAGTCAGCATTATTTTGTGGTACTGCTTAAAGTGCGTCGGAGACACATAAAATTTCCAAGCGCTTGTAGCAGATTGTTTAGATGCGCGAGTGCCATTTTAAGTTTGGTGTAAAAGTTATACCAATGTATTCAAACCAAATGATTCCTTCTGCACTTACATCAACGTTAGTATATGTGAGAAGAAGACAGTGTTCTTTATTTGAAAAGGTCGTGACTACAGTCCTTTTGAAGTTTGCCATGTTTTACTCTCCCTGCAAAACGAGAAAAAGAAAAAAAACACTATTCAATGCATTCTGGTTCTAATTAATAAACATGGTTCTACAGTTTACACAGTCGTTTGCATACATTCTATGTTTTGTTTGAGTATTCCCGATAATTTCTTCTCTGCCATTTATAGAAATATTCAAAAGCGGAACAAGCTCCCAGCTTTGAGGCACCTTCCTAATATGATTCGTGCGCAAAATGACTTCATGGTGAACCGTAAAAAATTTTGAGTGCTGCACTGAGAACTGTGTTGTCCAATCAAGCACCATGTTGTCACCAAAAAAAATGTAATAAAGCTGAAAATATAGCATGGTAAACGATGTCAAAGACCTACGAATATTCAATGAATATGACACCATCGTGTTATCGGTTCATAAAATAAGAAGAATGTCTTGCCTAAATTGAAACTACCGTATAACAGTACTAAATCCAGCATGAAAGCCTTGCTGTGATCGCGAACGTATATTGCGTGTATTTAGGTATTCCACAGTGCACTTCTTATTGATAGACTCTGGAAGTTCGTAGCTGGTAGAAAGCAAAAATATTGACCTATAATCCAGTGTTTCCTTTTTTCGGGCTTAAATACGTGTACAATATTTCCTATTCCACAGCCGCAGAACTACTGGAGAGATTAATAATTTTTTTAAATATTAAATTTAACCATTTTGAATACCACTTGAGAAAGCATTCTAGAATTACCGTCTGGGCAGACAGACAATTTCCAAACTTCAAGATTTAGTAGGAAGTTAAGTACTTCGTGGAAGCCTAATTTAAGATTAGAAAGAAAAGGTAGTTTGCTGCACGCGAAAAATGAAGGAGCCATGCCGTTATCGGTAAAAAAACTGATTTGAAGTAGCTTTCCCTGCAGCTTCAGAATTTGAGGAGGATTGCAAGAATAAAAGATGAGGCTATGGACGATGCAAGACTGATTGACCTGTAGATCCTGGATATTTTTTTTTGTAAATGTAGCAGACAGGTTGCTAAATAAGTCGTTTTTAGCCTCTTTAGTTCAGCTTCTAAATTATTTTGAATGCCTTAAATGAAGAAGCATTATCAATGACGATTTTCACTTGAGCAATTCATGCAACGAGTGGGATTATATATATATATATATATATATATATATATATATATATATATATATATATATATATATATATATGGTATCAAGTCTACCTCGTGTTTGATGTAATATATTCTTAGGGCACATACTTTCATAAGCATTCACGTACCAGACTGTCTTGTGTTCTGTCTAATATATTCTTGGGACACATACTCCGACTAGCATTCACGAACAATTTCCCAAAAATTAAGGAGTGCCTCTACATTGCCAAATTCACCACAACATTCAAGTTAATCAAACCTTGAGGCTAAAGTGTCTAGTACGGAATTGTCACCAACTTTATCAAACTTTAAAAAAGTTTCTATCTCTGGTCTCGGACGAAAAAACACACTAGGTTTGAGGAAACTTCAACATATCCACAATCTAAACCCTTTGACGACTTCACATTTTGCACCGTGTGACAGGAGCGCGCATTCCCATAAAAATCAAAGGCTAAACCTTTTTCATCTGATCTCGCAAAACTGCTAAACGCTTGCACGTGAGAATATGAGCGCTCCCGGGAAAAGAGCAGTGTTTCTGCAGTGATACAAGAGCTCGTAGAAGGGTACGCGAGCCGTTCGCTGATGCCTGCTGATGCAATGCCTGCGCACTAGCACTCGCAACTGTGCCCTTATAGTCAAAGTTCACATTTGCAGATTGTGTCACACAACCTCCTGCCTCAGCATCTCTTTATACTATTTTGTCCAGCAAATGACAGACAGGGCTTCCTCTGCAGTCGAAGAGCAATCGACGGTAGGTATTGCACGCGAAGTGATGTTATCGCATGCGCCCTCCGGGCGATGGAGACGAGTAGCTTGTTTCATCTTTGATTCAGCATTGTGCCTCGCTAGCGCTCACGAGATTTATCTCCGCGGGAACATCGTAGTGGTTGAGTTCGAAAATTTTTTATTTAGTCATTTTACGCAGCTTGACAGGCACGATGCAAGCCTGCAGAGAGTGTTCGTATGAGTATTTTCGCAATTAAAAAAGTTTAAATACTTTTATATCTATTTAAAAAGTATATACGTAAAAGACGTATATATATATATATATATATATATATATATATATATATATATATATATATATATATATATGTATATATATATATATATATATATATATATATATATATATATAAATTTGTACCAATCATACGTGTTAACGTAAACAGGCGCCACTGTAGTTTAAAAAATGCAGAATGTAGTGTTTAGCTCTCAAGCATGCCTTTCTTTCTTGAACTGTCTTGAGAAAGCAAGTGAATGTACAATATTGGAATTTCGCTGCCACCACTTACCTTTAAAAACCACATAAACTTGCCAAGTAGGCGGAACAAGAGTGCTCTATATCTTTGCAAGTGACAACATGTGATAGGTTTGCGACCAGAAAAAGGAAACAAACCGCAATCGACGGTGAAATCAACAAAACTTTGCTAACGCAGCGGCTTTCTGCTATACAAAAATGATAAAAGTATTTCAAAATTTGTTATCACAACTAAACAGGAAAACTGATTATTTTGTTCGCTCAAAGAAATACTGTGCTAAAGATTGCAGTGTTATTTCGTCAAATTCACTTTAGCGAATGTACAGCTCCTGAGAAATTGATTTCATTTTGCATGCGCAAACGTTATGCCTACTCCGATAACATCGGAAGAGAAGCATCTGCGCTGAAGCACATTTTCGTATACATTTGGGGCGTGTTTAATTACGCGTAGAGACCTACGCCACCGTTTATAATGATTAAACGTTATTGGGACACAGCAGAGAAATCACTGTCAGGCGTGCTGTGTACGGAATACACCAATTTTATTGCTGTGATTAATGCTTTTAAGATTTAGCTGTCTTCAGAACAATGCTAACTGTCTCACTTCTTTTTACAGAAGTTCTTGTTCTTTGTATCTCAGAGCTCGCAAGGGAGTTTACACTGCAACAGTGAGTTGGCGTATTGTCAACTGAGGATGAGAGGTCATTAGCTTCTTTCCTGGACGCCAAAGTTTCACCAGAATTCAGTGAAGTTCACAACCTGCGTACGTTTTCTTTCTGTTTCTGAAATCAATATTAAGAAAGACTGTAATGTGTCGTAACAATCTACGGTATACAAGGAGAAGCACCATAGGTTGTGACATTGGTCCGGGGCCAAGAACATGGCGGAAAAGTTCTGAAAGCTGGGAAGCAGACGCTGTGGCGTAAGGGCTGAAGGATTGGAGGGTGCTTGCGTTGATGGGTATTTAAAAATATTTATCAATTGGCTGTTGACAACTTTTTTATGATGACCCATTTATATTAGCCGTCAACACGGCTGCTGCCGAGGCAGAACACCTGCTTGTTCGGAATGGAGCTGACATGTGATGCTTTCTGGCGTCCATTCAAAACAACACAAGTCACTGCAACCACAGTAGTCACAAAAATGCCCTCCTTAAGGCAGGCCAATTATCTTCCAAACACGTCCTGCGTGTACCAAGGAATTTTTATCTTATTTTGGCTTCGTGCCCCAATTGTAACATCTTTGTAACATTTATCAGGCGATAAACTTGCCCCTGTTGTTTTCGGGTTACGTAGAATGAAACCCACGGCCTGTTTCACCTCAGCTCATTGAAACCATCGCAAATGCCACATGCCGAATAGGAGAATCCCAAACTTCGATTCTGACAGAACACACACTGATCCCAACATCCCAGCTTAGCACTGAAGCGCTCGATACCAGCCTTTCGACTCGTATTGATACCTTACAAAAAGTGTGCAATAGTCTCTGTCTAACGAAAAAGGTCTAAAGGCAGACGTTAATATTAGCATTGCCTAACTTTCTTCGAAAATCAAGGTTCTTACAGCTAAGTGTGAAGAAAGGAAGGAAGGATCGAAAGAGGGAGGGAGGAAGGAAGTAAAACAAAGGAAGGAAGGAAGGAAGGAAGGAAGGAAGGAAGGAAGGAAGGAAGGAAGGAAGAAAGGAAGGAACAAAAAGGAGAAGGCTAGTTGGTTAACCAGAAAGACATCTGGTTGGCTACCCTACACAGGGGGAATATGGAAGGAGTTAAGAATGATGAGCGAGAGGGAAGAGACAGAAAAGAAACAGAAGAGACAGACAGTAATTTCACTGCTGCGTTTAGAAGTTCACTGAGTCAGAGGTGTTCAGACAGACCCGTCGTCCTCAGAAAATTCATGAGGGCTTTCGCTGCCATGTGGGCGGTCGAGTTAACGTGGATGGTGCTGTGATAGCACCTGCACAGAAATAGGGTGATCATTCAGTCGCCGCAATGCGTTGGTGAATCTCTCTGAAGCAAATCGTGGAGAGTGGCACAGCGGGTGTTCTATATTTTGATCGGTGCCGCAATCATCGCAGGGCGCACAGTCAATAATTCTGACTAACATGGTATAAGCTTTCGTGGAAGCGACTCCTAGACAAAGGCAATAGGGAAGTGAAGCTTCACATGAATGTAGTCCATATGGAGGCCAGCGTTGTAGTGAAAGGTCAAGTTCATGTAGTCTGGTACGTCTATGCTTGGGGTGTTCCACTCAGTCAGTGTGAGACTGCAGGCCAGTTGACGAATCTGCCTTACAGGGTACGCTCTCGAAAGCTCAACCGCAACGCTGCTTGCTTTCTGATGTGGCGTGTGAGCAGCATGATCTGCAGAATGATTTGCGCTGATATCACAATACCCACGTAACCACTGAAACATGATGTCGTGCTTTTTTGTATTAGGAGGTGGTGAAGTTTTACGGTTTGATTTGTTAACTGCTCGTGACATCCATGTCAAAGATTGGACCACAGGCACTTTAACGCGGCCCATATACTCATTCTTCCTTCAGAATCAATGAGTTCCAGTGCACCACACAGAGCTTCGAGTTCTGCTGCCATGGGCATCATCACTTGTGGTCTCAAAACGCAGAGTTAGCCCTTCTGATGGTATAACCACTGCTCCACCTGAACTGGACGACGTAGTCAAGCCATTCGCGTAAATGCGCACGTGGTTACTGTATTTCTGGTGCAGTAGGATTTTTTTAGGGGATAAAACGGTAGGTCTGATTTTCTCCGCATTCCTGGGATCATTAGCTAAACTCGCTGCCGACACAAGGCCCAAGGAGAAAGTAGTGGCTTTGATGCAGGTGCGTAACCTTCTGTAAATGATGAGTCGTGCTAAAAAGTGCGATGAAGCTGACAATCGCCTACGTCGTCTTAACCTAGTTTTTTGTGGTATCTCAAGCAAAAAAAGGTGAGACCAGGCTTCAGTTCCAGGCAAAAGTGATGAACTTTGGTCTGAAAAATGTGTTATATTTATACCTGAAGTCAAGTTGGAGCGTGCACACCGGCTTGGTAGTTACCAACACGACAAAACTACATCAATCTTTGTAAAATATGCCAGATAAGAGAAATCCAGAATTTTCGCGGTGTCATCAAAGCTCAAACGCACACGTTTTTCAACTTGGGAAGACTGCTCAGCTAAGGTTCAGAATTCACGAAGAAAACTTTACGACCATGGCATACACAGCGGCAGACCAATCAAACTTCGCTTTGAGAAGTTGCTGTGCGATAACAACGAATTTTCGTACAATGAAGAATCTGGCGGCGTTGTTTAAAAGCAGTCGTAGCAGTCACTGCTCTAATTTAGGCAATAACGTCACTCACTACACCCTCCCCCAACCCAGCCTCGCCCATGTGAATGTTCCCGTGTGTCAGTGCCTGCCCGCAAGAATCGCCAATGTGCGTAATTATCTGCCTAAAAAAGATAATTCATTTGCCATTGAATATCTGATGAATGATCACAACACTGACGCTGCACTAGTTACGGAAACTTGGCTTCAGCCGCAAATTGCAGACCACGAGCTGTTACAAGACAGCCAGGGGTATTTGGAAAACTAAATACCCCTGACTGTCTTGGTGGTATTCGGTGGTTTGGTGGTATATTTGCGGTATTTGGAAAAGCAAATACCAGCAATATTTGAAAAACCTCACACTTTGTAAAGGGTCGATTAACATTTTAAAATTATTCTGGTGGCTCGATTGTGCCAAATGATGAGCGACCAAATGTAATCGACTCGCACTTTTCATCTGTTTTGATAAATGAACCTACGCTAAATGGCTTTGATCCACTCCACCAAACTCTTTCTGAAAGTTCTTTCATAATCAACAATTCTGAAGCAATCCTAAAGCTCACCAAAATAATTCAGATCTTTTGTGATCCCGGAGATGATGATATGAAAGCCGAAATACTAAAAGGCACAAAAGTACGCTCAAGTTCCACATTACAAATAAGTTTCATGCAGTTCGTCACAGAGAGTTTGCTACCGAATCATTGGAAAGTTAGGAAAAGTGTACCGGTATACAAATATGTCAGTCGCGTGGATCCTTCCAACCATTGACCTATTCACTTACAAAGACTGTTTGCAAACATTTAGAACATATAATATACTCACAAACAGCATGTCATCTAGGTAATCATTCTTTCTTTTTTCACAATCAACATGGTTTTTGGCCTGGCTTATCGTGTGATACTCAGCTTTTTGAATTCATACTGTACCTCACTTGAACCTAGACTAATATTTTCAAACTGATTTTATCTATCTCGATTTTGCCAAAGATTTTGATTGTGTTTTTCGCCAGCTGCGAAAGCTTTCATGTCCACGACCGGGCCCCCTCATGCTATTATGGGTCTGCTGCTTTCTGACAAATTGCCTCTAATACACCGTATTCGGCAATCGTTGTTCAACCAATACCGACGGAATTTCTGGTGTACCACAGGTCTCCGTCCTTGGTCCTCTGCTCTTTCTCATCTTCATAAACGATCTTTTAAACAGAATTTCATCTCTCGTTCCAGTTTTTGCAGGTGGCTGAGCTCTTTATCGTCGCATCACACACCATAGAGACCATGATATCTTCCAAAACCATTAGCATCTAATAGAGGCCAGATATTCCAATTTATTATTGAAACTCAACATCTTGAAATGCAAAATAATGCACGTATCCCGTAAGTTATCTAACAGTGATTACATACGCTTTTTGAACTCAATAGCGTTGTCCTCCATCGAATCACATTGTTGTGTTGGTCTCACAATAAATAAATAGTTGACATGGTCTGATTACAAAACAAGATTTGCTGTCGGTACTACTAAATCCCTTAGTTATATTAGACGTGACATTTCTTTGTGTCCCTCAGCAACGGGTGGCGAATGAAAATTCATACAAAGTAGGCTCGAATATGCTTTAGGTATTTGGTGCCCTCACCAAGCATACCTCATTAACGTTTTAGAATCCGTACAAAACCATGCGGCGAGATTCACCTCTTCTAGGTAAAGCCGTGGCGAAATAATTAGTGCCATAAAGTCATGCTTGGGACCCAAGTCATTAACGTTCAGTCCTAGGATTACAGGGCTGTGCGTGCTCTATAGATTTTATTACAACTTCCCGCAACATCGTGGTAAACTTCTCGATTTCCAACACCGTTAATCTCACCTCCTGTTTAAGTCTTACCGCATCTTGTGGTTGCATGGTTCAACGCCATCTTTCGATCAATATTTTTACCGATTGTCAATGCAGAGTGGAATATACTGCCAGAGAGTGCTGTCAGTGAGCATAATCTTGTGTTTTGGGACGTTGCTCACTGATTGTCTTCCAATGTCAAATTGTTTGTGATTTTATACTGTTCTTTCTGTTCTGCATTTGAGAGTGTGTTCCATTTCTTCTACAAGTACGTTGCAAATTTGTGACCTGAAAAGTGACATGCCTAACTTTCTATATTACCCTCGCCCTTCCTATGTGATACCTCAACAGCGGGCTTTGAGTAAAAACAAACGATGATGATGATGATTATGACGATGAAAACCACGTAGGAGCTGTGCTCACAGAACTCCCACAGTACGCGAAGCCGTCGAAATAGCGAAAGCTTGACGGTTGTTCTAACTCTCTCCTTTTCGCGATTCGCAAGTTACTTCGTAAATTTCTTCGAATCTGACAACGGTGGATGAAAAAAAGTTATGGTAAGGTAGTATATGCAATAAGTGTTACGTTGCATGGACCAAGCGAGATTGAAGTAAATCATTTACAATCCTTCTCATGCTTGACAGCCACTTCATATAGAATCAATCTGTCAAGAACTGCTCCCTGTTGGTTGTTTTAGGCACGATTATAGAGACTTTCTCGTTTTCCTGTCAGCGATATGGGAGATTTATAATTGCTACATCATAGTTCCTAAACATTTTGCAATATGTTGATATGCTTGCTGTTAAGTTCGCACTGCGAAAGCTTATATTCAGTGGCTACAAAGTCGATTTACGTCAAAATCTACTGAAGTCATGTTCCTATAGTTTTTGCATACTCTTCATTATAGTCGTGGATTTACGTTTTTATCCATAATAAAGACGGTTAGCTCGCGTAAACGAATTGAGAAAACTTTCCATCCAGATGCCCTTGAAGTAGTACCATTACTTCCCACTCTCTTTGAACGGTAGTAAGACTGATAGTGCGCCCCTTATTTGCTATTCATTGAAATATTGAATTGCTCACAAAACAAAAGCAAACAGAGCAAAATACTAATGAGCACTCGCTTCTCTCGGTCGTTGTGTTATCGTACTTTATGGGCTCTATATTTGAATTATCAAATAAATATGTATAGCTAATTCAGTAAATACAGCAATGAATTAGGCTGCCAGAGTACCATTTTTTAACAATTATGTTATTCGCATATCTGTTTTTTTAAAGCTTGAATGTGTCATAATGTCCATTAAAACTACGGCTGAAAACCACAACGTTAGAGCGCAGTGTTACTCACCCTTATCGGCAGTGCAACGCACTCAGCACTTATCTAGGAGTTA
Source organism: Rhipicephalus microplus (assembly GCF_043290135.1). Classification (NCBI taxonomy): domain Eukaryota; kingdom Metazoa; phylum Arthropoda; class Arachnida; order Ixodida; family Ixodidae; genus Rhipicephalus; species Rhipicephalus microplus. The sequence goes on from NW_027464593.1 coordinate 82,465, forward strand.
TAAGGTCCTGTTTGAACAGCTGCGCGTACGTGCGTATGAACTAGGTTTGTTTGTAGTTGCGACATGTTTTCGAAGTTCAGGGTGTAAGGGTTTACACGAAGATTCGTGAACGTTTCGCTATTAGTCAGCTAGGGATTGTGCTCAGAAGCTTCCTATGAGGTATAAAACACTGAAGCTATTGAACAAATGGAAATTTTTCCCATTTTTACCATTATGTGCCTTGTCACAGCGTATAACTCATCACAAGAAATGCCAGGCGTGCTTTTACTGTACGTATTCGGCATTGGCTTGCTGTTTAGTGTCGCGTACAGAAAGACGCTGGTTCTCTTCAAACAACGTCACGCGGTAGCAAGATGGCTCGATGGGGCCATTTGTTATGGAGTGGCAATGACTAATCTCTCTGCTTTGCCGCTTCGCTGAGCCGGAAAGGGTAGGAGGTGTAATTGCTTTGCTGAAGCAAAAGTGCGTGCGACGCACATGTACCAAAATGTCTGTACAAATTTGATAAACTCTATCTCAACCTTGCCAATGAAATATTGTTTGACCGGCCCTGTCATGTCCAATGACGGCGCAATCCAGAAAAGGACTAAATTGATCGAAACAGACATGACACTCTAGTTGCTTCACAGGTATTCTTGAGTGGAATATTTTTCGCGTTGCGTTTAAACACACGAAACATCACAAAATTGGGGAGAGAGATCTCTTTCAGAACTTGGCCTGACGAACATAAGAAGTACATGCCAAGCCCATAGGTTACAAAGAGAGGCTTACTAATTCACCCCTCCATCGCAATATTTCTGAACCGAAACAACAGTCGGGGGAGGGCATATGTATGTGATCACGATCACTTGTTGGTGGGATTCTTTGTGCTAGACGCTGAATGTGGTGTCACGAACGCATAACATGAAACGAAGTGGTGGGCAAGGAGAAACCAACAAAACATGTTGGCAATGATTTGAAGATGTGGCGCCTATTACTTTTGGGCGGCAATAATCTTTATCATCAATAATTGGTATTAACTTTTGTACACGCTCTTAGAAACATGCTTTTGGCTGCTGTTGGCGCTCACATACTTTTAGATAGAAATTCGTGTGGAGCAGTTGTGTGCGGCGCAACTGCGTGTCTTCATTTGTTGTGCTCATATTTGACATACCAGATTTCAGCTGCCAGTCAACTGATTTGGCGTCGTCTCTCAGAGCAATTTAACCAACGAGCACAGCAGAAACCACTGCTCGTTTGGGCCTCGAACCGCTGATGCGCCTTTTTTAAAGCCATCTAGATTACCCTAGAACCTCGGCACAGCAAAAATGAAATAAATGGTTTAAGCAATACCTAAACAAAAAGGTAAGAGAAAAAACAATAAAATTATAGTTGCCTGTAACAGCACTTCGCACTGCAAAAGCAGCATATTTATAAAGAGCTGAAAAATATCTGTACTAACAACAAATAGAACAAAATCAAAAAGTCGTAGAAATAACAAAGCAGTAGAGCAAGTAACAAACTAATGAAAGTAATTAAGACAATCACGTGTTAGTTGAGGCAAGCCTCAAGGAAATGCGGGGCTAGAATTTTTTCTTGTTTCTCGGTAGTTCCGTGTTGCTTCATCCTGATTTCATTTGTTTTCTATTTTGAAATTTCCTTTTCATTTTATTTTATTCTTACTTTTCCTATTTCCTCTTTTATTTTTTCTCTACTTTACTCTTGCATGCTTGCTTTTTTATTATTTTATTCGTAGTTCCACCTGCGTTATGCCAAGTTACGACAGCTCCGACCTTTTGTGTGTCTCGCACTTTAATGCACACCATTCAATATTGACTACATCTTCAGACAGATTTTCGCCTTAAAGGATCCTCATCACCCTGCGTTCAAAGGCAAGCGGGTAATTTTCTCTTCTCCTTCGCTGCCTTTTGCACACGCAATGAATCCTCTTCACCTCTTAGTTTTTAAAAGCACGTGCACAATGTCAGCACTAAGCGTTAGAGTCTGCCAGGAGGTCGCGCTTCTCGGCCATGTATACGCTATTAGCGCCACTGGCGCAGTTGTAAACTCACAAAATGAAGTGTGTTCAATTGATCGTGCACAATATTGTCACACAGCAAAGGACGACGCAGTTGTCTATGAGGAAAACAAGTTTATTGGAGCGAACCTGTGCTCCCCTAACAACTGAAAGAATACACAGGCGGCGAAGCAGCGGCCAGCAAAACGACGGGCACGCTATTGAGCGTCGGCGATCGAATGACGCGGCATCGGCTGTGTGGGAATTTATGTCCCTCGGCGCGAGGGTTTCTCGAAAAGTCGAATTGTATTGAGAACGCCGTGATAGCGTTTGTCAGAAATGCTGTTCGTTCGAACAGCGCTTCTAACAAACAACGCTTGAAGCGTTGTTTCTATCGAACAACGCCTGAAGCGTTGTTTCTATCGAACAACGCCTGAAGCGTTGTTCGATAGCGTTTGTTCGAAACGCTGTGGTAGCGTTTGTTCGAAACGCTGTGAAAACGGCGATAGCACAGGCCGGCGCAGCCAGGCCGAAAAAACAAAACACAAATAAACAAACCCAATGCATTATTCGCGGCGTTACCCCCCCCCCCCTAAGAGTACATCGACCCGATGCTAACATAAGGGACAGTCCACACAAATTAAAATAAAAGTTCGTCATCGTCCGTAGAAAGGTTTTAAGCGAACCACATGGACGACTTCGGGCCGCGTGCGTCGTCGTGATGTACGGGGGTCCCCATCGGGGTCACTTCGTACGTTAGTTCGCCAACACGTCGTAGAATCTGGTAGGGTCCAAAATAGCGTCGTAGAAGTTTCTCACTGAGTCCACGTCGTCGAATGGGAGTCCAAACCCACACACGATCTCCAGGATGGTACTCGGCGTCTCAGCGTCGGAGATTGTAGTGTCCGGCATCCACCAGTTGCCGATCATGGTAGTCGATCATGGCGCGGAGGTCAGTGTCGGCACGCTGCTGGGTGGCTAGGTGGCTCTCTGTCACGACTCCGAAGAACGCGCTGTCTTCATCGGAGTCCTGTGGTGGTGGGGCGACGGGGGCGCGGGACAGGCAGTCGGCGTCGGAGTGTTTCCTGCCGGATTTGTAGAATATTGTAACGTCAAACTCTTGCAGGCGCAAGCTCCACCGCCCAAGACGGCCAGAGGGGTCCTTCAAATTGGCGAGCCAACTCAGCGCATGATGGTCTGTCACAAGCTTAAACGGTGTACCATAGACGTATGGGCTAAATTTTGAAATGGCCCTTATGATAGCCAGGCACTCTTTCTCGGAGGCAGAGTAGTTTCTCTCCTCCTTCGACAGACCACGGCTTGCATAGGCGATTACCTTTTCGTAACCGCTTTGCTTTTGGACTAGGACGGCACCCAAACCGATATCACTGGCGTCCGTGTGCATTTCAGTTTCGTCGTTTTCGTCGAAATGAGCGAGCACGGGTGGGTTTTGCAGGCGTTGTTGCTGCTCGCAGAATGCTTTTTCTTGGTCGTTTTCCCAGCTGAAAGGGGTGCTTTCTTTCGTCAGGCGCGTGAGTGGCTCTGCAATGCGTGCGAAGTTTGCGACGAAACGCCGGTAGTATGCGCACAGTCCGAGAAACCTTCGCACACCTTTCTTATCTTTCGGCCTTGGGAAGTTCGCAATGGCTGATGTTTTTGCGGGGTCAGGTAGGACTCCCGCGGCGTTCACGACGTGACCCAAGAACTTGAGTTCCTCGTACGCGAAACGGCACTTCTCAGGCTTCAGCGTTAACCCGACGTACGAATGGCCTCGAGTACAGATTCCAACCTTGTGAGGTGTTCGTCGAAAGTCCGGGCGAATACGACAACGTCGTCGAGGTATACAAGGCAAGTGTGCCACTTCAGGCCTGCTAGCACAGTGTCCATGACTCTCTAAAACGTTGTGAGCGCCGTGCACAGCCCAAACGGCATCACTTTGAACTCGTATAGACCGTCCGTGGTTATAAATGCAGTCTTCTCTCGGTCTCTCTCGTCCACTTCGATTTGCCAGTAGCCGGTCTTCAGATCCATGGATGAGAAGTACTTGGCGTGGCAGAGGTGGTCGAGGGCGTCGTCGATTTGTGGGAGGGGGTACACGTCCTTTTTGGTGATTTTGTTTAGTCTCCGGTAGTCAACGCAGAATCCTAAAGTGCCATCTTTTTTCTTCACGAGTACAACCGGCGCAGCCCACGGACCTTTTGATGGCTGTATTATGTCGTCGCTGAGCATGTCAACAACTTGAGTCCGGATGGCTTCGCGCTCGTGTGAAGAAACGCGGTACGGTGACTTTCTGGTAGGTCGGGCTCCATCTTTGGTTATTATCAGGTGCCTCGCCAAAGGTGTCTGACGTAACTTCGAGTTCAAGGAAAAACACTCGCTGTAGCGACGAAGCAACTCCAGTAATCTGTCCCGATTTTCTTGCGACAGCGCCCGGCTCACGTCGAAGGGATGTTGCAGCCTGGAAGCATCTGCGCGCGCCCGTTCAAAGGTGGCGACCGCGATCACTTGACTCGCTTCTTCCGTTTCTTCGAGGAACGCAATTGCAGCGCCCTTGTCTAGATGCTGGTACTCCTCGGTGAAATCGGTGACCAAAACGTGGGATCTGCGTTGCTTAAACCGCGCAATGCCTCTTGCGACAGGCACACCGCGGTCTAGAAGCAACCTTTGGTCAGTCTCCACGATAGCGTCGACGTCAGGAGCACCACCTTCACAAGAGACGGCGATCATCAAGCTTGCGCGGGGTGGCAGGGTGACGTGATCGTCGGCGATCCTTACAGCAGCACGGTGTCCGAGGTTCGGCTGCGGCGTCGCGGAGTGATCGGAAGAAAACGTTATCGACCTGGTCTGCAGATCAATTATTGCGCCATTGTCCGTCAAAAAGTCCATTCCGAGAATTACGTCGCGGGAGCAGTTAGGCAAAATGATGAATTCCGAAGGGTACGTAGTACCGTCACCCCCGGAAAATCTTTTCAGGCCTGCGCCCAGCAATCTGACGTCATTTCCGGCCGGCCGACTCTCGGGGAAGCCGCAGCGGCAGCGAGCGCAGCGCGGGCGGCGGTGGTGACGGTTCGGCGGCGTGGTGTTGACGGTGTTTCGCGTTTGTTGCTTTCCGTTGCTGTTTTGCGGCAATTTCGTTTCCGTGCGTGATGCTGGAGTGATGCGACAATGCCGAATAAGTGTTGTGTACCCGGATGCACCGGCAACTACAAAACAGGAAAGAAGATACAAGTGTTTTCCTTCCCTAAAGACGCCGACGCTCTCAAACAATGGCTACGCGCCATTCCTAGGAAGGACTTCGTGCCGACTTCGTGCACTAAGGTAAGAATTTGAGATGCTCCTGTTCTTATCTTGTCGTTGCTTGTTCGGGTAGAAATCACCTATGATGGTAAATACTTGAGCGTGTGGCCGCCGGGCCTCGCGAAGCGCTGACGCCAGCAGCGTTCGCAGCAAGGATGGTCAGCTGCGCTTTGTTCACTAACAGTGCCGTGGTGTCGTCCATTCTTGCAAGCTCTCGGTGGAAGCGCTTCGTGGAGTGCGGTGACATCACGCTCCCGTGTTTTCTTTCATGTTGCTTGTACCGCTTAGCGCAGCGCTTTTATTTAGATGCTTGCTAAACGTAGGTAGACTTTGTTTTAGCTACACGGACTGTAAACACGGTCATGCAAACGGGAGCGCATTTTTTTCTTTTGAGAAGTGGCGTCTCAGACGTTCTTGAAACGATTGTGCAGGTGTGCGCGGATCATTTCGACGCTTCATGCATCGAGAAGACGACATCGTACACGGATCCAAGGACTGGGAGAGTTATTGAAGTTGCACTCCCAGTACCACGGTTGCGTCCTGGATCTGTCCCAACGGTATTTCCCGGCTGTCCGTCCTACCTTTCAGTACGAGACAAGAGCACGAGAGAAACCCCTGACGCCAAGAGGAGCCGACAAGAAGCCTCCCAACTCGCCCGTGCTGTAGAAGAGTCGCTGGCGTCATATGAAGCGGAGCAAGAACGAGACCGGTTTTCGTCCCTCGAAGAACTAAGGGCTCGCCTGCAAGGGGTGTCAGTGTCTCCGAAGTGGACTGTGATTCATAAAGAAGAGTGCTCCATGTTTTTGAACATTATCGACTATCGTGAACCTTGTTTGAATGCGTCATTGACCGTGTTTGCAAACCTTGAAGTCTTTGCCTGCTATCAAGGTTCACCAATCAAGATCCTTGGTAGCGCTGTTGTACCAGACTCAGTTCAAAAAGTAAGTTCCTTGTTGGAAATCTTGAACAACCTGTCGATGCTGTCTGAGGAGCACTGCACTTATCACCACCTGGCTCAAGCAATACATTCCCTTCTGGACAAATTGGAAGCCAGCATTGATGAAGGCAAGAAAGAGACTGTGAACTTTATGAAGGAGCAGCTACTACTCCTTTCTGCAAAGCGCATTCAGTATAGCGCACAGGTGATGGTCTTTGCATGCATCTTGCGTACAATATCACCACATGCCTACAAGTTCCTGAGAAGCACAGGTGCACTAACTTTGCCCCACCCAAGCACTATTAGAAAAGTGTGCTCGTCTATTCAAATGTGCCCACAAGTTGATTCTTCTGACGACACTTTCTTTCAGTATGTTTCTCAGAGATTCAAACATCTGCAGGCACATGAACACACTGTGACGCTGATGCTTGACGAGATTTATATCAAACCTTGTTTAGATTACAAAGGTGGGAACATATGTGGTGCAGCAGTTAACTCCAACGAAGCGGCCACATCGGTGCACGGGTTTATGATACAAAGTTTGCTGAGCGCATTCAAGGAGGTGGCGCACATTCTTCCGGTAAAAGCCTTACAGGGTGAAGATCTTCATTGCATGCTGAAGAAGGTGATCTTGGGCTTAGAAGAAATTGGATACAGGGTCATAGCCGTTGTCTGTGACAATAACTCGCTGAACAGGAAGGCAATGAACATGTTTCTGCCAGAACCAAAGCTTAGCCCTGTTTACCCGCATCCGGCAGACCCAGATCGGCCGTTATTTTACGTGGTGGATGCTGTGCATCTATTTAAATGTATAAAAAATAACTGGCTCAACCAGAAAAATGCTGGAACTTGCTTTTTCTACCCACGCTTCGAGCTTTCGAACAATGAAGTTCATCCCGAATGCAAGATGACTGCTTCATTTAAGCATTTGAGAGATTTGCATAAAGAGGAGTCACCCCTGCTTCTGAAGTCTGGGTATGGCTTGACGTCAAAAGCTCTAAATCCAAGCAGCTTTGAACGACAGGACGTCAAACTCGTACTGCAGGTTTTTAATCCACACGTAGCCGAAGCCCTGGCCGCTCGCAAGGGTCATACTGATTTTCAACATGCTACAGCAACCGCCGAGTTCATCAAAATAATTCTTCGTTGGTGGAGCATTGTCAATGTAAAGACACCTAGTAAGGGCTTCCATCACCGTAATGTTTCCGAAGAGCCCATGTCAAATCACACAGATGACCCAAAGGCAAGCTTTCTAAGCGCTTTTATCACATGGCTCGATGTGTGGGAATTTTATAGGCACGACACCGGAGTACTTACCCAGGAGACATTGAGTGCCTTGAGGCTCTCTGCTCAATCCCTTTTGGCATTGGTGAAGTACTGGGTTAGTGAGGTTCACTTTAAGTATATTCTGCTAGGGAAAGTCCAGACGGATACCCTCGAGAGTCGCTTTGGACAGTACAGGCAGATGGCTGGTGGGCAGTATCACATATCTGTTCGCCAGCTTTGCGAAACCGAGGAAAGGATTCGCCTTCAAAATGCCCTTCCAAGGATGAGCAACGATGATCTCAGAGGCATCGAAGAGACGGACAGTGTCAGGGATGCGGGCACTTCTTTTAGTGTTCATGTTAGCGATGCTGACCTTGATGAGCTCAGAGCACAAATGCCGGTGATTGGTTATGTTGGTGGGTATTGTGCACACGCTGCAATGAAAGTTCTCAAGTGTGAAAGCTGCCAGAGGCAATTGGTCGTTACCCGAAATACGGCCGAAACAGGAGAGGACACCCATTCTTTAATCGCACAACTGGATCGGGGTGGCCTCAAATTTCCTTCTGCTCTTGTAATCACAGTAGTTATGTACACAGAGGTTGTAGTTAGAAAGCTCATGACGGAAAGTACCTCTACCCAGTTTCTCCATGGGCCGAACCAAAAGAATGTCGTCCGGCAACTTACACTGGACTCTCTGCCAAGGCTTGAGGACATAGATACGTGTGAAAACGGGCACACCTACGAGCTCCTCATCACATTGGTTGCAAACTGTGCAGCAAATATAATGCTCAACAACTTGTGCAAGCAAAGGAACGATCTTTTACGCATTGAAAAAGATCAGAAGGCGAAAAATAGAAAGGCCCGAATTTTTCTTGGAAAGTAATTTTCCAAGCGTCGCGTCTTTCTCTTCACATTTATTCTTGTGAAACTGCACAGAGTGTATTTGATTGCATGTCATGACTTGATTTCCTTGGTATACTTCTGCCTTATGTAAAATGAGCCTTGTTTCCAGTTTTGTATCTCTTTACAAGTTGTTAGCTTTTAAAAGTGCTGTACTTTTTTCTTTTTTTTAACTCGAACTGCCTCGGTGCCTACTGTAGCAGTTGTACAGTCCGTTTTGGTACCTAAGCTGTGTACACTTTCCTTGTGCACTCTGTGTACAGACATGTTGTGCACTGTGCTTTGTTTTTTCTCAGATTTTTGTTTGATTTTTTCCCTAGGACATGCACCTACCTGTGGCAGTACAATTACTTTTCTTTCTGTCATTTATCATGCTGTGGACCACAATTTAGTCACCAGTGTTCTTATGTATTGTATTTTTTGGCAAGTGTTTGAACCTGATACCTTGTGTTGCTACTGCTACTATGATAAACGAATGGTATGTTTTCCTCTAACGTACAATTTAAATGAAAGTGTGCTTTTTCTGTTCCAAAGCTCGGGGATGTTTTTGCTGTTACAATCTGTTTTGTTTTGAGTTTTATGTGGCAAGATATTGTGTTTTGTACTTTTGGCATATTTTCAGCATTAAGGGCAACACCTTGTGTTGCCTGTCGTCTGCCTGGACCGAGAACAATGCGCACTGTGATATTTGTACAGACGGCGTCTGGCTGTGATAAATAAATATGCATTATTCCATTCACAATATTCATTATTTCTTGATACCTTGATAAGTTCCCCAACCGCGGTGGCTCAGTGGGTAAGGCGTAGCGCTGCTGAGCACTAGGGCGCGGATTCGATACCCGGCTGCGGCAGCCGCATTTCTGATGGAGGCGAAAAGCAAAAACGCCCGTGTGTACGAGATTTCGGCACACAATAAAGATTCCCAGGTAGTCAAACTTGATCCTGAGCCCTCCCCTACGGCGCGCTTCATCGCCTGCGTTGCGTCGGCGCGTTAAACCATACAATCAATCGATACCTTGATAAATCGTGCGGACATGGTGTCAAGGCACCTCGCCCGAGTCGGTAGGCGTGAAGGGCGCTCGCGGCAAGCGCTCGCGGCTGGCGCAGCCACCCAGCGAAGGGCGGCCGGCTGGCCGGCGCGATGTGACGTCGTCGACGTTACGTCACGTGACGCGCAGGCCTGAAAAGCTTCCGGGGTTGACGGTAGTACCGTCTATGGTGACGCGCGATGTGCACATTCCACTTGGGGTCACGAGGTGGCCTCCTGCTGTGCGAATGTGCGGACCGTCCCATCTGGTCGTAACTTTCTTTAGCTTGGACGCGAATGACCCGCTCATGACCGAGTAGTCGGCTCCCGTGTCAATGAGGGTGACTACGTCAAGGCCGTCGATGGACAACTGGACGTCGGATGCCGCTTTCCTGGAATTTCGGGTGCGTCGGGGCGTCGTATCGCGGCTTGCACGTGTTGATGGTCGGGCACTATGCGTCGTCATCGTCGTCTTCTCAGCGGCAGGCTTCGTTATTTCAGGTACGCGTCGCGCAGCGTAGCTGGCGTCGTTTTCGGGGGTCTCGTCAAGGTGTCGTCGGGTCGTCGGGATGAGAACATGTCGTGAGTCATGGTCTTGCGTCGTTGGAGGGTTTTCATTTTCTCCCCTTTGTGCAACATCACCTCCAGAAGTTGCTGCTTTTAGTTTCCCCCTCGTGGGCTGGGGGACCTTCCACGGGCGAAGTCAGCATGGCTGCGACGGTTGGGGGATTGGTACGGGTAGGGCGACGGCGAACGGTTTAAACGGGATGGTCCACGGCTGGTGTTCGACAGGTATTCTTCGATCTCAAATGGGCGCTGGCCGGCTCGCGGGCGGGGTGCGTCGACGGAGAACCCACGCAAACCCAGCCTCTTGTACGGGCAGCGGCGGTAGACGTGGTCGGCCTCTCCGCAGTGGTAGCACAGCGGACGATTATCTGGCGTTCGCCACACCTCGGTCTTCCTGAGCGCCTGGATTCGGGTTACAGGGGGTTGGGCGGACGACATTGGGCGGTGGTACGGCGGGGCCTCTTGATAACGGGTTGGGACGGGTCGGGGTCGATGAGCAGCAGCGGAGTAGGTCATCGCTTGTGCTTCGCAAGATGCTTCCGACGGCGTGGAATTCCCCAGTGCTTGCTGAACCTCCTCGCGGACGACGTCAGTGAGGGAGGCGACTTGGGGCTGCGGCGTTGCTGGGAACAATTTCTTCAGTTCCTCGCGAACGACGGCGCGGATGGTCTCCCGCAAGTCTCCCGTCGCCAATCCAGGGGCGTTTACCGGGTTCACCGAAAGGGTGTTGAGTGGTCTATCGTATTGCCGCGAACGCATATCCAAGGTCCTCTCGATCATCGAAGCCTCGGTGACGAACTCAGCGATGGTCTTAGGGGGGTTGCGGATGAGTCCAGCGAAGAGCTCTTGTTTAACTCCCCGCATCAGAAAGCGCACCTTCTTCTCTTCTGCCATTTCGGGGTCAGCTCTCCGGAACAGCATCTTCATCTCCTCAGCGAACAGTACAACACCTTCGTTAGGGTGTTGCATTCGCGTCTTCAACAAAAGGGCGGCTCGTTCTTTCCGCACAACTGTAGCGAATGTTTTGAGGAATTCGCTCTTAAAGACAGTCCAGTCGGTTAGGGAGCCTTCATGGTTCTCAAACCACGTTCGGGCTGCATCGTCCAAATAGAAGAAGACATGACAAAACGTTTCTTCGTCATCCCACCTGTTAAAGATGCAGATGCGCTCCAGCTTTTCCAGCCACTCTTCCGGGTCTTCACCAGGAGATCCTCGGAATGTTGGGGGCTCACGAGGTTGTTGGAAAACGACGGGAGGGTTGGTAGCGCTGGTGATGGTGCCTGCGTTGATCTTCGTGGTTTTTACGTCTTCTTTCCTTTTTTTATCCGAGAGCAGTCCAAACTCTGGCTGAAGGCCTTGCTGTCGGCGGCTGACACGAGTTGGGCGTGCTTGTCGGCTTGGCAATGGCTTAGGGTTCATGTACTCCGCACGTCCACCAGATGTCACGCAGCAAAGGACGACGCAGTTGTCTATAAGGAAAACAAGTTTATTGGAACAAACCTGTGCTCCCCTAACAACTGAAAGAATACACAGGCGGCGAAGCAGCGGCCAGCAAAACGACGGGCATGCTAGTGAGCGTCGGCGATCGAATGACGCGGCATCGGCTGTGCGGGAATTTATATCCCTCGGCGCGAGGGTTTCTCGAATAGTCGAATTGTATCGAGAACGCCGTGATAGCGTTTGTCAGAAACGCTGTTCGTTCGAACAGCGCTTCTAACAAACAACGCTTGAAGCGTTGTTTCTATCGAACAGCGTTTGTTTTTATAGAATAGCGGTAGCGTTTGCTCTTAACGCTGTGGTAGCGTTTGTTCGAAACGCTGTGAAAACGGCGATAGCACAGGCCGGCGCAGCCAGGCCGAAAAAACAAAACACAAATAAACAAACCCAATGCATGGTTCGCGGCAATGTTCATGTGAAGCAAGGAAGAACGAACGGGCCGCTGCAATGCAAAGCAGTGTGGGAGACAAATCAAACTAGATATTTCGCATATATGAACCACACGAGAGCATGTCCGGTGCAGACTTCTTGGGAACAACTGTGTGCGTCACAGAAGTGCGCAAGAAGGCAGAGAACTGATATAAGAACATAATTCGCTCTTTTTTCATATTTTGACAGCCTGATGAGTGGCCCTTTAATACTTGGTCATTTAGGGTCACTGACAAAACTGGACTTACCCTGTGATGTAGAGAATACTTCCGTTTTAGAAATATTCAATAGCCACAGCAGCTATATGCAAAATCGAGGCCCACTTTTTGTCGCTGCCGTGATGGTTCATAGAACCTTCGCTCTGCAGCACGACACGATATGCAACTACGCCGTGAGCACTTGCATTCTTCGGCATACAAAGGGTGAATGAACCATTCATAGACACTTTACAGGCAAAGGTATGTTATATTTTTATTAGATAATGCTTAGGATTTAGCCTGAGTCTCGAAGTTAGCTTCATTATTCTACAAATAAAGTGTACCGCTTACGTTTCGCAGCCAAAAACTGTTTTCCAAGGTAACTCATGCGGAAGTGCCTAATAAATACGTACAACCAGCTGTCACGACTTCATGGCTTTCATAAGAGACGCCTATTCAAAAGCTAACTACCCAACAACACTGTATCTCATACGATTTATTTGTAACTAGCCCGAGAGGGCTGGAAAAGCAAAAAGCTGATTAGTTATTTAGATATCAGCCTTTTATAGAACCTACAAAACGTGAGCCAACCTACGTTTTCTTTGTACAATCCAGAGATAACGACGAGTTTGTTTTTGTGATACTATGTAATATGCATAGATCACCGTGTAATACTGCTTCTCAGTTAGCATACAAGAAGTCGTTATCAAAATCGTATTCAGCAGCGGCAGCAGTCTCTTTGGGCCCACTGTACTGCAAATGCCACTTTCACGCCTTCAAAACTAACTCAGTTGTGTGCATGCTGAGTCAAAATTATCGCAGCAAATTTCTTCACCTCATCTGCCCACCTAACAAACTCTCTTGTTCTCGCATGGTTGTCGTTGTCTTGGAATCTCGTCTGTTACTTTCAGCAAGAAATTGTCATCCTCTGTATGGCTATGCTCTGCCAATGAACATTTATTCGTGGTTCCGGGTACAAATGAGATTAGCAACCATTTCTTACCAGAATGATCTGCTCTCGCTTTTTTTCGTCATGTTAAACCAATTCTATTTCTTTCAACTCCTGCTTTTTCTTTCAAAATGAGTCGGCCTCAGTTTGAGCTGCACCAACGCACCTGCACTCTCTTCCCAAGGTTCCAACCTATGGTGTACAAGGCAGAAAGAAAAAACAAATTTGTGATAAACCCTACCGCATCTTGAAGAGAGTAAACAACGTTCAGTTTGGAAAGACAAAGCTACTTAGTTTCCACAATCGCAATGAGCACCAGCGCCCAAACTGCATCCCGCGGAATTCTGGACATTGGACAGTGTCGAAGCCTACCGATGTAGCTTGGTGCATGAAAGCCTATACAACTTCGGTCCTGCTCCCCATCTCAATTGCTAATGTGTGTCAGGTTGCAGCATCCCCTGCAGCTCAGCAAGAAGGCTATGGTATAGTGATAGGCTCCACGCATATTATACCAACATCTTCGGGAGAGCTTGTTTCCATTGTTTGGACGAAATATGGCCGAAAGCTAGCAAACGAGCGTGGAAGAAGACATATTGTATCACCCTGATCTGGCCAAATACGGAGGTAGATGTTACATCCCGAATTTACTCGGTGCAATTGGGCAGCGACAACGTTATATTATAGATTGTGTCTGTATTTCTTTTGCGGTAGCTCCTGTCTTCAAGTGTATTAGTTTTTACTTGGGGCCCGCATACCGTGTGCCATACTCTTTTCAACCCATCTTCCATTTGTTTATTGTTCGCTTGATTTATTGGTTGTAGCTTTGCGCACCGTAGATCGAAGTAAAGAGGCAAGAAACAGTTTATTTAGAGCAGTGAGAAGAAGACGTTTGCATTGATTCACTGCAAGCAACTTGCACAAGACAGAAACAAAAATAGGTCATCGATCGAGGTCTTCGGCTGGTAACGAGTATGAATATAGGCTGAACATTATCACAACGATAATGAAGCAACTTGTCAGGAAATGAAGAAAACCGGAAATAGGGAACATTGCTGCACCACGAAACGTGAACTCCCTTGCCTTGTAAAAGTTTCGTGAAAATTTCAAAATATGAACTAGAAGCACCCTTTATTGAACAAGGTTTTTCAGAGCGTTCTATAAATTATTGCAGCTTTTGAAACATTGTCCATAAATGAGGACGTACCAACAGTATTTAAACAATAATGTCATTCCTAAAAGCACCTATCACTTTAGAGTGTACAGCGTACGGTACGCGTTGGGCATTAGAATTGAAACTACATCGCCCACGTGACGTTCTGCTGGCTGATTGTTCGCTCACCGTCTCGTTATGCATATAGACTAACCACACTTCAAGAAGCTGTCGCTGCGTGGTTAGGTGAATACCATCTAGTATTTCGTTATCTCCTTCAATTCATATGCCTCAGTGCCTTTTACTGGAAAATCATATTTTCGCCCCGATAGAACAATACACTTGGTAATGTGTCCGATAGCTAAACACAACAGAAGCATGACCACGAGGCACTGAAGTATAGTGGGACACATATAATACGTTAAACACTGCGTTAGCTCTTACGTGTTACATTTCTTTCAAAGCTTTATTTTCTGGCCACTTATTTATTCAAAAACTTCGAACACAGGTAACAATTTAATGTAAAACAAAAAAAAACTATTACCGCGCAGCTGACTCGCAGCTTCGTCACGTTCACACGGCCCCTCCTACTTTTTTTTTAATACAGCGTTTCAATACCCTCTCCAACGCCAATTGCAAGATAGCTGTCAATGACACCACACGAGCACACACTTTCTCTTCAGTATTATAATTACATCAGACACTGCTCCTGCCACCTTACGTCAAGCCAATACGCTGACAGCGCCATAAACTGTCTCGGAGTTTCTGAGTTTTTGACTCAATTATGGGAACAAATAGGTCTGCCCCCACATCTTTCTTCAGCGTGATAGCATAGTGAAGCGAACTGTCATTAAGATGGGCGTCACGATAATTGTAGAGCAGCTGCTTTTGTAAAGGTGAAAAGGTTTTATAGTATGCCACCGTAAGCAGAGAGAGCATGTGTCCTCATTAGTTGTGCTTTCTGGAAATTGCGCATGACATGTCAGGCAAAGGCGACACGATGTTGTTTGTAACAATTCAGGATACCCGGATGCGTAGGCAGCTTTCCCTACAGCGTTCATTATAATGGTTGCTCAGCGTTCATTCACCCGAATGCGCACCATGATTTTCACTTGTTTTAGGTTTTGGAAAAAAGTCAGCAGTAAAAAGAGTGAAGCCAGAGTCTTCAGTGAATCAGTTAATTCTACGAAAATGTAGAAAGCCTGAGGGGCTGCTTTATATGAAAACCTTTTCAGGAAAACACTGATGGTGATGCACCAACATTTATTTCCCAACTAGTTTTTCCCCAGGGTAGTTTTTCCCCAGGGATTGCGGGAACACTTTCTTGTTCTGTAAGGCCTACTCGATCTATTAAGAATATCATACATTTCTCAACAATTGGGCAAACATTTGAACGAAAGGAGTGTGTTATGTCGAGAAGGCTACCTGTGCCTCACAGGAGGTCTATGGATAAATATTGTTCGAACCACTTTTGCCTTCAGCTTTCGTCTCCCGAATTATTGCGAAAAATTGCGGTAGAATTTGTCTTCAATGAAATGTTGCAAGAACGTTAACAAACCTGCGACTAATTCAGGCACGATGAATGATTTCGTTCACACTATTTCAAGTTACTAGTGCCATACAGCGCTAAAAATTACAGGTACGAAACTTCTCAGAATTACTACGCCCACATCAAAATCATAAATAAAGTCTAAAATATACTTTGTCGAAACGTACCATTGCCTAGATTTTGGTTCATTTGACATAAATATAAAAATTGCCCTGATATCAACAGCAAGCTCACTTCAGAGCATTCACAACCAAGTAAATATTTCGACTTCCTACCCCTGTGTCGAAGTTGATATCAACAGCAAGCGAGAGTGATCACGACAACACCCTCTTCTAGTCGCCCGTTACTGCGGGAGAACCAAATGATAGTAATAATTATTCAACTTGAACGACCCAAGATTACTATAAGGTTCTGTGGCGGGCTTAAGAAATGTGAACCGCCTGAGGTGTAATAACCTGCGCCTACGTATAGGCACATGGGCAGCAGGCAATCTCGCTTCCGACAAAAAAATGCGATACCGTGGCCATGGTTCAATCCGACGTCCTGCAGGTCAGTAGCCGAGTACCTTAGCCACAAGACCACCGTGGGGGGTTAAAAACCAGGTAAAAACTGTCAATTATTCATGCGTGCTTGACAACCAAAATCAAAAGCGAATGGACATGCCTAAAAAGCACGATGTTAGCTCCCTGGGCAATGCCACCTAGAAAAATTATTCAGGCCGGCTCGCTACCCCGAGAATGGCCTGCGACGTCACTCAATATTGATACTCCTCTCCTGCCGAGTGGACGCGTGCAGACAAAATTCCGCTGTTTGAAATTGCAGGATAGCTAAGCCTTACGAAGCCTATCGTGCAGGGCTGGTGTTTCTTTTGGCGACTGCATGCAGACGAAGATGTTTATTTTTGCTTCAGTTAAGTGCAGCAGGGTGATGTGATGTGCTTCATTCACTGAATGTTCGCGTAGTGAACGTCTGCAAGCACTCGCAATGGTGCACTGCTGCGGATCCAGCTGCCACAAATATTCACAATGTACCTAAAGTTTCAGTGTTTCCATCAGTGTCCTCTCCGTGATTCGAAAGGATATGTGTCTATACTGCTTATTTTGAGTTAGTTTTAAGTCACCATTTACCATCATTTAACAGAAACAACGTTCCGTTGTTTCTGTTAAACGATGTTGTGTATGCTTGTGAACTGTTAACGGAAGCCTTGACTTTGAACAAAGTTAGCTGAACGGCGCTGGGGCCCACCCCCGCAAAACGTAATCGTCCCTAGATAGCGCTATGAACTGAATAGACTTCGTGTTATTGATGAGTGCATTTGCCAAGACGCAGTATGCTTGGCTGAAATTGACGGCGAAATGAAGTAGACACAGCTTCGCGCACCGCTCAACCAGCCGCGTTTTGGGTTCCGCTGCACGCCCCACAACCACATATAAATAAACGTTAATCGCGACGTTCTCAGAACAAGCTTTATTCTTTGGGGGTCGGTAAACACTTAGCTATTTGCGTATAGCAGCTCGGGCTTATTGTATTACCTTCAGTCCCTTTGTTTAGATGAGGGAAGGGGGGCTAGTGCATGGTGTCGCGCATTTGTTATTTAATAATACTCTTACGTAGGTTTGTGTGTTATCAATGTTTTAATTTGAGGCAAGGCCTCGGACCGAGAGGGAAAAAATCCATTTTCAAGTGGTACACAAATATTTAATTTTATAGCACACAGGAAAAAAGAAAATAGAAAAATATACAACCAACTGTGAGAATTCGTAAGGCCCTGTTCACGACAACGCTAGCATCACGAGACTAAAGAAAATTTTGTCGAACATTCCAAAGGAAACAAAAAACTGTCACCAGTTGTTTCGATGCTTGCAGTGGCTGGGACAGCGTAGCCATTGCGCACATGGTGAAACGGTAGTACGGGCACTCGTGGGGTGGACGAAGAGGTAGGTACGCTGAGACGTCGCCGAGTCATTGTCTTGGCACGGAAGGCCGGCGATCCCCTCGTCCACGGTCGTCGTACGCAGGAAGGCTGCAGGCCCACTTGGGACGGGCGAAGCAGGCGGCAGCAGGAACCGTAAGCGACTGGTTGCGAAGACCCTTCGATGCTGTCGGGTCATTTATACTCGTCCCCGAAGGTCGACAGTACGGACCCTGGAACCAGTGCCATATTGTTCACTCACATCTTCGGGTCTCCCTTTTCGCGTTTCAGCCCTTCTTCGTGCCAGCTTCCATTGGTTTTTGTCCGATCTCCCTCGTCCGCTCACCACGTGTCGTGCCCCGCTATCATCGTCCTTCTTTTCGTTGTGCACGCGTCTCTGGTGTGGTGCCGCCGTCGTGTTACACAACCGCTTTTGCATCACTCCCGACACCACATCACAACACTGCACTGCTACACTACACTCATCACAACTACCTACTATTTTTTACTGTCGCTTCGATCACTTCCCGGAAATATTATAGATATGCACCACGTTTCTCCAGCACACATTCACCTAATTTAATGTAATTGAAATATGGGCTGCTGCTCTTCAACTGAGTTGGATTACCTCTGCATACCTCATTGATTTTCTTGTTTTGCAGCTCCTCAGTAAGGGTGGTCTAGTGACTAAGGTACTCGGCTGCTGACCCGCAGGTCGCGGGATCGAATCCCGGCTGCGGCGGCTGCATTTCCGATGGAGGCGGAAATGTTGTAGGCCCATGTGCTAAGATTTGGGTGCACGTTAAAGAACCCCAGGTGATCGAACTTTTAGGAGCCCTCCCCTACGACGTCTCTCATAATCATATGGTGGTTTTGGGACGTTAAACCCCACAAATCAAGTCAAATCAGCTTCTCAATAAAACGCATTTGGAGCAGAATGTGTTTCATAAAGCACTTTTTTAATATTTTTTTTTATGTGCGTGAGCTTTATTTCAAGCCGGAATACTTGAGGACAACTACCACCCACACTGATCTATCAACAAGCACACGAGACCACAAAAATCAGGAAAACAAAGTGCAGAAGCATCGCAAATATAGGAAAAGCTGTTGCAGCAGGTCGTCGCCGCCGTGCTCTCTTCCCGATTTTGGAGCGACTTTACAAAGAAATACTATCTGTGTTGTCGGAGGATCTCTTCTTTCTGGGTGAGGAGGAATTCCTTCGACACTGGTCCTGCCGTTTTGTGTTCGTCTGTGAGAGACGTGTAAGCCTTGTTTTCAGGCCCGTTTGGTATTGGTAGGTCAATCTTTGTTAAGTACTCATACAAATACCTTGTAAATACTATGTAAATATCTGACATATAGATCTCTACATTGTATTTGTGTGTGCTTCGTTTACCATGTATTGTGCATATGTAGACATTGTTTTTGTAACAATTCCTCTGTAGTTGTGCATGTTGTGTTGCGTTTACATATGTACACATATCTTTTTGTAACAACTTTTCGTGTGTCTGTGGATGTCGTGTTCTGTCGCAATGTTCTGTTGGATTGTAATTGATGTTCACTGTCTGTGAGAATAAATTTCTCTAAACAAAATAGAGAGTTTGAGAATCAGGCCACAAGGAGTTGGGGATCCAAAAAGCTTGAGACAGGTCACGGCATATGCGCAGAGCCCAAAGCAATCTTGATCTGTTGCGTTCGAGGTGACCCAAGGCCCAGAAATCAAAAACTAGCGTGGGCCCCGAAAGCATCTTGGGGTGCCAGCGAGACGAAGCAGATGCCGTCCAAGCCACTGTGCCGTATTGCCCGCCTCTCGTATGGTCTTTAAGGCGATAGTCTTTCTTGGGGACCTTCGCCGCAAACATTTTCGTCTGTTTGTTTGCCTTTCTGTAGATTTGTCTGTTTGTCTGCCCTTAACATTACTGTGAACGGCACCAAGCGATACCTTAAACGGCCGACCTCATCCGCAGATATCACGCCTGCTCGCTACTATCGTGACGTCACGTACCTTCCCTGAGCGAGAGCGCATGGAGGCACTAAAGCTACTGCCACCATCGCCTTCCATGAAAAAATAAAACATTCGCTACGGGGTTTACACCTATACAATCACCGTTTGGGTATTTGACGATGTTTCAACGATTTTATTGTGTTTTAGTTGCTTTGGTGATTTATTTGTAAGCTTTCATTATTCCACCCGGACGTAAGAAAATATTGTTGGCTACCGAATACGCGACTGATTCATAAGAGCAAAGTTTGGTGACCGAACAAAGACGCGAAATGAATAAGGTACATCTTTTTGAATAATTCTGATTATTACACACACTTCAGAAGATGCACATAAGTTTTCCGATTTTTGCTATGCTTCTGCAGTTTGCTTTCCTGATTTTTTGTGTTCTCTTGTGCATGTTCAGAGATCGGTGTGCGTTGTAGTCGTCCTCAAGTATTCCGGCTTGAAGTGAAGCTCACGCACATGAAAAAATTATTTTAAAAAGTGCTTTATCAAATGCATTCTACTCCAAATGCGCCTTATTGAGAAGCCGCAAAACAGAAAAATCATTGAGGTATGCAGAGGTGTTCTATTTCAGTTGAAGAGCAGCAGCCAATATTTCAAGTACTATAAATTAGGTGAATGTAAGCTAGAGAAACGTGGTGCATATTTATAATATTTCCAGGAAGTGATCGAAGCGCCAGTAAGAAATAATAGGTAGTTGTGATGATTTTAGTGCAGCAGTGTGGTCTTGTGGATGTCATGATGTGGTGTCGCGAGTGATGCAAAAGCGGTTGTGTAACAGGATGGCGGCACCACACAAGAGACACGTTCACAACGAAAAGAAGGACGATGTTGGCGGGGCACGACACGTGGTGAGCGGACGAGGGAAAACAGACAAAAACAAATGGAAGCTGGCACGAATACGGAGGAGAAGAAGACGACAACGGGCTGGAACGCAAAAAGGGAGACCCGAGGACATGAGCGAACAATATGGCACTGGTGCCAGGGTCCGTACTGTCGACCTTCGGGGACGAGTACGAATGAACCTGAAATGTCCCCATACGGTAAGAATAAACGCAGGCTATGGGAAAGCCTATCTTCATCTGGAATGTACAGGGTTATGTCGTCAGCAAAAGCTGTGACTTTTACGGTACTTCTGTCGGGAAGTGCAAGACCCCGGACATGCGAATCCGCTTCTAGAGCACACAAAAATGGCTCAAGGCTGAGAAGAAATTGAACAGGAGACAAGGGGCATCCTTGACGGACCCCACGTGTAATAGAAAAGGCAGCACTCACCCAACCATCTAGAACTAGTGCGCTTTTTATACCAGAGTATGTATGTCTAATTAATCCAACAAAAGTACTAGGAAAAGCAAGAGCTGTGAGCACTTTAAAGATATACGTGTGCTCTAGTCGGTCAAGCGCTTTATCTTGGTCTAAAGACACAAGGAGACCACGCGTAGATCGCGACATAGTATAGGCTATGATATCCCGGGTGGTAAGGGACAAACTGTGTATTTCCCGTCCAGGCATAGATGAAGCCTGGTGATGACCCACCAGGGTGTTGAACAGAGCCTTCAAACGTTGAACGATCACCGTCGTGAGTATCTTATAGTCAACGTTGAGAAGCGTGACAGGTCTCCAAACGTCAGGATTAACAGAAGAAGCATCACCTTTTGAAATAAGCACAATGCGTCTATCTCAAAAACTTGATCGAAAGACACCATCCTCGAAACATCGCCTGATAAACGCGGTTGATGCAGTACCAAGCTCTTACCAAAATGATAAGTAACATTCAACTGGAAAACTGTCTGGCTCAGGGGCTGTCCGCCGTTTCATAGTTTGTAGTGCTGCCTTCACCTCTTCAACTGATGGAGGGACGTGCATAGCATCAGCAGCTTGTCGAGGAACGCGAGGCAAACCTCTAAGCATAGGCGGTATTATATCACAGTTTGTCCGCATGGCTGAACATGACATCTCTTCAAAATGTGCCAGAAAGAGAGATTGATCACGCGTAAAATGCGGCGGTGTAGGTGGTGTCTGCGTGGTCGTAAAAACAGGTGATTGTGACTGCCCAAAACATGATTGCCTCGCATAGCGTAGCACCTCGGGGTGGCACAAGGGTTGTGCCTACAACGCCATGCAGCCGCCGCAAGAGACGAGGCGGCAATCAAACTCTGAAAGCGTTCACGTAATTTATGTTTCTAAGCTCGCATCAAGGGAGACGGCGTTTCAGCACGCAATTCGACGCGTAAATTCGCTGCAGTATCGGCCAGCTCCTCAGAAACGCGACGACGAAGGGAACGCCCTTCAACTGAGCAGTGCAGGCGCCACTGCGTTTCAAGCGCATCCCAATTAAATAAATCACACGCAGCAAGTGACACGCGTATTCCACGCGACAAATTTGAACGAGAGCATGCGTCCTGGAGGATGCGAATATCAAGACGCCATGGTTTCTCCGAAAAAGAAAATGGAATTTTTAGTTCTAAGAGAATTGGACGATGGTCAGAGATGTACACAGGCGAAGGTGGGATGGGCGGAACACGTAAGTCGGAGACGAACGTCTCTAAAGCATGTGAAATATAAGCCAGGTCGAGTCTACTGGAGGAATCTCCGCGGCGCCATGTCCAAACAAAAGTATTCCCGCGTATGACATTATGCGCATCCAGCAATGAAAAATACTGGACAAGGCGTCGCAGCATCACGCAAATTCCAAGCAGACCAACCCCAGCCAGGACCTTGTACATCGCATCGCATATTTAGCACACAGTTAAAGTCTCCAATTAGAATTACATGACGACCGTCTAGGAAAAAAAAACATCCAAATTTCGAAAGAAATCATTAGACTGCCTGGTTTGTGCAGGCGCATTCACAAATAGTATCCTCATTCGAAAAGAAAAGTAAGTACAATCTAGAGCAATAATTCTACCGACGCCGTCATAAACAACGTGGTGACCTTTAAATAAATCCCGATTAAATATAATGATGCCTACTCCCGTAAAACGAGTTGTAGCGAAAGAAAATTAGCAATCTAATTTAAACTTTTGTTTAAAAGCCCTAACGTCCGATAGTGAACAGAAATTAGTTCCTGCAGTCATAAAACATAACAATTTGCAGCACGGGCTACACTAATCACCTCGGCCTGCTTTACCGGACTGCGAAAACTTTTTACGTTGAAGGAAATAATATTCAATGTGGTAGCCATCGTAAACAATGAAGACAAATTTGGATACTAGACTCACAGTTCTGACAGACGCGGGAGCGGGAGCCCCGCAAGAAGCTCAATCACTTCTTACGACCAGGCGACCCACCGGAAGCGCGGGGCTTCCGGGGCCGCATTGAAGTCCGCAGGGGACTTCTCTCTCTGCTAGGGGCCCCCGAGTCGCTGCTGGATATTCGGTGGCGCTTGGTGCGGAGGCTCTTGAGTGAAGATGGCACAAATTCATCAAAACTGTCCCGGCTGATCTCGCTTGGAGTGCTGTCGGTGTCTATCTGCAGGGCCGTGTCACTCCTAGTACTGCTCGTGTCCTCGTTGATGGAAACCTCGTCACCTTGGGACAAAGTCTCTTCAATGATATGAGGACTAACAGAGGACTGGGCAGCCATCAGATATCACGTCAGCATATGCGACGCGCTCGCAGAGTGGCGCCTCCTCTGGTGATGGCTTGACCTGTGGTTCTGTGGGAACCGCCACTGGTCACTGCCACTGGATGAGTCATCCACAGCTTGAGGGGCTGCCTGATCGGGGATGGCTGGAGACGATGTGGGCGTTTGGTGTGGCGTCTGGTGTGGCATTGTGATGCACCCAACTTCGTCCTGGCAAATATCCGGGCCTGGCGTCAATGATACGACGTCCTCATTCTTGCCTGACTGAAGCGGCGGATAATTCTTGGAGGCCGCCTCGGAATACGACGGCCTGATGGTGCAGGTGACGGTGGCATGCGGCTCACCACGACGGCGACACGGAAGCGAGCAGCCCTTTCCGTCGTGGCCGTGAACCCCGCACCTTCCACAAAACGGAGTTGTGCAATCCATGCGGATGTGCCCGCTGTCTCCACATCGACCGCACACTCGCTGGATCCCTTTATAGCCACAGGTTACTTGATGGCCAGTGACCTTGAGGTAGTTGGGTTCCGGCGACAATGTCTTCATTTCCATCAGGACGAATCATGTCCCATTGGTCACGGTTGGGCGCGACCCCATGAGTCCTCTGCTGATGTGCAGCACCTTCCCATAAGGAGACAATGCTTGCGCGAGAACATCGCTGGGGACGCGGCACGGCAGGAACAGAACGGTGACTTGAGTGTCTTGGGGTCCTAAGGGTACGACAGCAACGCGCTCTCTTCTGGTGATGAGGTGGGACGCGTCGACGATT
The DNA here is from genome assembly GCF_043290135.1 of Rhipicephalus microplus. NCBI lineage: Eukaryota > Metazoa > Arthropoda > Arachnida > Ixodida > Ixodidae > Rhipicephalus > Rhipicephalus microplus. Next base: position 106,500 of record NW_027464593.1, read on the forward strand.
TGAGCCAGAGTGGCCTCACTTTTAACGGTGACTTGGTAATACCGGCCTCCAAAGTGCTGTACACAGTAGACCTCTTCGATTCCTACTATTGAAGACGTCGCGTCAACTGCGTCTTCGGGACTATTCCCCTCGGGGACGACTGCGTCGAAGGCTAGCGCCTTCTTCGGGGGCTGGCTTGCCATTACGGGCGTCCGCCATTCCAGGGACGCCCTGAGACGCTAACGACGACAACGAGGGAGCACGAGCACCCGGCAAAGCCTCTTATAGCGGCACCCGTTCGTCCCTCGTATCCATTGTAGCGTGTAACGAGTATAACATTTTGACCTCCAAGGTGGTACCGGTGAAAGATTTCTTCTGTGCGCTGTTGAACAATAAGAAATAGTCCTCCATGTGCATGCCAACAGCTGCTAAAGGGGAATGAGAGACAGGAGCATTCAGCTTTTAGTTAACGCGCATGCTGTGATCCCCAATAGCAGCCATCGGCATGTACATTGAACACTACCTGACAAGAAAGGTTTGCTACGTTATACTCGCTAGGTTAAACCTCATTAGTTTTAGAAAACTATAGCGAGCGTTGAGCCGCAGTGCCGTGAAGACAATGAACTAGTATATACCATAAACTCGAGGTGGTTAAAGGTGGGAAGTAGACTCGAAGCGCAAGCCGTGAAAAGTGTGCGTGTGCCACCTCTCGTTTAGTCCTTCGAATATCCGCTCGATGGCGCTGCTTCTATATGGGGAATATATGATGAAAAGATGCGAGATGGTGGTACTTGGAGTGTTGAATAGATGGACGAACGGAGACACAGACAGATGCATGGATGGACACATGAACGGACGCAGGGGTGGATGCATGGACGAACGCAGGAACGGACGCACGAACAGACACACACACGGACGGGCGGATGGATGGACCCATGGACGGTCACACAGACGGACACATGGACGGATGGAAGCAAGAACGAATGAACAGACGAAAGCTTCGCCCGACTCTCCACCATTCACTCCGTGTATATGCTGCCAATTGTTTTTTACCGCTGGGTTCTATCATGCGCAATGCCGTTATTGACGCTACGCAAAGCAGTCGCATTTCCTCTCGAGTCCCTTCGGGGAGATGAGGGCACTTTTTTTTCGCTAGGTTTTGCGCTCAAGTTCTGCAGCCACACTGCACAGCTGTGGCGTACTCCCTGAAAAGGGCGGATAAATAAGCTTTATGAGCGGTGGAACTCGCGTGATGTCTGTACCATGTGCAAAGTGCAAGAATACGAACGTATTTGAATCGGAAGCAGATTAGTTTCACGTATCACTGCGATTAGGGGTAAAAAGTAAAAACAAATTGGCAGATCCCACATACAGTGGGAATCGAAGATATGCGAAGTACGAATGAGAAAGGTTCATATGTCATTTCAAAATCAGCACAACGTTACGAGGTAGAGGTAAATGATGCCGTCGTGACTTCCGTGTCACGATTATTATGTTTAGATGAGTCGTTTACCTTCGTCATCTATTCACTTCACTTGATACCAAATTTAGCATATGTGATCATAGCAAGACGACCGAGAGGACACTATGAGCGTGGTATATTGTCATTTGCTTACATGACACGTGTGTCACGATTATCATGTTTCCGCCAGTCATATACTTTCGTCATCCATTGAAGTGACTTAACAACAAATTTGGTATATGTGGAGCTAGCAAAACGGCTTCGAGCGCCTCATGAAGGGACCAATATACTTCAATGCAGCGTTGACGCGCGCACGCTGGGCACAGCGACACTACGTTAGCAAAACGTGAGCACTCCAGAGCCCGACGCCAAGTGCGACCGGCGCAACCTGCGTCTGTCAGCGCAGCCCGACGGCAAACGGTGCGAAATGTGACATACTACATAACGTGCCGATGTGTTAGTCAGACGACACTGCGTCTCCCTGTTTTCGTGATGAAGGGACGCTGGACGCGCTGAAACACGCATGCGTCAAAGAAAGCAGTGCGGCACGCGCCTGCGAGTGTATGACAGGACCAGTGACTGGATGGCAACGCCGGCGTGACGCGACAAAATGAACGCCGGCGAGCACGCACACCGCGTTACGTCGAAATGTATTGGCGACTTCACTGTGGCATGTAGTCTTATGATTATCTTATGATTATCGTGTTTGCTCCAGTCAAACATCTCATGATTATCGTGTTTGCGATTATCATGATTATCATGATATTTGATTATCAGGATTATCGTGTTATCGTGTTCGTTATTCATTGATGTCACGTAATACCCAATTTGGCATGTGTATATCGAGCGAAACGGCCACGAGCCCATCATCAGTGTGGCATGTAGTCATGTTGTTACATGACACGCATGTCATGATTATCATGTTTGTAAATATAATTTATCTATGTCGTCCGTTCGCGTCACGTAATATCGAGTTTGGTACCTTTAAAGCTATCAAAACGGTCGCGAGCGCATGATGACCTTAGCATGTAGTTACGTTGTTACATGACACGCGTCTAACATTTATCATGTTTGCACCAGTATTATACCTTCGTCATTCTTTCATGTCCCGTAACACCAAATTTGGCATAAGTGAAGCTAGCAAAACACCACGTCTTCATTAGCGTGGCATGTAGTCATGTGATTACATGACATGCATCTCATGATTATCATGTTCACATAAGCCGCATACCGTCGTCATCCATTCACCTACCTTAATACAAAGTTTGGTATATGTGGCGGTAGTAAAACAGCCGGGAGCGCATAATGAGCTTGGCACCTGGTCATGTCGCTACATGATACGCATGTGATAATTTTGTTGTTACGGTCTGTCGCTTGTGTTCGGCATGCGATCATGTCATACCATAGCAGTTCTGCAACATGCTATGTGAACGAAATCACCGCAAGAGCTGCAGGACCATGAAGTGTAAATAACAATATTTGTTGCCTTCATGTCATGATTTTCATGTTATGAGTAGTCAGATATGTTTTTCATAGAGTCAAGTTATGTCATACCAAGATTGGTATGGATACCATTATTCAAAAGGCCAGGAGAGCTAAAAGTTGTAAGCGGCTTAATAGATAGATAGATAGATAGATAGATAGATAGATAGATAGATAGATAGATAGATAGATAGATAGATAGATAGATAGATAGATAGATAGATAGATAGATAGATAGATAGATAGATAGATAGATAGATAGATAGATAGATAGATACGCTCAAAGTCGCTGAAGTTCGCTAAGAAATGCTTCGCATTTAAAAGAAGACAACGCACACATCTCGTTCTATGTGTGTATCAAGGCTTCTTTTGGCTCTCCCGTAGTAAGGTGCTCATAGTGCTCTAATGCGTTCAAAATTTATTCTGTACATATCAGATCCTTATATGGTTTTCCTGTTTTAGAAGGGCTTGGACGGCTATTTGTTCTGCTATAGTCGAATACCAACTGCTCTAGATCGTTGAACACTTTTTCTAAACACATAAATAAAGATGACTGGAAACAGCAAAATGGGCAACTTATGCTCTTTGTGAATGTTGATAATGAAGCAAATCAAGGTCTTAAATAATGCTCTGTGGTTGTAACGTTCATAGTTTTCACGTTGAAGTCACCGACTATATAACAAGTGACGCAGAGATGTACGTACGGATAAATGCACAGATGGACGGACACATGATAGGATGGACAGAGCACAGTCTATTTTTAAACGAATGCTCTAGGTATGGTTTATGTAACCCCTGTGTTTCGATCGACTGGAAGCTTCAACGAACAACGTCGATCCTAACAAGCTTCGCTCCTAAAAGGCGGATGTGTAGCGAGGTGGCTGAAACATTCGGCTTCAAAGCCAATGTCTACAGTTTTTTGAATCCATCATACCCGGCACTTTTTATTTCTAAATTTGTCACATTTCAGACATCTTTACCAGTCTTATTCAGAGTGTGCAAGGACACACACAAGCGTAATCGAGAGACCCAATATCTATTTCTTATTATCATTGTAGTCAGTAGTCCTTATGGGCAAGAGGTAATGGCAACGTGGAGGATTGTGTGAATCAGAAAAGTTCTTCTCTATGAAAAGGTAATTGTTTCGGTCATCAAGAATAGCGCCTTCAGTGGGGTCATTCCACACGTTGACGAACGCTACAGAAAAGTTGAAGGACGGATAATACCGGAGTTGCGGCCGATATAAAGGTAGCTCTGCACTTCAAGAGCAAAGAGGGTGCTGGGAACTCTTTTTTGTTAGAGTATTTTCAGTTTTCATGCTGAATTTCTTTTTCCCTAATAGTCACCTCTTTTTCAGGCAGAGTATAGTAGGGTATACCGAAAGTGTCAAAGCACTCCACCATTTCGACAGAGTAACATAACTGAAGCCGAAGCAGAACACCATCAACCCATCGAAGAAAGTATTAGCAACTCACGATAAGATATGGGAAATCTAAAGCAAAAAGTGGGCCTTAAAATTGATTTATACAATTTGCACAACACGCATATTGTAATTACAATTAAATATGGGCACTACGCAAACAACAAATTAAAAGAAGTATTATAAAAAATAAACAATGCAGATCGCTCTGCAATAGGGATCGGTATAACATGAAAACGGAAGGTGTCTTCAGGAAATTTGAGGCAATTGTGTGGTAATATATGAAAGCTTGCACAATACATATTTGTATTTGACACCTGTAGCACCGTGTGATGTTGATACATTCACGCTAACGCCCAATGGCGTCCCCTCATCGTGGCGACTGACGCTTATGGTTATAATTTAACTGTTGTTGTAACTGAATATTTCAAGACATACCTGAGCACAGTGTATCGGGAACCCCGTGCAAAGATGAAAATGACATGTACATATAAAGGATTAGTTGTCTCTAAACACTTCATGAGAGCATCGTCCAAAAATAAAGAAATTTCACGGTGTGCGCTTCCAATCAAGGGAGTGATTTATGACGTAGTCAAGACTCCACCATTGCCCTTTTATTAGTTGCCTCAAGAGAGCCTAAAACGGGCTCTAGAAAGGCCTTTCGTATTGCTTTCGTTGTGACTGTTTGGTAAAAAAAAATAATTTCATTTTTAGAGCTATTTCATGACCAAATGGAACATGAATAGACGTAGACGATATATGCGGATTTGTATTTGCCACTATTGCTTTGTTTCTATCCGTTCATCCCGATGGGTCTTTTCGTGCAAAATATTTGTTGTTGATTCTTTAAACTAGCCCCAGAATTTCAGAGCAGATGTTATCCAGAAACCTAGTTCACAAAACTACTCTCTTCTCCGGCCATTTTGCCATCCCTTGAAAGAATATTTGTCGCATATTTGTCACAGCTTGTAAAGCGGAAATAATCCCCAATGAAAATATCAGACTGATGTTTTTTTTTGAAAATACGAGCATTGATCGACCTTTTCAGTTTGATGGTGGTGTTCCCCATCAGTTTTTTATGACTAGTTGAAAAGGGATTACGCTCGCAGTGTCGTTGTCAGTGCAAGAGTAACGACGATATTTATTGATGGCACAGCTTATAAATGCACGCGTCAGCGAAATCGACATACTACTAAAAATGATGCTCGTCTGCGCTCATTCAATCTCGGCTGCTTATCCACAGGCCGCGGCATCAAATCCCGGCTGCGGCGGCTGCATTTCCGATGGAGGCGGAAATCTTGTAGGCCCATGTGCTCAGATTTCCGGAGCCCTACACTACGGCGTCTCTCATAGTCATATGGTCATTTTAGGACGTTAAAGCCCACATATCAATAAATCAATGCGCTCATTCAGTCAGTACTCTTGTCCGATACATGTGTCAGAAATAATCCTATGCTTCACTTTTTACGGAAGATTCTTTACGTGTGAATACGTAAAATGAAAGACAACGAATGAACTCTCAGGAGAATTTTCGTTTTTGTTTGTAATATTGACGTTTATTAGCTGTTTCAATGAATGGGAGGTACTACAGATTCTTGTGTGAAAACATAAACTTTCTAGTTCGCTATCAAGTGCCTAGCTACGTTGCACAGCAGGAAAACACTTTATATTGGCGTGACAACCTACGAAGAAACATCTCCGGATGCGTCTTCCTATTTTTGTTCCTTTCGAAGCTACACAAAATTTCATCTTTGGGAAGTAACAGACGAAACTCCCATTACTTGGGAAGTGCGTCCTTCAAAGTTCCGGTAAAACGGAAGCGAACTACGGAACCACCAATCGTTTCTCCTAATATTTTTTGTGTGTGCCCTTTTCCGTACTACTCCCCTTTTTTTTTCGATGTAGCTCACAACCGAGACTAGAAAAAAAGAATAGAAAAGAGAAAAGGGAAGGTGGGAGGTTGAAGAATCTTCAAAGTTCTGCACTACTGGAGTTTGTGTATGCACTGCAGAAAACAGTGTTCTTGGTTTTGTATTGCATTTGCCTTAGCTCTAGGGCTAGAAATGCGTAAAGATTTTTCAGGAATCATTAGTTCAATATACATGAGTAGTTGAGGGAGCAGTTCAATGTTACGTCACTTATTTTGTCCAATAAGCAGCGCACAACCGAAACATTCACGCAGACGCACGCACACGTATATAAACACAAACACCGGTGCTTGCCCTTGCGGCATCGTTAAGTGTGCGTGATTGTGTTTTTGTGCGTGGTTTTACCAAGATCTTTGCTCACCGGCAATTCATTTAGTACACATTGGGCCTCTTTGGGTCTATTTTTTGACATCTTTGCTGACACCTTTGCATCACCATGTATGCATAAATAAAATTTTACAAAATAATTTAAAGCGAGACTTCGGCCGCTAATGGGTGCCCCCGAGTGCTGCGCCAGCGTGCCTCATTCAACCTGCCTATATCCTACTGTCAGCACCACACTGGTGCAGTAATCAGGTATGGCGCTGAGCTACTGCCACTAGTTCTTGCGATAGGGTGGCGTCCAGCGTCAGTGCCAACACGAAGCAGTAGAAGCATCAAGCGAGAAATGTGCCCGTCGGTTGTGTCCAGTGTCGGTATCATCACAAAACAGTAGATGCATCAAGCGAGAAATGTGTCCGTTGGTGGCGCTAAGCGTGGCTGTCAACAGGAAGCAGTAGATGCATCAAGCGGAGATGTGCCCGTCGGTGGCATTCCCCGTCGCCGTCAACATGAAGCAGTAGATGCATGAAGCGATAATTGTGTCCGTCGCTGGCATCCAGCGTCAGTGTCAACACGAAACAGTACATGCATCAAGCGAGAAATGTGTCCGTCGGTGGCGTCCAGTGTCGGGGTCAGCACGAAGCAGGAGATGCATCAAGCGAAAATGTGTCCATCGGTGGCATCAAGCTTCGGTGTCAACATGAAGCGGTAGATGCATCAAGCGAGAATTGTGTCCGTCGATAGCGTGCAACGTTGGTGTCATCTCAAAACAGTAGATGCATCAAGCGAGAAATGTGTTCACTGGTGGCATCCAGCGTCGGTGTGAACATGAAGCATTCGATTCATCTAGCGAGAAATGCGTTCGTCGGTGTCAACACGAATCAGAAGATGCATAAAGCAAAAATTGTGTCTGTTGGTGGCGTCTAGCGTGAATGTCAACACAAAACAGTAGGTGCATCAAATCGCTACATGTACCCATCTGCGGCGTCCAGCGTCGGTGTCAACAAGGCGCTGCTGATGCATCAAGCGTTAAATGTACCCATCGGTGGCGTCCAGCGTGTGTGCCAACACGAAGCAATACATTTATCAAGCGATAAATATGTCCGTCGGTGGCGTCAGGCTCGGTGTCAACACGAAGCAGTAGATGTATCAAGACAGAAATGTGTCTGTCGGTGTCAACATCAAACAGTATATGCATCAAGCGAGAAATGTGTCCTTCGGTAGCGCCCAGCGTCGTGTAAACACGAAGCAGTAGATGCATCAAGCGAGAATCGTGTCTGTCGGTGACGTCCAGTGTCAGCGTCAACACCAAATGCTAGGTCCATCCAGAGCTAAATATATCCCTCCGTGGCGTCAGGTGTCGGTGTCAACACGAAGCAGTAGATGTATCAAGCAGGAAAAGTGTCCGTCGGTAACGTCCAGCGTCAGCGTCAACACGAAATTGTAGGCCCTTCCAGCGCTAAATATATCCCTTCATGGCGTCAGGTGTCGGTGTCAACACAAAGCAGTAGATGCATCAAGCGAGGAATGTGTTTGTCTTCAGCGTCCAGCCACGGTGTAAACACGATGCAGTAAATGTAAGAAGTGAGAAATCTGTCGATCGGTGCCGTCCGGCGATGGTGTCTATACGAAACCGCAGATGCATCAAGCGTAATTGGGCCAGTCATTGGCGTCCAGCGTCGGTGTCAACACGAAGCAGTGGATGCATCCAGAAATAAATGCGTCCTTCGGTGGCGTCCACCGTCAGCATCAACAAGAAACGGTAAGTGAATCGAGCACTAAATGTTCTGTCCATGGCGTGCAGCGTCGGTGTCAACACGAAGCAGCAAATGCATCAAGCGAGACATGTGTCCATCGATGGCGTCTAGGGTCGGTGTCCACATGAAGCAGTAGATCCATAAAGCGAGCATTATGTTCGTTGGTGGCGTCCAGCGTCCACGTCAACACGAAATGGTAGTTGCATCAAGTGTTAAATGTGCGCGTTTGTAGCGTCCAACTCATTGTCAACACGAAGCAGTAGATGCATCAAGCGAGAATTGTGTCCATTGGTGGCGTAAGCGTCAACGCGAAGCAGTTAATGCGTCAGGTGTGAAATGTTAACGTCAGTGTCATCCAACGTATACCTCAGCACAAAGCATTAAATATATCAAAGTCCCACGTACCACAAAAAAATCAATCCATTTTCAATGGAAGTATGATAAAGTGCGGTGAAGCGGACTGATGCACGAATGTATGGATGCATGAACGGATGGATGGACACATGGATGCACGAATGGACACTCGCACAGACGCATGCTCGGACGGATGAACGCATGCTCGGAAGAACGGAAGCATAAATGGACGCACGAACGGACGCATGGACGGACACATGCACGGACGGACGGTTATATTGCAAGCTTGATGCTGGTAACGTAATGGCACCGACGCTGGACGACGCCACCGACGATTACGTTTCAAACTTTGCGTGTAACGTGTTGACTCCAACGCTGGACACTGCAGATGATGACATTTCACGCATGATGCTCCTAATTGTTCGTGTTGACGCTGACGCTGGATGACGCTGCCGCTGGTTACCTTTCACGCTTGATGTATGTAACGTGTTGATGACGACGCTCCACACCACCTACGGTTACACTTCGCACTTGATGCATGTAATGGGTTGACAGCGACGCTGGACGCCACCCACATTTTACGCCTAACAAAAGGTCTTGTCTTGCTAAGGTTTTAGCCAAAAAAATTAGCTGATACCACGTACAGTGAGAATCGGTCATATGCGAAGCACGAATGAGAAATGTTGATGTGTCAGTTCGAAATCAGCACAACTTTACGAGGTGGAGGTAAACTAGGCCCCACATGAGTTATCTGTCATGATTATTATGTTTCATGTGTCGTTTATCTTCGTCACCTATTTACGTCAAGTGATATCATAATTACCATATGTAGGGCTAGCCAAACAGCCGCGTTCTTACATGACACGCGTGTCAGGATTTTAATGTTTGCACCAGTCATATATTTCGTCATTCATTGACGTCACGTAACGCCAAATTCAGGTAAGCGTAAATCCACGTAAATTCACGTAAACAAAATGGCCGCGAACGCACCATAAAGGGCCCAATATACACCAATGTAGCGTGGACACTAGCGCACGCTGCGTTAGCAAAACGCCAGCACTCTATTGTCCGACGCCAGGCGCTACCGGTTCCTGTTGGCGCGGCCCGACGGCAACCGGCGTGAAATGCGACATGCTGCACTTCGCGCCGATGCGTTACCCAAACAACACTGCGTCTCCCTCTTTTCGTGACGAAGAAACACCGGATGCGCTGAAACGCGCACGAATAAAGCAACGCAGCGTGACGCTCATCTGCGAGTATATCGCAGGACCGGTGCCTGGCGTGGCAACACCGGCGTGACGCAACGAAATGAACACCAGCGAGCACGCGCACCGTGTCACGTCGAAATGTCTTGGCGCCTTGACTGTGGCATGCTGTCATTTTCTCACATGACACGCATCTCATGATTATTATGTTTGCACCAGTCATATACCTTCGGCATCCATTGACGTCACGTAACACCAAATTTGGCATAAGTGAAGCTAGCGAAACGGCCGCGAGCGCATCATAAGCGTAGCGTGCAGTCATGTTGTTACATGACACGCATTTCATGTTTACCATGTTTGCACTATTATCATACCTTCTTCATCCATTGAAGTCCCGTAATACCAAACTTGGCAAAAGTGAAGCTAGCGGAACAGCCGTCACCGCATCATGAGCGTGGCATGCAGTCATGTAGGTATCTCATGATTATCATATTTGCACCAGTCACATACCTTCGTCATCGCTCCACGTACCAAATTTTGTATATGTGACGCTAGCGAAACAGCCGCGAGTGCATCATGAGCGTGGCATGTAGTCATAATGTAACATGACAGGCATGTAATGATTTTCATGTTAGAGTCTGTTGCTTGTGTTCGCCATGCAATCATGTTATACCATACCAATTTTGTGACATCTAATCCGAACGAAACCACTGCAAGAGCTGCAGGACCCAGAAATGTAAATCATAACATTCATGACATACATGTCATAATTTTCATGTTATGACAAGTCAAATATGTTCTTCATACAGTCATGGTATGCTATACCAAGTCTGGTATCGATACCATCATCGAAACGGCTAGGAGAGCTAAAAATTTTAGGCTGATAGATAGATAGATAGATAGATAGATAGATAGATAGATAGACAGACAGATAGATAGATAGATAGATAAATAGATAGACAAACAGACAGACAGACAGATAGATAGATAGATAGATAGATAGATAGATAGATAGATATATAGACAGATAGACAGACAGACAGACAGACAGACAGATAGATAGATAGATAGATAGATAGATAGATAGATAGATAGATAGATAGATAGATAGATAGATAGATAGATAGATAGATAGACAGACAGATAGATAGATAGATAGATAGATAGATAGATAGATAGATAGATAGATAGATATATAGATAGATAGATAGATAGATAGATAGATAGATAGATAGATAGATAGATAGATAGATAGATAGGTAGATAGATAGATAGATAGATAGATAGATAGATAGATAAGCTCCGAGTCGCCGAAGTTCGCTAAGAATTTCTTCGCATTTAAAAAGTGCTCAAGGTGACGAGACGCGGTAGTTACTTTTCCCTGCCACACCTCCCTGCTATGTTTCCAGTGCTTTCGTCGAGACGAGAGAAGAAATAATGCAATATTAGCGTGCGACAAACCTTTGTAACACCACTCGCACTGGGTGGAATATTAGAAGTTTTGTGGTGTTGAATATGTCAGGCAATAAGCTCTTCTAGTGAATTCATTCTATGGTTAATCAAAGAAGTGTTTCAGGGCCCCTTTAACGCATTTTGTTTGACATGTGTCACGACAAAAACGAGTCCATTCGGCGATAATAGCGTGCGCTGGTCCAATCTACTGTGTGCGTGTTTGTGTGCGTGCCTGTGTATGTAACAAAACATAATAATATATATGCACTTAGCGGTTGAAGGGTGCACTAGGGGCCGGTATTCGCTATCGCGTTCAACTCTTAAAGGTGAAGCTTATAAGGATCCCTCAATTTTAATTGCAATTTCCGGAGTTTGCGACCTGAAACCACATTATAAGAGAGATTATAAGAGACGTCGCAATGAAGGCTTCCAGAAATTCCGACCATTTAGTTTTCTTTAAAGGGCCATTCACCAGGTTTAGCAAATTTGAACTGACGAGCGCAATGCGTAGACGAGGCGTTCATGATCACGTCTGCCAAAATTGGCAACGCTACGCACAGCGGAAATGGGTCAAATTTCAAGATGAAAGCTGCTCACCCTCCTTTCTGCCGGCGCATGCCTAGAGGTTGAGGGCATGACGTGGCCGTATAAATGGCCCTACGTACACGGCAATGCAATGACGCTGGTCCTCTACGTAGACGACTTTGCTGTGACGTTGTGTACAGTATACCACGTGACATGGCAAAAAGTACTTAACACAAGATGCGTAGTTAATGTGTTTGTTGCTTTAAGAGATTATTAAAACTAGAAATAAATAATGAGTCGCAATAAAAATTGTGCGAGTTTTTCCTTCATTTTTTTCCGTGAAATGCTACGAGACTTGCTTGTAATTATAGAGCTTGTTCCGTATTTTCGGAAAGTGTCAGTATAGTGTGACGAGCTGGACACCCACTCGAAATGCTCGCAGAGGAAGTTCGCCTGATCTTTCAAGGTGTCACCCTGTGTGATTACGAGTGGGAGTGTGTGTAATTGTCTTCCCGCTGCCCTACCAATCAAGTTCTAAACTTTAGCCTCCCGTGTATAAGAATTGATCCCTGATAAAAACCTTTTCCAACTTTCTCTTCTGGCCTGCAGACGCGTTCGCCTGGCCTGAGACTTTTTCCTAAAAATTTGATGACTTTAAGCTGTCGGTGAGTTCCGAAGCAACCTCCATGCTTTGTTTTGCTGCTTGCATTCATTTCGGCACTCGGAGTTCCACCATGGCACACATCGTTTTTCAGGGTGTCCGTTCGTTTGTGGGATGAATTTATTTCTGCACCAATCAAAAACGAAGTGAAGTAGTTGACAGCAGCATCAATGCTTAAAGTACATATGTTGCGCCAACTTAAATGACTGTTGATATAAAACTGTTCCCAATCGGCGTTGCTTATTAGCCATTTGGTAGCCAATGGTAGACCTTCAGTTGATGTAGGTGTATTCAAAACTACGGGAAAGTGGTCACTTCCGTAAGACTTAGTGATGACTTCCAGTGAAGTAGAGGCACAAGCGATGGAGATACTATGCTTAGGTCTATTGAGGAGAAAGTATTTTTAGCGAGGTTATAATAAGTTGGATATTTCGATTCAGAAGACACGCAATGGAAAACAGAAGAAACTGTTCAATCAGTCGGCCTCGCGCATCACGAGAGTCACCCCATAGCTTGCTATGCGCATTCAAGACTCCAAGGAGAACAAAAGGTTCCGGAAGTTCATCTCGAATTCATGTTTTTCTAGGTGATAGGTTGAAGGTACGTAAACTGTGCAAATCGTTTTGGGTTTGTTGAAAAGCACAGCTCGAACAGCCACTGCCTCAGGGGATGTTTGGAGTTGAAAGTGTGTGCATGCAATCCCTTGGTTCACAATGATGACAACACCTCCGGATGATGTCACAGCATCATCACTATCTTTTGGGAAAATAGCATATTAACGTAAAAAGTTGGTCTGTTTTGCTTTTAGGTGTGTTCCTTGTACACACAGCAATTTTGATCAGTGTTCGTGTGAAAGTTCTCAGACATCGTGAAGGTTCCTGAGAAAGCCCTTTACATTCTATTGTATAATTTGAGTGTTCATGGTGACGGTAAAGTAGTGCTGTGTGTACGAGGAGCGAGTTGCTGTTTAGGTGGGGAGATTGAATTAAAGTAACAGGGCTATCACCCAGCCCTGTTATTCGCTTTTTTGTTTTCTTGACGCGCTCTAAGGAGCCATGCCGCTCTTTCGGCACCAAGGGTACCAATTTATCAATTGGCTCCTAGGAGGCACTGGATGCCTGCACGTGCAAACTGGTTGTTCGAATTCTGGGCCTCGCCTGGTGAGGTGAGGCCTTGAGACCTGAGGACCCTGGGGTCTGCGGTCTCTGTTCAGGAGTAGGTGGAGTAGTCTGAACTACAGCTGCCTTGGGGGCAGGTGCCACAACCTCTGGCTCGATATGTACAGGCCGAGGAAGTGGCGAGGGCTGGTGCGGCGGTGCCCCCTGACGTGCCGCATCAGCATACGTTGGGCCATAAAATGGCGAGACTCTTTTCCTTGCTTCCTTAAAATAATTTTTTTCTTTCCCTTTACTCTTTTCCTAGATAGATAGATAGATAGATAGATAGATAGATAGATAGATAGTTAGATAGATAGATAGATAGATAGATAGATAGATAGATAGATAGATAGATAGATAGATAGATAGATAGATAGATAGATAGATAGATAGATAGATAGATAGATAGATAGATAGATAGATAGATAGATAGATAGATAGATAGATAGATAGATATGCTCAAAGTCACCGAAGTTTTTCAAGAAATGCGTCGCATTTGAAAATCTATGCGGCGTGCTTTGCAGCAGCTCAGATATTGGGTTTATTTATAAATGCGTCACTTGTTGGCATGCTGCACATTTTTATGTTTCGCTGTCAAGCGGAACATGCTCTGCTTTTGTCATCATCGATGGTACCAGCTGCCATGTTCCCTCTCGACGGGCCTTTCTTTCACTCCTTTGTGGGATCCCATGTGAGATATACTTTTTCCGGTCGCTTAAGAAATTCGTTCCTTGTCTCTGCAGAGCGCTAGAGCAGCTACACTGTTTCAATATCTTGACACGAGCTTGTATGCTCTAATTATTACAGTATCAGTTTCAGAAGTAGCACACGAGTTTAACGTCATTTCCTCAGTCGAGCATTGATCTCCCCTGCATCATATAGCAGACCAAGGTATTGATTGCTACAAAGACAGGAAATTACTATACTTTCTGGCAAAACGAAAGCCCGATGCAGACGAGTTGAGAAGTCCTCGGATGCAAAAGCATGCAAGAGACACGCAAGGTTTACTGAAAACCAATTTTCTTTTTCTTGTGTTCGCCGTGTTACGAAACTGTTAATAACACTCCTGCTTCGTAAACTATAGTTGTGTGAAAACTCGCGAGATGGTGGAACACTCCTATTGCGCCCTCTGCCTCTCTATAGTTAAACAGTGTCCATGCTCATGGGGCACCGATGCTTCGCGATGCTTCTCTAATTCATGTTGGTGTTTGGTGCATATGCAGGAATAACTATGGCAGATCGCTGTTTTAAGAAATACAAAAAAAAACCTAGAACAGCGGGCGTTGTAAAGAAAGATATATTGAAAGCAACATAAAACATGCTCCGCTCGCCTTGCCTATGCGGCAAAAAAAACACGTGATTACTGCGGCGACTACCTTGTTCACAAGGATTCTTTAGGTCATTATTTAAAGACACGCGAAGATACTCTTTTAGCCAATCCTCTCCTCCTCAATACTTTTGCCTTGCTATAGAAAAAAAACAACTCTGTAAAAATACCAATCGATATTAGTTAGTTGGCATAGAATTGCAATGCGCTAGATACTATATAGATGGCATAGAAACAAAAGGCAAGAGAACTTACGAAGGTGGCCATGCATAGCAAATTTTATTGTTCAATTCATCTTTTTCACACACTGGTTGGATATATGTAACGTCACCCAAGAAACATTTTTTTGCGTGTTACATTTGTCCTAAATTACCTTTTGGGAACACCAGACCACACTGACAGCGTTTCAATGGACCTCACGTTGTGGGGGAATTCACGAATGCAGCTGTAACACGCATTCATTGCTCAGGACAGCGAGAACTGCTCATGTACTTACCTTTGAACGCTCAAAAACACCAGCTGGATGAAGTGGTTTTTGAAGTTTTCCAATCTCTGCCTTTCCTTGTGGTCAGATTCTGCATATACCGTACTTAAAACTGCTAAGTGTAATTATCAGCAGTCAATCGCAATCACAAAATTTTTATTATTATTTTTCAATAAGTCAAAACGAAGAAACCTGCTCGTAGATCAGAACTGGAGTGTGAGATTGAGCTAGTTGGTAAGCCATTATTAAACTTTTAAGCGCAAAAACTTCCGACAACTAACACAAGAGACGAGGACGAGCAAAGACCTGCGCTCGTCTTTGTCTCTTGTGTTAGTTGTCGGAAGCTTTTGCGCTGAGAAATCTAATAATCGAAAATCAGTTCATTTTTGCTAATTGAGCAAATTATGTACGTTTGCATAAAGAATGTGCTTCTTTAGGATGTACTTGTAATTGCTAGTGCAAAAAAAAAAAAACGGCACCAGGATGACCATGTGACATGCCAAAGACGCTTCGGGGTGCAGCACCTTGAATGCTGGCGCTCAGAATAACGAAGGAAAAAGCAGTAAACGTAATCAAATTGCTTCAAAACAGAGACCAGTAATTTTGAAATCAGTTAATGGGGAATCCAGAATTAAAAAGAACTCTGAATTCAAACTCAGAAAAAGAGTTGTCATAATGACAGAGTAGAGTATTTGTGCTTGACAAGCCTACGTAATCTGAGAAACGCAGTTTATAGTCCTCAAGCGTTTCATTACACTGTATTGTAAAATAATTCTACAAAGTATGATGAGTATATTTTGGAATTTATCAATAAACTGATCCTGCAGATCAATACCCCATTGCCTTGCGTTTTTCACTCATGTCGCTTCTGAAATATCTGTAGATTTGGCACAGAAACAGATCGCTTCGAATAAGCAGGAATGTGTGACGTCGCTTATCGCGCACTGCACTGAATTTCACACTACTGGTGACCATGCACACGGCACCGTTTCGACTCTACAGCACCCACTGCTGTAGAGCAGAACAGCAGTGCTTAAAAAGCAGCAACAGCACTCAAACAGAAGCAAACGAAAACAAAAGCAAGTTAGTATATCACATACAGCAGGAAAATGCTACTTGTTATTATTGTCCTACGAATGAAACATCTGGTGAACAAACTTAGTTAAGCATTTCTGCGCGGTTGTGCTAGAGTCCAAACCAGTTTCCACAGCATGCAGACAGTGTTCCCGTTTAAAGATAAATTCATTCAAATAAAAAAAACATTAGTTGTGTACTTTACAGTTATAATGATCATCATGAAACTAAAATTTCACTATGGTCAATAGTTTGTATTTTCATATTGTTGCAGCGGCGGCTCTGCGAGTTCAAATATAATCAAGTAACAAGTACAGAAATAGGAGCGAGAGAAAATATTCCTCAAACAAAGTAACGGAAAAAAAAGTTTTGCCATATTTTGTACGGCCCAAGCAATAGTACGCCTGTCAACACAAAAAATGCACCCATCCCAGAAGGATATGTAACTACCAACTGTAATTTGTACTAAAGAAACGTTTTTTAGCAGTTGTACTTCAATCGACCTAAAAGAACAATTGCTTAAGGACGTTCAGCTTACGCTGCTAAACTTTTCTTGCTCGTAAGCGTCCAGAAAACATTGCATACTAAACTTCGCTAAAGGTTTGGTTGCCTACAATTTATGCGGTGAATTTTGTAAAAAAAAACAATTACCAGTCAAATCAAGAAGCCCGAGCAAGCGTACAAGATACGTTTCCCCTTTAAAAGAGCTCAACATAACAAAAAAGTAAACAAGTAAGCGCCGCTGTATTCGGCCTAAGCCTTATACCCGGTAGAGTTGAAAAAAAAAAAGAGGCATGATGGTGCATCGAACTACGAGCGCGGGGGTTAACACAGACACAAAGCAAAGAGGCGGCACGCAGCACGAGCGCTCAAATAACAACTGGTTTATTCTCGCGTTTGAAGGGCATAAGTACAAAAGGGTGCGCATGCCAACAGAAAAAAGATGATAATGTGAGCAGCAAGCGTGGCGTTCATTTGAAGCACTTGTCTACGAACAATCAATATAGTAAACTCATAGTCAAGTAGTTATAATGACGGATGGCTAATACAATGATTCTTATTTCTAGAAATGTGATATGCTTCGGAAATTTAACGCGTGCTTTGAAGCGCATGCCGGAAAAGGACACTTGTTTTTTTAAACAACGGTTCACACTTGCAGGAATTGCAATGCGAAGCTAAAACGGAAAAATGACTATTTTCAAGGAACTCAAATGCTCCCTGAGGCGTATATTCCAACATCGCCCGGTCTGGCCGATGTACATACACGTTAGCGGTATGCTATACACCACTCCTAAAAAAACACTTAACAAATTGTTTTGCATGTTTCTGCAAACATTCTTTGCTTTTTGACGCGCCCTGCGCCTTCCTATGCACTATGGCGCATATAGAGACCAATTTATTGGGTACAGAGAAAACAACGCGCACACCAAACCGGTTCCCAACATTTTTCTGTCCATGCGCTAAATTATGAATGTAAGGGACGACGGCCACGCGTTTGTTTCCTTTATTGCATTCTGCAGAAACACACGCACGTTTATCACCGTTTCTCACCATCCGCAGAAGTCTCTCACACACCGATGCGATTAGATACCACGGGTACCCAGCCCCGAATAACTGTCCTAGCTGCGCTAAGAAACCATAGTGCACCATGTGAATACAGCTTTTGTCGAGCGCTGAACGAAGGCATGACAGAACAATTCCTCATTTTATAACATTGAAATGGCCGGATGAGTAATTTAAAACAGGTATCGCGGATCGAAGGTTATATTGCCAGCAAATATGTTTGCCTCCGAACAATAAAAAAAAGGTCTAGAAGTTGCAATTTTTGATTACTCGGAACCTCTGAGGTAAACTGGAGGCCCATGCCCTCCGTCTCGAAGCATAACAAAACAGCGTCATAGTTCACTGCAGAACATTTCTTTACAAAAATCAGATAATCATAAACGTATCTGAAGAATTTGGTGCCCTTTAACTGCTTTATTGGTATCTTTTAGCTGTTTTATTTCCTCTCTTCAAGACTCCGCTATTTTGGCATCATGAATAGGTATCTCAACATGCCGCGCAAGAGTAGCATCGTAGCATCTTCGTCAAGGAACTTGTCCCACTGACGTACAGGTACTTTTGGGATGGATGAACCCATCTTTTGATCATACTAAAAGGATATGCCAAATTGTTTCTCCGGATGTTATAGACAAGCTTGGTGTTATAAAGGCTGGCTACGGGCCATTTGGGACCATAACGATCATCTAAGAAACTGCGGTACCTATGTCGAGGGGTGCAAGGCAGCGAGGAATGCAACTGAAACCTTGTGGCACTGCATCAGGCCAAAACTTCCCGTCAAGAAAAAACAAGCGTCCCGTGGGGGCGTTTCATGAAAATGAGTGGTGTCAACCTGCCGGTAAAAAATTCTGCACGTTCTGCAAAAAGGTCCGAACTTCACCGTGGAACGAAACCTGCAACCAGAAGAAAAAATTACTACAGCAGGGGCTGTCCCAAAGCTAGCCAAGGAGGAAGAACGACATAGGGTTGCAACGGAAAGTGTTCATGTTGTTTCGAGGAATGCTATTAAGTCTAATAGAACAATGCATGTGGAACCTGTCGTAGACTTTTGCCTGAAAAAGCAGCTAAGGGTACTTGTTTCTGACAAGGAAGGGTTCTTCGTCGTTATTAGTGAACGAGATTTCCTCAACAAGGCCGAGGAAGCATTGGAACGAAAGTTCAAACCTATTTCTGTAAAACGCAATGCCGTGAAAGCCAGAGCAATGTCGCTGTTAAATAGAGTGAACCTGGAAAAGTTTGGCTGTTCTGTGGCAAAGGCCAAACCTGCAGAGTTGGAAATCTTCTTTTGCATAAAGACGCACAAACCAGAAGTGCAGTTATGCGCGATTATCTTGCAAAGGGACTCGTTGCAGTTGGCTGTGTCGAAATATCTGCAAGAGCATTTATCTGTGTTGCACGTGAACGACCTTTTTTACGTTGAAAGCTCGGATTTATTGGTTGAATACTTAAACACCAGTGAGTTTTCAGAGGTAACAGTGTTTAGTGTTGATGTAGTCGACCTATAATAATCCTTGCCACATGATCGGTTGCTAAACTGCGTTGAGCAGTGCATTGTGGAAGACAATGGGGAACTATCATTCAGTAATCGTACAGGAGTGTCAACTGAGCCCTTTTGAGAAATCATGACGTTTTACCTAAAGTCAACCTTCATCGTATGGCTTGGAAACTTGTACATGCAGAAGCGGGTGTTGGCATAGGTTCCAGTGTGGCTCCTGCATTAAGCAACATTTGTGTAGGAAAGGTAGACAACGCTCAAAGTAATAAACTACAGTCTGGCAGAAAAATCTTCAGTTACGTTGATGATTATCTGATTTTTGTAAAGAAATGTTCCGCAGTGAACTATGACGTTATTTTGGCATGCTTCGAGACGGAGGGCATGGGCCTCCGGTTTACCTCAGAGATTCCGAGTAATCATAAATTGCAATTTCTAAACCTTTCTCTATTTTACGGAGGCAATCATATTTGCTGGCAATATAACCCTCGATCCGCGAAAACTGTTTTAAACTACTCCGGTCATTCCAAGCTTATAAAACGAGGAGTTGCTTTGTCTTGCCTTCGTTGAACGCTCTGTCTCGACATGGTGCACTATGGCTTCTTTGCGCAGCTAGGACGGTTATTTGTGGCTGGGTACCCGCCGTATCTAATCTCATCGGTGTGTGAGAGACTTCTGCGGATGGTGAGAAATGGTGATAAACGTGCGTGTGTTTCTACTGAATACAATGAAGGAAAGAAACGCGTGGCCGTCATCCCTTATATTCATAAAGTGGCGCATGGACTGAAAAGTGCGGGGAACCGGTTCGGTGTGCGCGTTGTTTTCTCTGCACCCAATAAATTGGGTCGTCGATGCGCCATGGAGCATGGGAGGGTGCAGGGAACGTGAAAAAGCAGATGTTTGCAGAAACATGAAAAACAATTTGTTGTGTGTTTTTAGGAGTGGTGTACAGTATACTGCTAACGTGTGGTCATATTTACATCGGCCAGGCCGGGCGATGTTTGAATATACGCCTCAGGGAGCGTTCTAGTTCCTTGAAAAATAGTCATTTTTCTGTTTTAGCTTCGCATTGCGATTCCTGGAAGTGTCTACCGTTGTTTGAAAAACAAGTGTACTTTATCGCCATTCGTGAAATTTCCGAAGCATATCACATTTCTAGAAATAAGAATCATTGTATTATCCTTCCGTCATTATCACTACTTGGCTTTGAGTTTACTTAAATTGATAATTCGTAGACAAGTGCTTCGAATGAACGCCATGCTCGCTGCTCATACTATCTTGTTATTTTTGTTGACATGCGCACCCATGTGTACTTATATATCCTTCAAACGTGAGAATAAACCAGTTGTTATTTGAGCGTTCGGGCTGTGTCCCTCCTCTTTGCTTTGTGTCTGTGTTTATCCCCGCGCTCCCAGTTCGCTGAACCATCACGGATTACCAACTAGCCCACCTTTCCACCCTATTGAAATAATGGCACCTTAGAAAATCAATCGACAAAAGAACCAAAATTTTACTCGCCTGGGTCGTTAGTGACGGCGGTGATAGCTAAAAGATGAGATCCGAAATCACTAGATGGAACAAGACAGAAAAAGAAAATTAGCTGTAAAAGCTTTCAGGTCACGAAGTTTGTGAAGTATAAAATAACTCCGAAGAAGTTGCGATAAGCACTGACGCTCCCAACTTTCCTGCTGGCCATCGCAAGTATAACCTTCAATTTTTGGAATATTCAGTAGCGTTGTAAGTCGGGTGTGTTTGTGGTGAAAGGAAGACACACAGATTTTTGCCCTAATACTCGATTACGCAACCTGCGGGTCAGCAGACGAGTAACTTTGCCACTAGATCACCGCGGTGGGGCTTTCATAATATAACTGTTAACTTGAGCGAGAGCAATATATATTGTAGAAGATCTATTTTTTGCACACAAGTCATGAACTTCCAAATGACCGGAAGTAAGTGCTCTAACAGAAGTGCTTATACCAGCCTGGCACGCAATGCCTCAGACTGACTGGATACGCTAAATTGAGCAAAATGAAAGGCGAAGAGATGTTTTTTGATAATATGGAATGAATGAAAAAAAAAACTACTTCCCGCATCTGTTACTCCTGAATAACTGTTACTCCTGTAGAACTGCGGAAAAATACCAGCGTGCAGTCTGAAAACTGCTCGCTCAGTTAGTTGCTAAAGCAACTCCATGGAATCTAGCAGTGAATGCCAAGGTGGTTTTCACTAGAGAGATCTCGGCACCCTTTGGTCACATGCTCTTCATCTGGAAGTCGAGAATAGCGAGACAGCCAAGAGAAATGCTTTTCTTTTTTTTTCTTGCATTTACACTTTCTCAACATGTCTCCCGTGCCTTTATTTGTTATCCCTTATCAGGAGACTTTTTAAGTTTGAAGGCCACAAAATATTGCAAGAACGATTATGTCACGGTGTTTGGGGGTCGGGTAGTTGGATGGGAAGATAGTGGTGCCTTTCAACGTTGAAGCCAATTTATCACTGGGGGTGTTTGTGACAGGCAGCCAGCTCCAGAGATTGCATAGATGCGAAACGTTATAAGCACACACACAGCTCTAGATTACCCAGGATAGGGCGAGGGTAATATATAGGTCTTAGGCACAAACAAGGCTATAGTTTTATGGACTGTTGAGGCAGCCCTGTTTAAATGTCAAGTAAGCGCGAATGGTAGCATAGTTCTTTGAGAGCGATTGTGTTACGACATTCGATCGCTAACTCGGTAATGAGGGCATAACACGTCGGTAGTATACGAATCTCTCGCCTTCTTTGTTGATTCTTTTACCAAAGAAAATATAAAAAAGAAGGAACGTGATATTGTAGTGAGAATAGATTTATATTCACGGCTTCTTCAGCATTTGCCTCTTTTTATGGCCGCACATTGGCTCGATGGTAGTAAGTTTTATCTTTGTATAATTCTTTCTCTGAAAATTTGGTTTTCATGGAGATACGACTCTGCCCTTATTGACACCACGCATGTTCACTACGCCTGCAACCATACTTTACATTCAGATTTGTGAATTTGAGCACATTGTCACGGGGTTGTGACGTAGACAACGGGAGCAGACTCGATGTTCAGATGAAACTGTTTATTTGGGCAAACTTCGGGCCAGAAAACTGAAGGTCTGATTACAGCAACACAGATTCACTTATAGCGGTGAACAAAGCGTCGGCCGTTGATCGACTGACAAGCGGCGAAGCGTGTCGTCATTTATACACTTGTTGAATATTCCAGCCTTGCCACTAGCGGCCATGTAGGTCCCAGTAAACTGTGTAAAGTTTATGAAGGGAGCGTAATCTCAACAAAATTATCGAAAGCAGCCCTGAAGCGTCTCAAACACAGCGTATGTGGTTTGCGCTGAGAATTACTGATAATGAAACGGGGTGATAACAAAACTTGAATAGGTAATGTGGCGATATGAGGCTATGTGGACTGGCGTATGGAGCTACAAAAACCAGTGAGACCTTTTGGTTGAGAGCGCGCGTTACAAGAGACAAGTAGTGGGGTACGTGGGACATTATCAAGTCGCTACATCCATCTACTTGTGGCCTGACCAACAATTCACCGTTTCAATCAAGTGAACTTAATCCAGCTAAATATGGCCTAAATTTACAGTGCTGAGATGGACGAAACGCATCGGAAAAAAATTGACGGCAGATCCACGAGGTGAAGGATGTTGAGATTGGGCAAAGCTCCTGGAAGTTATACCGTGAAACGGCGTTTTGAACAAAAAATTTGTATAGTTTATTCACGCACCGGAGAAATCTTGCCAGGCACTATCTTGGAGGTAAACATTGGCTGCTACTGGGAGTGAGATACAGCAGAAGTCGGCTTTTAACATAGTTACTTCTACTAACGTTTCCTGCTGGAACATGCCAATGGCTGCTAATGGGGAATGAGAGACAGGAGCATTCGTCTTTTAGATAACGCGCACGCCGCGAACTCTTTATTGTTCGACAAAGCAGAGGAGAAATCTCCCACTGGCACCACCTTGCAGGTTAAAATGTAACACTTGTTACACACTACGACCACAACTACGAGGGAAGAACGGCTGCCGCTTCAAGAAGCTTCACCCCTAAAAACACAACACGCTAGTCAACTGGCCCAACTGTCAGCATTCCTTAAACCAACACTCCAAACTTTCAAACCCGAACCAATGGAACTGCGTTCTGGGGATTTTTATTTCACAGAAATTACTCCCTGATTGCAATGCGTTCGAATGGTTGTCTTAGTTTTCCGCTATACATGGCATTGACCATCACAATTGTTTCTCTTCCGCGAAGTATGCGCATCGCAAAAGATAGGTCTGTGGAGGAAAACATTATAATAGACATGTACCTAAAACATAATATTGTCACAGGTAATGGGTATGAGCCATCAACTGTAGGCGGAATCCCTTTGAAGTGAAGAAAGAAGAGGGCTTTTGCGTCCTGGTCTGAGGGCAAGCAAGACGTCGTTTCGTCGCTGTCTGTTATTACGTTCGCGGCACTGGTGGAGGTGCTGGGTAAACGCGCCTTGGCTGCAGATTTTCAGCTGACACACCAAGCTACTTGGAGACAGCTACAGCTCCCACGGCAAGAAGCAGTCGCCGCCTGCGAGGACTATCTCCCGAGTACGGTCCCCTCTCTCAAGACGAGATGGCAACTTCTACTAACAACCAGGCGAGTCAAACCAACGACGCCTATTCTTTTCTCCCGCATGTTTTTCATGCACCGCAAACACCACGCTCATTTCATGGAGATATTTATGAAGATGTTGACGACTGGCTTGACCACTTCAATCGAGTTGCCAACATCAACGAATGGGATGAAGCTCGCAAGCTGCGGAGAGTTTACTTTGCATTAGAAGACTCTGCCAAAACGTGGTACGAGAATCACGAGGGTTCCTTTGCGACTTGGCATGAGTTCAGCCGACAGTTTCGTGATGCGTACCGCAGCACTGAAAGGAAAGAAAGAGCAGAGCAGGCTATCTCGTCTCGGAACCAACGACCCAACGAGAGAGTTTCGATGTTTGTCGAGGACATGCTGCGACTCTTCAAGCGTGCTGACCCTGCAATGTCCGAGGAAAAGAAGGTGCGGCATTTAATGCGTGGGGTAAAAGAGCAGCTCTTCGCCGGACTCGTGCGCAATTCACCGACGACTGTGGCAGAGTTCATAAATGAGGCAACCACAATAGAGCGTACTCTCCAGTATAGGTCGTCACAGTATGAACGCCACGACGTGACCCCTGCTACATGCTTTATCGGGGCTGACAGCGAGAGGCATGCCCTCGCTGAGTTCATAAGAAGCGTCGTGCGGGACGATCTGCGCCAACTCCAAGCAGCGGGACCCCAACCACCCGTAAGTGCTTTCACAGACTTAATCCGAAATGAGATCCGACAGGTGGTCACCCCACTCGCGCCAACAAGGCCTGAGGCCCCTGTACTGACTTATGCGGCGGCTCTGCGATCTCCTGCACCACATGGCCTTGATCCCACCATGGGGAGAATGGATCAGGCTAGCCATCGATTCCAGGGCACCTCTTCGACTCCACCACCCGCCTCAAGGTTTCCGAGTGCACCAACTTATCGTTCGTCTGGATCGCGGCAGAACGCTACAAAGGCCAGCGTGTGGCGTACGTCCGATAACCGACCACTCTGCTACCACTGTGGCGAAGCGGGTCACGTCTACCGTAACTGCCAGTACCGCCAACTTGGTCTCCGTGGCTTTCACCCTGATGCTCGGTGCCCGCGTTATGGTGAGCGTCCCCGCGACATTGAAGCGTACCTCACGGGCCAGCAAGCTCCTCGCCTTGGTCAACGCCCCATTTCAAAATCACCATCACCTCGCCGCCCCGCGTCACCTAGCATTCCCTCGTCATCTTTTGCTCCTTTCAGAGGCCGGTCACCGAGTCCCCACAGGGGAAACTAGAAACCGCGGCTCCTGGGGGTGAAGCCGCGTCCAAACGAACTGTCAAAGAGCCTCCTTCGACGCAAAGATCCGACGAAGACCGTTTTGACTTTCCAGTCGTTTCCGAAAGTCATAAGACTGTTTCCGCCGACATCACCGTACACGTCGATAATCACGTCGTCACTGCCCTCGTCGACACCGGTGCCGATTATTCAGTTATGAGCAGCACCCTAGCATCCCAACTGAGGAAGGTAACTACCCCTTGGCAAGGACCACCGTTGCGCACGGCAGGGGGCCACCTCGTCACGCCTACTGGAATGTGCACAGCCCGTGTTCGAGTCCATGCTTCGACGTTCACAGGGTCTTTCCTCGTATTACCTGTGTGCTCCCGTCCACTCATTCTGGGGCTGGACTTTCTTCGCGAACACGGCGCAATTATTGACCTACGAGACTGGCAGGTGTCGTTCGAGGACCCGTTTCATCCTGAACCGGAAAACGCCCGCTCATCGAAAGCTGCCCTACGTGTATCCTCCGAATCTGTTACTCTGCCTCCCCGCAGCAGCCTTTTTATCAACGTTGAATGTGACCAAGACGTCTCCGATGCTGTAATTGCAGAAGGAAATTTGTCCCTACTTTTTGCACAACAAATCTGCGTTGCCCGAGGTATTGTTCAGCCCAGCAGAAAGCAGGCTTGCCTATTCGTCACGAAATTCAGCGAGGAGTATCGCCATCTTACCAAACACACTGCGATCGCATACCTTGAGGATATTGCTGACGTCCGTGGTCCCTCAACATTATCTGCTCTTTCGTCGTGCGACGATTCCGCCATGACATTTGCAAGCACTCTGGACGTAAACCAGGGTCTACCGTCTGCACAACGGGAACGTCTTTTGAAGCTACTCGGCTCATTTCGGGACTGCTTCGCTACGACTTCGAAAGTTAACCAAACACCGCTTGCCAAGCATCGTATCATCACCGAGCCTACCGAGAGACCCATTCGACAGCATGCCTACAGGGTCTCGCAAAAAGAACAAGACGTTATACGCCAACAGGTTCAGCAGATGCTCAAGGACGATGTCATCCAGCCATCGACCAGTCCCTGGGCGTCCCCTGTTGTGTTAGTCAAGAAAAAAGATGGTACTCTGCGATTTTGCGTCGACTACCGAAAGTTGAATAAGATCACGAAGAAAGACGTGTATCCTTTACCACGAATAGACGACTCGCTGGACCGCATTCGCAATGCTCGCTACTTTTCTTCCATGGATCTACGCAGCGGCTATTGGCAAATATCTGTTGATGAGCGCGACCGCGAAAAGACCGCCTTCATTACTCCTGACGGACTCTACGAGTTCAAGGTCCTTCCCTTCGGCTTATGCTCGGCACCAGCTACTTTTCAAAAAATGATGGACACGGTTCTTTCTGGGCTAAAATGGCAATCGTGTCTTGTGTACCATGACGATGTGGTCGTCTTCTCGGACACGTTTGAGCAGCACGTCCAGCGCTTACAGGCAGTTCTTCAAGCGATTCGAACAGCTGGACTTTCTCTCAAACCTGAGAAATGCCACTTTGCATTCGAGGAACTAAAATTTCTTGGTCACGTCGTCAGCCACGCTGGTATACACCCAGACCCTGAGAAAACGAAAGCTGTTGCCGCATTTCCTGTCCGAACGAACAAGCGCGACCTCCGCCGATTTCTGGGACTCTGCGCATATTACAGACGCTTCGTCAAAGGCTTTTCTAAAATCGCTGAACCGCTAAATAAACTTACGAAAGACGGCGTACCGTTTGTTTGGGGTCATGATCAGCATCACGCCTTTGACACGCTACGAAACCATCTCCAAGCCCCACCTGTACTCGGTCACTTTGACGATAACGCTGCCACAGAGCTACACACGGATGCCAGCAACGTCGGACTTGGAGCTGTACTGGTTCAATGGCAAAATGGCGTAGAGCGCGTGATTGCCTATGCAAGTCGAACACTATCATCTGCAGAGAAAAACTACTCTGCAACAGAAAAAGAATGCTTAGCCGTTGTTTGGGCTATAACAAAGTTTCGCCCTTATTTATACGGTCGACCATTCAGGGTAGTTAGCGACCACCATTCTTTATGCTGGCTCGCCAACCTCAAAGACCCTTCCGGTCGTCTAGCACGCTGGAGCCTTCGGCTGCAAGAATTTGACGTTAAAGTCATTCACAAGTCAGGACGCAAACACACTGATGCTGACTGTCTCTCGCGTGCACCAATTCGAAGTACGAACGCGGACGTTGAAGAGGACGATACATTCCTTTCCTCTGTGTCAGAAACCGACTTGGCTCAACAACAACGCGACGACATGGAGCTAAGCCCGCTGATTGACTACCTCGAAGGCCGAAAACGCAGCCTTCCTCGAAACTTTGCACGTTCGCTGGCCTCGTTCTGCATCAGGGATGGAGTCCTCTATAAGAAAAATTTTGACCATACCCAGGCTACTTACCTACTGGTTGCGCCGACCTCGCTTCGGGACGATATTTTACATGCTTGTCACGACGAACCATCATCCGGACACCTTGGCTACACGCGCACATTGGAAAGAATTCGCCGCTCATACTACTGGCCCCGCCTCGCGAAGACAGTCAAGCAGTACGTCCGCACATGCCGCGACTGCCAACGCCGTAAGACTCCGCCTGTCCGACCAGCAGGACTATTACAGCCTATCGCCACGCCGAAGACACCATTCCATCAAATTGGCATTGACTTGCTCGGCTCATTTCCCACCTCTTCATCTGGAAACCGGTGGATTGTGGTTGCCACCGATTATTTAACGCGTTACAGCGAAACAAAGGCCCTGCCCAAAGCCACCGCAGCCGAAATTGCACAGTTTTTTGTCACCAGCATCGTACTTCGTCACGGAGCGCCAGCTGTGATAATTACTGATCGTGGTACAGCTTCACCGCAGAGATGCTTCAAGAAGTGCTGAGACTAAGTGGTACAGAACATCGGAAAACCACGGGTTATCACCCCCAAACAAATGGGCTCACTGAACGGTTGAACAAGACCATTGCAGATATGCTGTCAATGTATGTGGCCGTTGATCACAAGAACTGGGATGATATACTCCATTACGTAACTTTTGCTTACAATACAGCAGTCCAAGAGAGTACAGGTTTCACCCCATTTCGCTTAGTTCATGGTCGAGAGGTCACCACAATGCTCGACGCAATGCTCCTTCCCAACCACTTGAGCATGTTTAACACGGACGCTGCATTGTTCGCTCAACGCGCCGAGGAGGCCCGTCAAATCGCCCGATGCCGTATTCAGGCTCGCCAAACTGCCGACGCACACCGATACAACCTTACACACCGAGAGGTTACCTTCCAACCAGGCGATGAAGTTTGGGTGTGGACTCCCATCCGACAGCGTGGTCACTCTGAAAAGTTGCTTCGGCGCTACTTCGGCCCTTACAAAGTTCTGCGCCGACTCAGTGACGTTACGTATGAAGTTCTCCCTGAGGGCGCCTCAAGACGTTCCCGTCGGTTTCCACAAAGTGATGTGGTGCACGTGATTGATTGATTGATATGTGGGGTTTAACGTCCCAAAACCACTATATGATTATGAGAGACGCCGTAGTGGAGGGCTCCGGAAATTTAGACCACCTGGGGTTCTTTAACGTGCACCCAAATCTGAGCACACGGGCCTACAACATTTCCGCCTCCATCGGAAATGCAGCCGCCGCAGCCGGGATTCGAACCCGCGCCCTGCGGGTCAGCAGCCGAGTACCTTAGCCACTAGACCGCCGCGGCGGGGCGTGGTGCACGTGTCAAGACTCAAGCCATATTTCTCGCGTCATCCATCGAACGTGAACTAACTTACCATCCAATGACTATTTTTTGTCCCTTTGGTTTTTTTTATTGTCTTGTGTACTTACTCCTTTCTTTATTGAGTACTTCTAGGACGCCAGCCCATTTTTTTTTCTCCCTTACGACGGAGTCGTTGGGTTCCATGGTAGCATCTTTTCTTTCTCTTTTTTTTTCATCGCTCATTACCAGCATCGAGCCGATGCTTTTCGAGGAGAGGGAGTAATGTCACAGGTAATGGGTATGAGCCATCAACTGTAGGCGGAATCCCTTTGAAGTGAAGAAAGAAGAGGGCTTTTGCGTCCTGGTCTGAGGGCAAGCAAGACGTCGTTTCGTCGCTGTCTGTTATTACGTTCGCGGCAATATTATATGTGGTCTTAAACCCCAAAACTGTCACGTGATTATGAGCGATGCTTTAATGGGGGCTCTAAAATTTTGACCATCAAGTTCTTCAAGGTTACCGATACCTGCACACACGGCCCTCCATCATTTATTCTTCATTGAAATGCGACATTCGGTGCCGGGATTTCATCCCGTGATCTTTGGGTTAACATTCGAGCACTGTAACCTTTAGGTAACCATGGCGAATTTATACCTAATACATGCACTATTACCAACTTCTAGCGGGATTGTCAGATTTCAAGTATACAGATTATGGAGAATGCGAATGTTGAAATCTCAATCTAGGTAGGACTATATAAATTGTGCTGGTGCTCTTGAGAGTCTCGTATGAAGAACCGAGTCAAGAAAAACACAAAAAGGAAAAAATGCGCAGTAAATTGGTTCTTCGCTGAAGAATGCAGGAGTACGCAATGTGCACTCCCAGGGGACCGACGCACCGTGGGGTTCAAAGAAGGCGGCAATTCCGTCGCTGCTCACATGGCTGCGTTCCCAAGAGGAGATTTTTTACGTTACTCATACGTGCACGTCGCCTGCACTGTCAACGCGAATATACAAAGCAAGGGGTGTAGTTGTTTCTGCTGCGTACAAACTTCATGGGTGAGTTCTTGAAATGGAAATACGAAAACCGGGGGGCACAAGAAAGGTCGCGATATCAGAATGAGATTTTACTGGAAACTCACAGTCGCGTGCTGCGCTTTATTATTTCTTTCGCGTGGTCGAGGGAGCCTCGACTGTCGAGCAATATAGTTTTCTAACCATGTTCGAAAACTTTTGCAGTGCCTCCTTAAGGTTTTAAAGAAAAAATTCACAATTCAAGGCTGTCGTTTTTGCTACACACAATGATATTGAGAACTAACAGGCAACGATTTTAGTTAAGTTGAAGGGGATGTCAGTATTTGTCACTGAATTGATGAAATAAAGTAAACAGAGGGCATCATTGGCCCCATCATTTGGTACTTTTCCATAATATTGCATTTTAACGTTGCATCAATTGTTAATTCTGGTGTTTTGCTTTTCATTTATTCATTCCCTTTATTGTTAGGTGGCAAATCAGATAAAATCCGGGCAATCTCTCTACATGGCTATATATCTCTGCCATCACTTATGAAGTTGAACTACGCGCGAGGTCCTAAAAAATATAAAAAGGGGAGTTGATTCCTTCAGTCACAATTGATTGGCCCATGTATTCTTCTCATCCATTTCCGCCTTGCAAGCCCTCAGGCTTGCTTGTGTATTTTCATTTATTCCAGGTCAAGGTCGCATGCGAACAATTTTACTGTGTGTATAAATACCTATCCCGCGTTCAGGTGAAAATTCTTGCAGTAGATTAGTCACTGAAGTAGTAAAGGCCGACCGGGAACTGTGCACAAGTGCTCATAAAGTTAACTTTATTTCAGAAGCATGATTGTACTCTGGCAAGAGAGCTTGTTGGCTCTCGTTCCGCCATAGGAACGACCCTCGGCCGAGAGAGTGTGCCTACTGTGTGTGGCAGTGTTTCCAGCAATCCTGAAATAAAGGGTGAAATATGGGACAAGCCTTTACTCCCGCGAAAAAATTGCCAGTGCTCTTTTGGGGCTAAAGTGTCCTAAACGAGCTTTAGGCTTAACTTTACGTTCGACTAGTGCTTCAGTCGGTGGTTGTTCCGCAGTGTGACTTGCATCTTTTTTTTATATCAGCAAATCCAGCATCTGTACATTCTAGCCTCGGTTCATTTGCACGGATGGCGGAGTGGTTCAAGTGGCAATCGCAAGTCGATAATCTGCGATGTAAAAGAAAACAGAACAGGCCAACGTCGGCATACTAAGAACACGGGGTTGCGTGCGTCGAGAGGCATTATCATCTGGTATCATTCGCTTATCACTTCATACCATACGCACGCGCCTTACGGGGTAGGCGGTGCGGCGAGGTCTCCCGGCTTCAGAGCCGCACCTATAGAGTAACATAAAAATTAGGAATGGTCACTCAGGCCAAAACCAAAAGCGGCGGTGCTACGCAGCTTCACGCCAGCCATAATATGGCAACACATCACTCACTGCATCCAAAGAAACGCGCGTCCTAGTTATCTATTACAGTACATTTAGGGGTGAAGTGCCATAAAGCAGCACCCGTTCACCCCTCGTAGTAGTGCGTAACATGTATTATGCTTTGACCTGCAAGGTGCTGCCGGTGGGAGATTTCTCCTGTGCCTTGAACAATGAAAAATTCGCCGCATGCGCGTTAACCAAAAGCCGCATTCTCCTGTCTCTCATTGCCCATTAGCAGCCATTGGCATGTACATTGAGCACTTTCTGAAAGGAAAGGGTTGCTACGTAATACTCGCTGGGCGTAACCTTCGTGGCTTTAGAAAGGTTTAGCGAGCGTTGGGACGCAGTGCCATGAATACAGTGAACTAGTATATACCATGAAATTGAGGTGGTTAAAGGTGGGAAGTAGACACGAAGCGCAAGCCGTAAGAAAGTGTGCGTGTGCCACCTATGGTTCAGTTCTTGGAATTTCCGCTGGGTGGCGGTGCTTCTATGTGCGGAATATATGCGGAAAGTTACCCCACTTACACTTCTACCACTGCGTGGCGACGTATATTCGCGCCTACAAGAAAACGGTCCCTGTTTGCATCAACTGCGGTACATCGGTCATCGACCACCGCAGTGTCCTGACCCTGCTCCAACCCAGTGTGCCAAATGTGGGACCCCGCACTTGCAGGTCTCAATGCCCACGACTGCCACCCCAAGTGCCTCCTCTGCCCCGGCGCCCACGAGACTGGGACCAGTGACTGCACGGCAGAATATCGGAAAGCAAGCAGGCCTCAACATCGCCTCAAGGAACCACCTCAACTTCGTCACAACCAGACAGCGGCACCAACCTACATCAGTCGGCTCCACCATTCCACGCCGACACTCAGGCATTCCCACCGCTTGACGCACAAGTGGCGTTACCTCAGGTGAGCAGTTGGGCAGGGAATGCTGCTTCTAAGCCTCTCTCACCCCCTTCTGTCGATTCTCCTTCTCCCGAACTT
This sequence comes from Rhipicephalus microplus, assembly GCF_043290135.1. NCBI lineage: Eukaryota > Metazoa > Arthropoda > Arachnida > Ixodida > Ixodidae > Rhipicephalus > Rhipicephalus microplus. The sequence goes on from NW_027464593.1 coordinate 139,290, forward strand.
GCGGCCTTTCGCCAGCACGTTGCGGCACTTCAATAGCGAAATTCTCTTTTAACTAAACAACTCGAACTCTTAAATAAGCAACTTCAACCCCAACAACAGTGTACTGCAAGGCCATTCGGTATTGCCTTCTCTGTCCAGGCGGCTACGTCAGCTAGGTCCAAGCTTAGTCCTCGCGCTAAGTCCACTCCCTTAAACCGCTGGTTCAAGCAGCCATGTGTACTCTCTCACTCGGAACCAGTGCCGCATCTACTCCAGAAGCTCTTGAGGCTCTTGGGGTACCTCAGGTTTTCTTGCCCGCTAACCAAACTATACCAAAGAGGTGCGCGTCCCACGCATAGAGGAACGCCTTACGCGAGTCGAAGCTTCGAATAATCACCTCTTCACTAGCTTCTCTGTCCAAGTCATAGTAGTAGAAATTACTCAAGCTATTCAAGCATGGATGCTCACTCAGTTTGAACCCAAGGCATCGCGTTCCCACTCCTGCTCGGTGAGCAGTGAGGGTGCAGCTCCACGGCGTCGTCGTAAGGTGGCTACCACCATCCCGCCGTCGGACAATCCGGCCTCCGTGCCCCTCCCTGCCTCTGCGGATGCCGGCGAAACATTGAGGACCAAATATAAAACCTAAGACAGTCATGATGGCTACCAACCGTACGTCCCGTTCAAATATTGCGTCTAAATTCGAGATCATACAGTGGAACCCTGGAGGCTTCGGGAACAGGCGAAAGCGTTCACATCTTTCCCTTTTCTTCAGCTCACTTGGCTCTCAGCCGGCCGTCTTGGCGCCCCAAGAATCTGGCCCTGCTCCATTCCTTTCTGGATACTGCTCCTATGCAGGCGGCACCACCGCATGCCTCCTCGTATATAAAGATCACACGGCGATACAGATTGACCTCGATCTGGATCTTCCTTATGACTACTGTATGATATCAGTGCTGTCTCAGTGAAGGGGCCAACCATCAATACATATCTTAAACGTGTACTGTCCTCCTTGCAATGCCTTGCGAAGGCTTGGTTTGCGCAGCTCTTCCATCGGGCACTGCGTATAGCGGCCCGACAACCACTGGTGTTTGTCGGAACTTTAATGCCCCCAGCCTTCACTGGTGTTACCACTTCGAGAAGGCCCGGGGCAGAGAGCTCAAAGAGCTCATTTCCTCTCTGAGTCTCACGCTTCTTACCGATCCGGCACAACCCGCAGGTTCCGGCAACTCTGTCACGCAAGACACATGCCCCGACATCTCCCTCACCCGTCACATCCACGATGCTACATGGGAAAATTTTGGCGAAATCCTAGGCAGTGATCATTTTTTTACCCCGCATTTCGTTCACACCGCGGCAGAAAATGCGGCGACACTGGTGCCATGCCCGTCTCCGTGATTGGACTCAGTTTAGAATGCAACCAATCCCCGCCATCCTCTCCTCGACCGAATATGCAGCCTGGGCATCATAGGCCCTCCATATGAAACAAGCGAACACTCGCACTCTTGCAACCTCTAATTCGACTCCTGCAATCGATTCACACCTCCTAAATTTTTGGCACACTCGCCGCGGCTAATCTTAATTTGAAACTTCGCGCTTTAATTGAGGTGCTCATTGCAAAGGCGGCCGCATACTCCGCAAACCTTTCCTATGATAACTTGGCAGACACCTATTCGAAGGCTGCAAACCAGATGAGCTCTAAGAACGCGTGAAGACTTTTTGGAATACTTCTCAATCCCTCCACCACCAGAGGAGAAAAGCAACGCCAGCTCCGCTGTCCCCTGCATGCCTTTCAGGCCCCTATGAATCAACTCTCGCGAGAACTTTGTGACCGCTACACCTGCCACACAATTGATCCCGCAGGCCCAGCATATACGTATTCCGGCGCCTCTAACACCGATCTCGACGCCCCATACACGCTTTCTGATTTACAATTTGCACTCATGAAAATGCAACGAAGCAAGGCCCCTGGACGCGACGGCATCACAGTATCGCTCCTGGCAAACCTTCCCGAACAAGCACACCTCTCGTTACTCCACCTTATAAATTCGATATGGGACGGCTCTAACCTTCCAACGGAATGGACCACATTGGTCGTGACATTCATACCCAAATCGGCAAAGTCCGTTAGTATCGAGGCACTGAGACCCATCTCGCTTACGTCTTGCGCAGGCAAACTCATGGAAACCATGGTTCACGAACGCCTTTCCGCCTACCTGGAGGCCAGGAGGAGCTTTGCCGACACGATGTTTGGCTTTCGCCCGCATCTGTCGGCCCAGGATGCCCTGTCCCAGCTTCAACACGATCTTATAGAGCCGACTACTATGCGCCATAACGATAAAATCATGCTCGCTCTCGACCTCCGCGGGGCGTTCGACAACATCGAACACAGCACTATACCCAAAAACCTGTCTACCACCAACTGCAGGCACAAGACTTTCAACTACATTCGCGCCTTTCTATCACATCGCACCACCTTCATTCACCTCAATTGTACTGAACACGGCCTGTACTTATTTGGCACGCAGTGTACACCTGAAGGGGCAGTCCTGTCTTCTCTGCTTTTTAACCTGGCGATGATTAACCTCGAATCTCTTCTAAAGGAGGTCGAGGGAATACAACACGCACTATATGCGGACGATATCACAGTCTGGACCAACACCGGCTTCTTAGCGCAAATCGAAGAACGCCTGCAAAAGGCTGCTTTTCTGCTGGACACCTACGCTGGTTCATGCGGTATGGAGTGCTCTCCAGCTAAATCGACTCTTCTTCCAGTCTCTCCGCTACCGCCGGCTCAAGTTTTTCTTCCGTCCGGGCCCGTCCCGTCCGTTTAAAATATCCGGATTCTTGGGCTTCACCTCACATGGTCCTTAGTTCTGAAGGGCACAGCAGCACGCCTCAGACGCACCAGCGAGCAGGTGAGCCGCATGATACGGCGGGTATCTACCAAGCGTGGTGGCCTCCGCGGGTCTCTGTGCCTCCGATTGACCCCCGCGTTTGTGACCAGTTGCATCCTCTACGCCTCTCCTTACCTTCACCTGCGTCGTCGACACGAGCACCAGCTGGACGTCCTTCTTCGTTCAGTATATAAAAGCGCTGTGGACCTCCCTATTGCAACCACCTAAAGCCGATTCGCGGCTCTGGGGGTACACAACACCTTTGCAGAGATGCGCGAAGCTCATCGCGTTAACCAAATCAATCAACTGTCGCAGACGCCTTCAGGGTACCGTCTTCTACACAGACTTGGTCTTAACCCGATATCTGACCAAGACCCTCTACAGCTGGTACCAGAGCTCTGGCGTCAAAAGCTATGGGTCGAACCTCTACCGCGTAATGTGAACCCCGACCTCCATCCTGGCCCTAGACTATCACGCGCCGCGGCCCTTCATACGCGACACTCCGATCGTCCTGGTGTTTTCTACGTGGACGTCTCGGGTCCCTCCTCCTCGGGTCATTTCACGGCGGCCGTGATTACAGAGGGCAGACACGTCGATGGCCTCTCTTTTCGAGCAGACACAGTGACGCACGCTGAAGAGGTTGCCATAGCTTTGGCCCCCTCTCACCCTGCCTCACGCACCATCCTGACGGACTCGTGCTCGGCCTGTTCTCAGTACCTTCAGGGTTCCATTGCCCCGCTGGCGGCTCGCCTACTTCAGGCAGCCTCTTGGCGCTTTAACCCTCATCCCATTAGTATAGTCTGGACCCCAGGCCACTAGGGCCTGCCCGGCAACGAGGCGGCAAATGCCGCTGCCCACGCTTCTCCTATCAGGGCTGTTGCCCCTCCATGTCCCAAGACGGAATCTGTCAACACCAACCTGACGCGCGTTCGCGAAATTTTGGCTTATTACCGGGCTTCGTGCCGCCTCTACCCGTACCCCGCACGTGGTCTGGAGAAAGCGGACGAACGACTGCTACGCCGCCTGCAGACGAACATCCTTATCAGTCCTGCGGTCGCCAGGCACTTTTTGCAGGAAATCAACGGCACCTGCTCCACCTGTCATGACCTCGCCGACACATATCACGTCGTGGCATTGTGTTCAGTTAATCCCGTCCCTTTCTCATCCCCTTTCCCTATCCCAACTAGAGAGGCTTGGCAGGAGCACCTGCTTGGCTGCTCTATCTTGGCTGCGCAACGCTCCTTGGTGGAGCGTGCACGGGCAGCTTCCAGCTCCACTGGTATCCCGGAATAGGATCTGGCCACTCTAGCACGCTGATGCGCCACCTCGGCACTCTCTGGTAAACTTTTTCTGGAATAAATGTTTTTCCCACCACCACCATCACCATAGTGTTGTAAACAATAAGCTGCTTGTATTATACCAACGTTCAGTTGGAAAGTTTTCTGTACAACAGGAAAATCAAACTAGAAAATTTATCCTTTACCATAATGAAAAGCCAACGATAGTTGAAGCAACCAAGGGATTTTAAATTTTTCTAAGGACAACAGACTTGAATGAGCGACCTACAACTCTTATCGATACCTTATACCGCGCAAGACTGCCGCTCTGCGCGTTGACGTTGTGTGCGTGCGTGTGGGCTCCCAATCTTTCTCTCTGTTTCTTTGCTCTTATTTCAATCCTCCCTTCCCCTCAAGGTACACTACCAGTTATGCCAATCTGGTGAACGGCCCTTTCTTTCCTTGCTATCTTTTTTTACCTTCTTTTAGATTTTTGCAGATATTGACAGTAAAACGTAATACTACTATAACTCATGATGCTCAGGGAACAGCATTTTGAGCGCAATGCCGCCATGTTTCCAATAATATTCAGCACATTGGGTCGCGACATTTACTGAGAGGGTCGACCGAGAAGCGTGATGATATAGACGAAAAGAATGTTTTCTTTCAATTTATTAACAAAGCTATAAATACGTCTTTAAAAAATATTAAACTGCTTTCGTGTTATCAATCAAAAGTATTAGGCAATAATTAAAACTTTGTCGGTTTATTTATGGAGCACCACACTTATTTTATCCTATGCTTAAATAATTTTCAACACTTTCTACCATTTCTTTCGTCCCTACCCTTCCAGTTTGTGTCTTTGCTATATTACAACAATCTTTAGTGTTTTGTTTCAGGTAGCTTCTGCTTGGTGAATAGCCCACGATTAGTAGGAGTAAGTGGCTTTGCATGCTGTTCTGAATACATACCTTTCTATGGGGATCAAGTTGAGTATACCTTGGAAGAACTACTAAGAGCGTTTGAAGGATACATTTAAAGCTATGATCATGCAACCAGGGATTTTTCAATTTGGTTCTTTATTCTGTATTTCAATCGCGAGTGAACAAGTCCCACTTGTCGGCTCGAGCCACCTAAAATTGAAGATAAAGAGTTCGTACGTTCTGACTAGATGATCCTTGATTTGGGAATTTGGGAAACAGTGACCTGAGTACCGCGCAGTGTTGTGTCCTTCTTGTACCTGTTGTCCATCTAAAAAAGTGTGCTGCTTAACCAGACGATATTTTCTCTCGGCACTATTTTTGTGCGTTCTCGATGTCCGTGAGCCTGGCATCATTTCAGCTTTGAAGTGGAGTAGCGCTTTACCACGCTCATGAATAGGGAAGCCATTAACAGCTGGTTGCATGCAGCCGTCAACAGCTTGCCCGAGATGGCTAGATTCATAGGCGTCTGGACTGGTCCCCACCTACGCGTGCGTTATGTCACACACTCTCTGTATTTTTTTTCTTTTCCTTTCTTGAACGTTTTAAAACTTTCAGCTTACTGGAGCTTGAAGTGATTAAAATCGAAATAATTTAGCCTAACCTACCTGTAGCTTACTGGCTACATTCACCTAATACACGAGGACAGCAGAATAAGCAGCGTACATATAAGACACCCTGACTCATATTCCATAAAAAGGTAAAATAATTATATATTTTACGAAAAACCCCTCATTTTGATTGTCAAGACAATAGAGTCATGCTGCGTAATGCATTAAAATCTATATTTTTGCCTCAAAGGCGAAGAAACAATGAGTGTAGTAGCAATACCATTCAATGTCATACGACGAGAGACTAGCAGTTCATTCTTCAAGCAGAGAACCCGCTGCAGCACAGAAAGTGACCTTCTTTTGGTGTGTAGCTTCACCGGAAGCATCTTGTTGAGTAAAACGTAGGCGCCAGCAAAAGCATCTATGCCCTGTGGCGCAGTGGTCTGACATTCACTTCAGCCAGCGGGCCGCACTCACGCAGTTCAGTCCCCTGCATGGGCCATTTCAGTGCGGAACGTCAAAGTGAGTCAAAGTGGGACTGTTCATAACTCATATATGGGTCATTTCTCATAAAGAACAGCTGGTGCCAGAATTCCAACAGCATGTCCAAATGACTGTCTCGATGCCCCTTCTGAAATCCAGTTTTTATGTCATGGTCATGCTTCAGTACATAGTGATCACACGGGGTACCTCAAGAAAACAATTCTTTGGACAAATAATGCCTGCGTAGCTCATGGAAATGCTTCAGCCAGGCTAGCAATTGAGGAGACGCTGCTCTTGAACTATCGTGTTCAACTTTCGATTGGAAATCTCATGTAGTTTAAGCTTTTTGTAATAGAGCCGTAAGAGGTGACCGCTTTAATAGATGTCCCAGTAGAGAGTTTCTCCAGCCGTAGTTTACAGCGATGTCGAAACCATCTTGCCTTAGAAAAAAGCCAATTTTCGTGGCGTTACTAGTTTTTATGGCATATAAAACGTAATGATCGAACTTGTAGAAACAGAAATGTGTTCTCGGCCTCTGGCTTGACTTAGAGCAGATGCTGATCTTCTAAGAACCTGCCAACGTCTGTCAAAACGTACGCCTTGAGTTCCGGTGTATGTAAGTGAAAAGAGTGCAAAACATCGCCATGATATCAGGATATGCTTGAATAGTTTAGCATTCCCGGCTATGTAAAAGCAACAGGATCCCAAAACTGCGATATGAGTACGAGGGATGCCTCAGTGGAGGGCTACGGAAATATCGAACAAAGGGTGTTCTTTATCGTGCTCTTTCATCGCAAGGTACACAGTCCTGTACCACTTTGCGTCTAAGCAAATGCGCCAGACGCTGCCGGGATCGAAATCGCGACCTTGGGGTCATCAGCCGAGCACCGTGACAACTCGTTCAATACCTCAGACAAGCAACGGGATCGATCTTGAGATATTTTTGTAGTGCCCGACAATAACTTCGCAGATCTTTCCGAGCAATGGTCGCACAAAGCTTTGGCTACGACAATGGGAAGTCGATGCTTTTATTTTAGGTTCTTCGCGCATTTTGAAAATGAGTATGCTTCAAGAATTCTGATGATGTTGTATACCTTAGAAACTTCACCCTGTACAATTTGCGGTACACTCTCAGATATCAAGCAGAGCATGCAAAGAATGTTGGAAACTACAATCACGAGATGGGGATTATGATAGAGGATGCTTCGGGGTTCGCCGCAGTCTTGTGCGAATAATGAAGGAGCAGTGCTTCACATCAAGAGCGAACGCATACAATGGCAAGAAATTGCTACAGGAATCATTGCTGACAGTTAACACCTTTATATTCACGTTTGCGTAACTCTACGAAATGCTAGAGTAAGAAAATACGGCCACTCCATTGAGTAAAGGGCATCTCTCACCATATCTTCGCATTTACAGCGCAGCACGCATAATGATATATAAGGCGTCACTGATAGCTTCCGAGCTAGCGTGCATGCCACGATCGCGACCGCACCCTGCCAATAAAAGTTCTCAGCTGCTCTTGCGACTCCCTTCCCCTGTAATTTGTTCATGTACCCTTCAAGATGGCTGAGGCGTTTCCCGTCTTCTGCAGCAACATTCCACAGTAAACATCGAACGCAGGATTATGTTTGCGCATTCGCTCCCTGTGCGGCGGAGCTGGGATGATCAAATTTCATCTCTGCTTTCGCCACCTTTAATTACCCCGCTCACGCGTATTCCCCCGTGGGTGGAACTTACAATGCGCAGAAGACGTTATCTATGCGGGCTTTATAAGGAGCATCAATGCGACACTAACAGTGAAATCCCGTAGAGAGTGTCTATATAACTGCTATCACCCTCAGAAAACCGAGAATACCGGAAGAATCAAAGCGGAAAAGAAACTGGTGTGGTGAAAGTGGTTTTTCGAAAAAGAGTAGACTGCTCTGCAGCACGCACTCCCTTACGAAGCCGACATGAGGCCACCAAAGAAAGTGGCAATCTCGCCTCTGCTCGCTTGGCTGCTTGCTCGAGTCAAGTTTTCATGCTTCTTTCTTCAGCACCTTCCCATACACGAAGGAAGGTATAGTTGTTGCTGGTATACGTAGGAATATCCTGTGATGGTTCGTGAAATAGAAGTGGCAAAACAGAAGAAGGCAAATGGAGCACGTAATCAGAATATCCGATTTAGGCTGCAGCAACATTCGATGTGGAATCGCCGCGCATGGTACGGCGTTCATTGTAGCCGACTGATGTAGTAGCCACATTATCGGAGATGTTCTTAGAAGTTAATCATTCCCCTGAAAAGCGTCCACTAGTTCATCCATCAGCTTGCGTTTTTGCCAAGGTTATGTGATTTCCTCATGCCTGTTCAACTCTTTCAGTTGTGGGATAGGCCAGATTGAAAACAAAACGAAAAAGTAAAAAAAATATTTATATCACAGGTATTGTGGTTTTTGCAGAATATGAATCTTCTATTTCCTGATGTTTGTTTCCTCGGTCTCGGTGCGACAGATCCCGAGGCTGCCTTGCCTGTAAGCACTTATCGCAGGTGACAGGCGGTTCACCGACGCTTTCGTTGTGTTTGTCGTACCTAAAGGCACTTCAGTGTCGAAAGCAGCTAAATATGACAGATGCTACTGGTCTACAAAACTGCAAATAACGTATACAAATTAACTTGCGTGGCCGACAGGTAAGTCACCTCGACCTTGTTGAATGGTGTTTAAATTTTTTGAAGACATCATCAGTTTCATGTTGACATCATCGGTAGTTATCTTTACAAGTACGTTTTTCGCTACCACTGTAAAGAAGGTGAAGTTCCTAACTTTGACAGACAGGTTATTCTCCACATATTATGCAGCAGACCGTACAGTAGAGGTAAGTTTCGAGGTCGCGTAGAGACCAAAGGCTGCACTAGATATGATCACACGCACTTTTGCAATAGCGAGAACAAGAAGCGGCTGTCAGCACACAAATTGAAAACGAGACAGAATCTTACAAACAGATCACCTTTTTTTTCTTTTTTGAAGTGTGAGACATGAAAACATGAAGTCTTTCACAAACTTGAAACACACGAAAAACACTCAGACCTACACGCATGGGATGACAAATCTTAGAATGAGTCTCACTACATGCGGTGACAAACAAGCGCACATACGAGACAGATATGCGAGCGAATTTATCTCATTGTACAATATTAAAAATTGGTGTACGAAACGGAGATTCGCTTGTTTGACGTCAAGAAAAAGAATGACCTATCTCTTAGAAAAAAATATTCACAAAAACGTCCCACAGCTTGGCGACAACACTTCTGGTGGACTACTGAAACATATCAATGGGATGATTGCACGTCAGGAAGCAATAATGTTGATGAACGCCGTGAACACGCTAGTTTTGACAAGATTATTGAAACAGTGAGGCCCTTTTCTGAAAAAAGATTTACCCTTGCCAGACTCTGGTGAAGTAAGGCGAAACAAATAACGGAGCCTGCAAGGTCATCCGGCCGTCAAGACTCCGTTATCTAGCTATAGTTGAAGCAAGGCAGGATATTTGGCGTGTGAAATCTTTTGGATACGATGAACACCCACAATACGCAATTCATCATCATCATCATCATCATCATCATCATCATCAGCCTGGCTACGTCCACTGCAGGACAAAGGCCTCTCCCATGTTCCGCCAGTTAACCCGGCCCTGTGCTTGCTGCTGCCAATTTAGACCCGCAAACTTGTTAATTTCATCTGCCCACCTAACCTTCTGTCTCCCCCTAACCCGCTTTCCTTCTCTGGGAATCCAGTTAATTACTCTTAATGACCAGCGGTTATCCTGTTTACGCGCTAATTGCCCGGCCCATGTCCATTTCCTCTTCTTTATTTCAACTATGATATCCTTAACCCCCGTTTGTTCCCTAATCCACTCCCCTCTCTTCTTGTCTCTCAAGGTTACACCTACCATTTTTCTTTCAATTGCTCGCTGCGTCGTCCTCAATTTAAGTTGAACCCTCTTTGTGAGCCTCCAGGTTTCTGCTCCGTAGCTAAGTACCGGCAAGATACAGCTGTTATATACCTTCCTGTTAAGCGATAATGGCAATCTACCTGTCATAATTTAAGAGTGCTTGCCGAATGTGCTCCACCCCATTCTTATTCTTCTAGTTACTTCAATCTCGTGGTTAGGCTCTGCGGTTATTACCTGCCCTAAGTAGACATAGTCTTTTACAACTTCAAGTGCACTATTACCTGTCTCGAAGCGCTGTTCCTTTCCGAGGTTGTTGTACATTACTTTCGTTTTCTGTAGATTAATTTTAAGACCCACCTTTCTGCTCTCCCTGTGTAACTCCGTAATCATGAGTTGCAATTCGTCCCCTGAGTTACTCAGCAATGCAATGTCATCGGCGAAGCGCAGGTTACTAAGGTATTCTCCACTAACTCTTATCCCTAACTCTTCCCATTCTAGGCTTCTGAAAACCTCCTGTAACCACGCGGTAAGTAGCATTGGTGAGATTGTGCTCCCTGCCTTACACCCTTCTTGATTGGTATTCTGTTGCTTTCTTTATGAAGCACTATGGTAGCAGTTGATCCCCTGTAGATTTCTTTCAGAATGTTTATATATACTTCATCTACGCCCTGATTCCGCAGTGTCTGCATGACGGCTGATATTTCTACTGAATCAAACGCCTTCTCGTAATCTATGAAGGCTATGTATAGTGGTTGGTTATACTCTGAGCATTTCTCTGTTACCTGATTGATAGTATGAATGTGGTCAATTGTTGAGTAGCCTGTTCGAAATCCTGCTTGTTCCTTTGGTTGATTGAATTCTAACGTTTTCTTTACTCTGTTAGCAATTACCTTTGTAAATAGCTTGTACACTACATAGAGCAAGCTTATCGGCCTGTAATTCTTCAAGTCCTTGTCATCTCCTTTCTTATGTATTAAGATGATGTTAGCGTTCTTCCAAGACTGTGGTACCCTTCCCATCAGGAGACACCTCGTAAACAGGGTGGCTAGTTTTTCTAACACAATCTGTCCTCCATCTTTCAGTAGATCTGATGTTACCTGATCCTCACCAGCAGCTTTGCGTCTTTGCATGCTCTCCAAAGCTTTTCTGACTTCTTCTATCATTACTGGGGGGGGGTGTCGTCTGGGTTACTGCTAGTTCTTATAGTATTAGGGTCGTGGTTGTCTCGGCTACTGTGCATATCTCTGTAAAACTCCTCCGCTATTTTAACTATCCTATCCATATTGGTAGTTATTTTGCCTTCTTTGTCCCTTAGTGCATACATCCTACTTTTGCCTATCCCAAGTTTCCTCTTCATTGCTTTGAAGCTTCCTCCGTTTTTCAGAGCGTGTTCAATTCTCTCCATGTTATACCTTTTTACATCGCATACTTTACGTCTATTAATCAACTTCGAAAGCTCTGCCAGTTCTATTTCGTCTGTTGTACTTGACACACAATACGCAATTAACACCAACTAATTTTTTCTTGAACCTAAGCTGCATGAAGGCCGCTTAGAGCTGAACTATATTTTCGGATATTGTGTTTACTTTCAAAAAAAGACACGTACGCATAGTTATACCACTAAAATAACACAATATTTGCCATCACACAATAAATGTAATGCCATTGTCTTTGACAGAGACAGACGACAAAACTATGAACATTATTACAAACCCGAGAAGTGCCTGACCAAAAATTAGTGGCATAAGGGGGCTATTCGCTCCTTCTAATCACATCTATGAACATGGGCAATCGTTTATTTCTACTTGAAGCATTCCTACTGGTATACGCCTTCCCTGACCAAACGTACACTCATTCCATTGCAGTGCTTCGAGCTTTGTTGCACGCGGTTATGCAACTGTATGCTGCTGCTGAAAAAAACAGACAGCGTATACTGCCATTTCTGCGATAGCCGATGGGCATTTGGTAGATGTGACACTGCTGTCCTACCCAGAAGGAACTCGCAGCATTTTCCTGTGTTCCTACTTCTGTGTCATTCGATTTTCCGTGACCTCTAAATATTGTAAGCACACAGACAAATAGTCCACTGCGCATTTGTTTAAACGACGAATTTATGAGTAAAATAAATAATATTATAAAGAATATTCTACGAGGCAACGGCTCGACGGCAAAAGAAGTAAAGCGGGCCGACCCAGGCACCAGAGAACAGGCCAAGGCAACGTCAACAGTGTGTTCTTGTTGTCCTCATCTGTTCTGTTGTGCTCATGTCTACATGCCTGCACTTCTGTTGTCATAAATGCTTGTCAATTATCTCAACTCCCTGCTGTTCTAAGTAGTATGAAAAAACAACACTTCCAATATACACTCGCAGACACTCGGCACTCATGACGAATGGCTTCATTTGCATCGTGTAAAGCGAAACATACACACGTTTTGCAGAGACTTTGTAGGTCCCAAAAAGAGGCTCAATTTTTACACGCGCTGCATCGCAATTCCGGCGTCAGATTATTTACGGGAAATTTTTACTACTTCCAGTGCTGTATACCTTTCTGCTCAATTGTTAAACACGTATACGACAACGCATAGGACAATGCACTGAGACAAACCGTATATGAGCGAATCTGTGACACTTGCAGAGAAAATACGTTACAGTAACTCACCCACTAACAACACTGACATTTGGAAATCAAGGCACGTTGTTGCATAGTTTTATGACACTGCTCGAAGAAGTAATAGCTTTCAAAACATGAAACCTCAGAAGTGCTAAAAATGAGGAAGAAGGTACAAAGGTTGACACACGTAGCACAATCAGTAATCCAAGTTGTTATCTTTTTTCTCCATTTCTACCTAAAGGCGTAATGACAAAACAACATGAAAAAAGGGGATGGTAGTCGCCCTTCACTTTTGTATAGGTTCATTTTACCAATTCACAAGAACAATCTCTAAAATGTCGTGTATAAAAAATCTGTACGTGAAACATCCGTGCAGTAATATTTTTTTCGCACTCAAGAAACAATAGGATGCAGTAGAAGAAATCTTTTATAAGTCGTCTATTAAAGCAATGGCAAATAATTGACAGTCGATCAATGCACAGCAACATGTTGTGACGAGATCATGGTGTGATGCCTTACTAACGCCATAAACAATCTATGGGCGATACCGTGGACATTGAATAAGCGCATGTACTGCACGAGTTGTCGGCAACTCGAAGCCAGACGAGTTTCACGGTATATAAAAATAAGCCATTGAACCATTATGAGCTTTCCTATTGCAAACGGGAAGCTTTCACAATTCTTTTGAGGCTGCCTTTATCAGTACTGTGAATCGGGACGGGATATTTCAATGCACAATTGACGTAACACACACCTCAATAGCACTCTTAGTTCCCATTTTTGGGTACGGTGACGACCTTTCTGCAATTGGAGCGAATAAATTAGATTATCTGTATGCTCACTGTAAAAGTTTACGGAACGCAGACAGCGATACTCGTGAATCCACTTTAGAAATCACTGTCCAAAGCACTATTGTCTATTTGCTAAGAAGTGGCACGGTAAATGCACTCCGACGGTGCACAAGCACTAAACACAGTCGTGGAACGGCAAATGCTTCGTGATTCGTCGCCTCAACTTGGCCATGTTGTCCGTGATGAGCTCGTTCTTCGGGTCTAGAGACAAGGCCACTTGGTAGTGTAGAAAGGCACCTTGGTAGTCACTCTGGAAACAAAACGTGTAGCATAAAATCTGCTAAAAGAGCCTACACAAATGGTTTTGCCTTCAATAACCAGTCGTTTAAGCGCGAGTGGAGCAATGAAGTATCACGTGTTAGCAAAGAAAATATTTATTCATGCATGATTAAACCAGTTATTGCAATGCTTTACTACATTTCGCAACACCAAAGCTAACTAACCTCCAAGTGCCTTATCACAGCAAGGTTTAGATGAGCGTGAGCGAGATCAGGATCCAAACAAATTGCGACTTTGTAGCTCTGAAACAGAAAACAAATAGCACTTTCAGTGGTTCACCTGTTTTTATCTATGTTATCTTCATGAAACACAATTGATATAGGCCATATAAATTAAACGAAATTGAGCAGATGCGTCTTAGCTATGCTTGGCCACACTCCCGTGGGAAAATAATCAGAAAAATTTGCTATTCTTTGAAAGTTATAGTTATTATTTTTAAAACATGCGAAGTGAAATTTTTTCAGCAGAATTCACACGCCTAAGGACACAATATATGTGCACATAGTAAAATGTGAACGATATTGATGCTACCGTGAAAGGTGCGCGAACATGGAATGTCTGCATTTCAATAAAAAATCACTTATTGGAAACAAATAATTATCTAAATAGTATTAGAGATATATACCGTGATGTCGCGGGATGTTATGTCTTGGGAAATGTCATTCTTTTAAATAAAATAAATACGCACCATCATATCACAAAATTGGGTGCGTTTGAAATGTGGGAAAAGTTAACAAAATATCAAATTTTATCAATATATGCCTCTGAAATAGAATGTGGCTTTATAATATTTTAGCTCATAATGCTACCATGTACGAACGCCTATATATACTTGCAAAATTATGTCCAAAAATAGCATTACGAGCTATGGAAGAATGTACAGAAATAAAATAAAGACCTTAAACAAGAGTATGGGATTTGCTCGGGCTTGCAGCAAATTAATATTCTGTCCAAGCTACTTCAACGCGTCAAAGACAGTGTACTCTAATAAAAGGGCGTGCCTTGTACAAACCTGGGCCGAAGTGCTGAGATCACCTAAGTCCTTCAGTATGTCACCATGGTCACTGTGTATTTTTGCACAAAAGGGATCATCAACATCGCACAGCTTCAAAGCCCTCAATATGTAGTCCAGTGCCTCAAACATTAGCGAGCGTTCGAAAACAATGTGATCAATAATTTATCGATCAGAAACATCATTACAAGAATGTACAGAAGTTTGTGCATTCATCAATTGTATTCAGGACAGCTGAGGAAACATTCTCGGCAGACGAAGCAAGATGCTCTATAATTATCGGCCTAGGTCATGTCATAATAACAGCAAAAGCTACATACAGGTATGTACCCACGACAGTCATAAAACGTTAGAATAAATCGTGTTGATCAGAAGAAAAAGTATGCTAGCGGAGCTGTTTACAAGTAGGAGTAATAAGCACCGTAAAAGAAAAAAAGGCGCGACAGCATTATCTACTTTTTGTAGGGCCGTTTGTCAAATTTGGGTTCAAGGTAAAGAGCCGCCGGTGGTAAACATTTCTGGCCTCCTTCACTACGGCATCTATAATTAACATATAATGGTTTGCGGATGGTAAACCACACATATCAGTCAATAAATCATCATGATAAGCAATTATTATTTTTTTTAATTACGGTATACGAATGGCATAGTGATTATTCAAAAGAGTGCAGCTGCATAAGACATGTACTTGTAAAAGAACACAATAAATCGTTTAGTATTCACAACGAGTTATTTATACTTTTGGTCCTTTTTACAGCCTCTTGAAGAGTTGTAACGTTGTGGGAGAGCATCTGGCATGAAATATGCTAAGTAATTAAACGAATAATCAGTCGCCATCAACAAATTTGTATAAATCTGACATACAAAAATAGTGATTCACATCTCCAATTCGTGGCTGGAAGTGAAACCTGGCTGCTCCATACACGAGTACACAGTTTATATGCTTGATAGGCACTTTGTCTTTCAATTTTAATGGCCTAGATACACATTGCTGCCTCAAGAAGATTTCCAATTAAAAACATTATTCCATGTGTGCTCTAAATTCTCTTTACAAGCGTAGAAGGGTAAGGTTGAACCATGAAATGTTTGTAAGAAACCAAGTCACCTAAGGCATAGGCAAAGCGGCTAACAATGATACAGAATTCGCAGCATTACGCCCCGCTATTGCATTATGTAAAGTCTAAAAACAGGAATGAGACCATTAATATTTTTTACATGAATATTAAGAGAATAATAAATAACGGCAATTTCAAGCGTGCTCACCCAATATACACATTGATAGGCAG
Source organism: Rhipicephalus microplus (assembly GCF_043290135.1). Classification (NCBI taxonomy): domain Eukaryota; kingdom Metazoa; phylum Arthropoda; class Arachnida; order Ixodida; family Ixodidae; genus Rhipicephalus; species Rhipicephalus microplus. The sequence goes on from NW_027464593.1 coordinate 155,427, forward strand.
CTCCATTTCTTTGCACAGTCGAATTATTCGTTTGCACACAAACAAAAATGAATGATTGATTTGTTGACGTAAGGTAAGGAATACCTGGACTGTGCGGTTGATGTGGTTGTACAAAAGGGCAGCCATGTGCAAGGCTTCTTTGTCGGTGCTGTTGTGCTCTATCATGTGCAGTAGGAGGTCCTCTGCTGCTTGGAAATTTCGGAGTTGAATCAGGAGTTGAGCCTGAAAATACAGTTAAAATAAAAATCAGTCAACTGTTTTCTACAGTATCTTCAATCTTGAACAATAGTCACATGGCCTAGCACAAATACAAAGACGCTCAGTCATGAAAAAACAGTCAGTTTACTTATATAAATGCAGCAGTGCCTTAACTGCTACTGTAGAACCACGCAACTTTCGCACACATTTCACATCTCGCGTTATATATTTCAAGATCGCATTGGCGTCTACCTCAACACAGTCAAAATTATGCCCCCTCTACATTGCACACACTCCTGAACATTCATTTCATATTTTATTAAATGCGTTAATAAATCCTCTCAACATATACCTTTCGATAATGAAAGCTAATTTAAATGCATGCCGCATCTTCTGCTACTCTTACTCCCCCTCAGATCGTGTTACATAAGTAGCTTTCTAAAACAAATTTTACATAAAATTTCCACTTCAAACAAACGTTTTCACTTGGACGTGTAATACCGGACGCATCAGCCGTCAAGGTCAGTCCACTTCGCTCAAAATATGTTTTACGTAAGAATATTGTGCTAGTCTTGCAGATATTTTATTTCTAAAGGGCAATGAACTTCCGCGTTTACTTGAAAACCCTGCTTAGTTTTTATTACAAGTAACCTACCTTACGGTAATTACCAAAAGGAAAGACAAAAGCTTTTGTGTAAGTAATCTATTAATAAAAGCATAGCACTAGTGGTCTGTCATATCTAGTCTGATGTTTCTCGCATGTGCAAAAGAGCAGTCCGCTCTACCTAACGTTGCAACATACTATGTGTTACAAATATTTGATTGGTGACTCAAAGTTCTCATTGGCGTCCACCACTCACATAGTGAACCTTGCTTTTACGGTTCTCCGGGAAACACCTGTCAATATCCTCAAACAGTTGCCTTGCTTCATCCAGGCGGCCAGCACTGACGTAAAACACAGCGAGGTTGTGCATCACCTGTGGATCCGGCTCAACAGTGAGGGCCCTGTTCCTTAAAGGAGAAAGAGTTTGATTAAAGAAACTGGAACTGATAAAAATCAGCCAGTATGCCTAACACACGTCTTTCGTACATTATGCTGGTTTAAGGGCAACTTATGTTCATGAGGCTTTTTCTGATAACTTTGTCGTTTTGTTATAGAAACGACAGCCACAAATTTGCTATACACCATCACTTGTTTCATAGGGCGAGAAAACAACACAGACACGAGGTGTTGCAAGATGAATTAATAGAAATCATAATGTAACAAAACGAGTTCGTTAACATAGTTACAAACTTCACTCCCTGATGTTCGTGATATTAAGTGATGCTCGATATAGCTCAGCAGCTCATTCATTCAAATGAACAGCGTGAATATTGGAGAAAGATCGGTGTTACCTCCTAAGTAAAACAGAAGCGTTAATTAGAACACCAGTGCTATCTCTAGGCTAAAACGCACTAAGGTGCATGGGCGTACAGTTTGGGCATTTGCGCATTCAGGGGAGGTTAAAATAAACTGCGAAGAAGCATTACGTAAGAAAGTCATCATTAGAACTTGAACACACTATGAAGCTATGCTATTCAGATATCTCATCGTCACAATATGGGCATAGCTAGTGGCCATCGAAAATCGCGTACCTTGTTGAGAATGTTTGGCTCGCGATTCTTCTGACAAATGTCTAATGGAGCAGCGGTCTGTGCAGTGCTCGAAAACCGATACGATCTTTCTTTGCACAGAAAAGTAGTCAAGGTCTTACTCAACTTTTTTGCATCGTAGAGGCCTCTTCAAAAGGCAATAACACCTCCGCAGTTTTTTAGGAGCGAAGCTCCTTAAGGCGTGGGCTGCGCGTCCAGTCGTAATCGTATATAGCCCCCTCTCGTTAGTTCTTGAACCGCCCGTAGAGGGTGGTACTTGTACATATAACGAAATGCATATACGCTGAAAAATGCAACTGTAAGATACGACAGGATATTACTTGTAGAATGTTAAATAACGGGTGCACGTTAAAGAACCCCAGGTGGTCAAAATTTCCGGAGCCCTCCACTACGGCGTCTCTCATAATCAAATGGTGGTTTTGGGACGTTAAGCTCCGCAAATCAATCAGTATGTTAAATAACAAAAATCACCGTATATTCATCGAGTGAATGATGATGACTAGGGTGAAGCGTCCGTCAGTGTGTCTGCGCTTCCGTCCATCCGTGTGTGCATACGTTCATACGTCCATCCATTCGTGCATCCGTCCATGCGTGCATTTGTCCTCTCATGCGTCCATCCGTGGGTTCATATGTGCATCCGTCCGTTCGTCCATGCGTCCGTCTCTGCGTCCGTCTGTCCCTGCTTCCGTCCGTCCCTGCATTCGTTCATGCGTCGATCCGTCCGTCCATGCGTCAAACAGAGAGGCGGACAGACAGACGACGGACGGACGCCGCCAGCAGGTGATTCACGCTTCGCCGATCAAAACTATGATACGTGGAAAGCGTGGCAGCTCACGCTCGAATACGGAACCCCGATGTGCGAGCACGCGAGAAAATAGGAATGGCGTCAGACGAAGACGTTGGCGATCGCGTGTTCATCGGCGGCGCCGTACGCTAGGGGGCGTGGTCCAGTAAAATGAAATCCGTTGTGGCACGTGGGCACGTTCAGAAGGTCGCTGGATGGACGAGGCTGCAGAGCGGCATGCGCGCGGACAAGGCTCCAGAGCAGCATGCTCGAAGACGGAACCCTGATGTGTGAGCGCGCGAGGCAGAAGCGTGCCAAGAAGCTGCGCGGCGGTGCCCACAAGATCACGACGTACGAGAACCCACTCTCCATCATTCACCCCGTGGATATGCTATCTTTTTTTTTTCGCGCGTGTGATTCTCTCTTCGCTTTCTTTCTCATCTTTTTTCCCCTTTATCTTAGTGCAGGGCAGCAAACCGGATGCTCTAGTTTCCGGTTTACCTCTCTGCCTTTCTCTGATTTTATTCTTTGTCTCTTGGCTCGCGATATTTTAAATCGATGCTCGCTTGTTTCAAAACCCTCTCACGGCTTGGCCCACCAAATCGAATATGTGAGAAAGTAAATATTTGAGACATTGGACGTGGTCTTGGTGCTTATGGGGCTATATTTATTATACTTATCCTGTATAAGAGTCTGCCGCGAAATTTACTTATCGTATACTGTCTTTTGGTGACCCCTTACGTCATGTGGTTACAAAATTTTTGCAACAGGGAAGCTCCTCAGTGAATGTAGTTTTATGCAGCAACGTTGGCTGTAGGTATAATCTCGCTGCTTACCTCTTGTAGAGGTTCTCGGCCTGGTTGTTGAGATTCATGCTCCGAAGGCTCTTAGCTGCGTGCGAGAGTGTCACAGTGTGGTTTTGTTGGATGTTGAGAGCTTGTTTCTACTGCATCGTCGCCTCTTTGGCACGGCCTGTACAGAAAACGGTATATGGTTACCTAAGAAATCACATGAAAAATAGTATACCAGCAAGTAATCGAAGCTAAATTAGACACAAAAAAGTAGGCAACAGGTGGTGTCACTGGCATAGGGCTATTATACACTCTGAAGAAAAAGCTGGGTCGGAAAAGCTATAACGACCAAAGTGCTGGCATCTTAGAACGTTGTCATTGTTGCCATTACGATACTTCAAACAAGCGTAAATATATCAGTTTAAACACTAAAATTCTCGCAGTATAATCCATACACATCTGTGTAACGTATTTTAAACAAACCGAAATTATGTAGTGTTTCTATCAACTAGTTTTACGGAAGATACAACGGCCATTTTTATACTTTCTGCACAGGAAAAGCAGCATTTGCAGTTTTGTTTACTAGATGGCCCCCACCATCCTCCTACCGTATTAACATTTGGGAGCGTGGCTGTGCGGCATGCGGCCTATTCTGCCAGCTTGCTTGCGCCTCGTGGTCCGTGATTTTTGTTGTCATGAGGAGCGACGAAAGAGAACAAAAATGCCAGGGGTTACAACAACAGGCAGTGGCATGTGGGATGCACACCACCCGAAAGCTGAGTATCGTTTTATCACGGCGGGTCAACATGCCAGACAGCGATCGAAACTCTGAAGATTGTAACACGAAACGCTTGCCGCCCTCTTGTTACGCTGTATTCTATACCTGGAAGCACAAATCCAAGCTAGAGAAACATTATTTGTTATTAGTTGCAGTGGCATTTTTTAAGGGTATAGCTGATTTTACTAAAGAACAGTTTCCACGACCATTTGTAGCTCGACCTCTGGGCAGGGATCACGACTGCAGCAGCCTTCAACAAGAATGCTGTCATTTATTCCGGCTGCAAACATTTCACGTCATCCGCATACATGCGAGTTTCAACCCGCCTTAAGGCATGGAAATTTACACCCCTATATGGCCACGAAACATCACCATCGCTTACTTATCTTACATAGCTTGGTAAATCACAGTCTATTCAAATATTCTTTTGTCGTTCTTCGTTGCGCTTTTGGCCAAGCGGGCCCCTTGCACTCGTAAAACCCACATATCATCATCAAAATCAAATTTAGGTGTTGTGTATCAGAATAATTGCTAGTCCCTTACCTACTGAAAAGGTTAGTACGCAACAAATTTCAACATAGTACGAACTTAGACCTAATATTCAGAAGCAGAAACCACTGTAAAATATGCCTCACCATGCGACTGAAGAAATGTGCCATAGTTGTTCCGGGCGTCGGCATTTCGGCCATCGCTGCCTAACGCCATCTGGTGCAGCCTCTCAGCTTCGGCGAGGTCCCCTCTGTCAGCCGCGAGGGCAGCAAGCGATGAGTAGGCCTCGCTGAAATCGGGGTCGAGCTCAACTGCGCGCTCTAACAGGGCCCTTGCGACATCCTTTTGGCCTTGCTTGCTGCACGTTGAAAATAAATGAATATTTCGTGAGCATTTGCAACGAGGTGAAGTCGACAACTGCTGTCAGGCCTGTGACTAATTTTCTGCAGAGTACAAGAGTGAACAGCAGACTTTAGCAAAACCTTTGTGTGACGTGGTTTTTGTGTATACGCATACCTTTTTTCTTTCCCGCACCATAACCTCACGCACATTTTTCCCCCTCTGCTTTACGTACTCTGCAGCACGGCAGGCTAGCGCACACTAGCTTACGTCAGTCTCCCTGACTTCTAATAAATTATGTCTCTATCTCTGCCAAAGATTTCAATTTTTTTTTGTCCGAAGCAACGGCTTACTGTGCGATAGACTAATTTTGATGCAGACAACGAGCCAAACACGTGCAAACACGAACTGAAAAGAGCGCATGCATATTTTAACACAATAGTATTAAAGAGCTCATTTTACTGGAATTGCGGCTTTGGCTTCTGTGTCAGCTTTGGTGTTGGTGATGGCGATGCTGGTCGTGAGCAAAAATCATCATTTTGTGTGCGACCGAAAAATCGCGAAAGATAAAACGAAAGAAATAATAAAAAAACGTGGGTCAGAGTGGGGAACGACTAGGTTCGTTTGGGTCTGATTGAAGATTGAAATCGGGTTGTTTGCGTGGCTAGCGAATGTTTTACCACGCGACCACGTGTCTGCTTCTAAATGCACTGAAAATAACTTCACTTGTTCGCAAATGAAGTGAAAGTAGCTTTCATGCTTTACAAGCACAGGCGTTCGTTATGCAGGCTTCACAGTGCAACATGAAATATTGCACTAATAATGCGTAGTACAAGCACCCGTATCCAGCGGGCGTTGGAACATATGTCTTGTCTCGTCGCCTACAAGATCTGGGCTCATATCCTCAAGGGAGGTTGGCCACACTGTACCTTATAATGGAAATGTTTTATACAACGCCAGCTAAAAAGAGAGAAATTAGATAAGAACAATAATAATATTTCTTTAAAAAAGTGAAAAAGTGCAGAAGAATTAGATAAACCAGGATGTATAAAACAAATTAGCAAAAATAAACAAGGCGGGAAAAGAATTCTGTATATCTGGCAGCACCACTATACTAGCAGCGATACTAGCAGCGTATCCTTCCGGTTGCCTAAATGAATTTATGTAGCGCTGGCAGAATACCACTGCGGCCCACACCCTACTGAGTGGCTGCAAACGATAAAAAGGTGTATGTATTATTTGTCAATGCGAGCATAACAATCGGTCTCTCAAGAATTATTCGGCACAGTGAGGCCAAGCGGCGGCATGTGAGAAGAAAGTCATCTATCGTTTCCGTTTCATTGCAAACTGCACATAGGTTAGTGAATGAAAATCTTGATTTGTGGAGATAACAATTTAACCAAAAAAGCCTGCAGCGAACGCTTGTCAGGGTCACCTCACATTGACGGGAACGGCATTTTGCGGTGTTCCATGTGAGGTGCAAGTGCCGAAATTCTTCAGATTGTATGAGCGATGTTTGGTTCATTTTCGAAATTAACAGGCATTTGAATTGTTCGCAGTAATGAAAGAGAACTGTGGATCTGATAGTACCACCCGGAACTTTAAACATGCCGAAGCGAGCGAGTCAGCAGTTTCATTTAGTGCGAATCTAGCATGCCCGGAGACCTAAAGAAACCGAACTTCTGGTAGAGTACACGGTACGAGAGACCAAAATATCTTGAGTAGAGGAGACTGCTAGGCGGACGTTAAATGTGTACAAACAGACAAAGTATCTGAAATAATAATAGCATTTGATTGCTGAGAACTTAGTTTTCGAAGAGCCAGGAATTCTGCGAGATACATTGGTGTGAAGTCACGCAATCGGAGCGCCAACGACCAATTATGCTGATGAGATGAAATACCTACTCAAGCCTTCTGAAGATTTTGCGTTGCATCCGTTGTTAGGAACTTGACTGAGATGGTCTTGAAGAAGGCCCTCCAGAACATAGTTTGGAAAACTTTTCTCGTTTTTTTTGGAAAACTGTCATCGAAAGTAAGTCAACTTGCATCGAGCATAGGGTTTGGGGAGTTGAATGCAGGAGGGAAACGTGAAGATTTGATAACAGAGACTCCACAAAAATGACTTGGGGTCTTTGCTACCGACATCCAAGGCGCTTAAAAAAAGACAATGGATATTTGATGAAGACTGTCTGTAAACAAGAGAGGAGGCATTCTATAGTTTTAAAAATGTTTGCACGGTAAGCTGTCGAAATCTTGCATCAAGTGCAATGATTCGAGCTTCCAAATAAAGCACGCTATTCGCAACACACCTAGGTAGCCCGAGACACAGCCACAAAGCTTGCCTTTCTAGCAATAGAAGAGGTCTTAATTTGTACTCAGCACTTCCGGAAAACAGAACGCAACCAAACTCCAGAATAGGTGGTACGTAAAGTTTGTATATCATAAGTAACGTATCCCTGCGCATCCCTGATTTTTTAATGCAAAACTGGCGTAGGAATCCTAAGGCCCTTTCTGCTTTACGGAGGGAGGAGGAGGAGTAGGAATAAATGAGGAAGGACAGGGAGGATGGCTTCATGGTTTAAAGCCGGTACCCCACTACAAATTGAACACACGCTATTACGCGTGTTGCCTTTAGGACCACGTAGTGGGCTCATAAGAATATCGAGAAGGTTTCATGAACTAAGTGTTTGTTAGTACGCGTTAGGCACAGAAGATCGCTAGCGCGTTCAACTCCAAAAGGCGAAGCTTCAGGGTCCCCTAATATTTAAACTGTAAGTCGCGAAGATCGAAACGATTAGAGGAAGTCACACACACCGTCGGGTTGATAATGGTTTTTGCAACCCTACTGTTAACAATGGACGGTTTTTCGCCTTATGAACGTGGCTCTCTGCAACTTGGTTATGCGAATTTTTACTGCTTCACTTCTTTAGAGGTGAGGAAGTCACACGTACCTGTATATATTGGCGAGGTTGAAATGAGCCCCTGCGTGGTTTGGGTTGACGTGCAAGGCGTACCGAAAGTGATGCTCAGATTCTGCAGCCGACGTCAACGCAGTGCCCAAGTTATTGTGAGCGCTGGCGTGATCCGGCCACAATCTGCGCAATTCCGAAGGTTGAAAGTTGTTTCATAACTTCTAACTACGTACTTACTTATTTACCTTTTGTAATGAACACTTAACATCTTCTAAAGGGCATGGGTAACCATACCAAAAACCATAACAGAACTAAGTCCTGTTTTCCCATTCATTTGGGCCTCCACTGTAAAGGCAGCTTTGTGCAATAAATAAGTGACCCGAGATCGTATTTTTCAACACTTAGGTGGTTGGGCCCCACTACCTCGATCGAATGCCCGCGCGACATTGTTTGAAAACCTAAACGCCTCGTTTCAGGAATCGACTGGTCTCATTTGAGGGCCCGGGCAATATTGGTGGCTTTTCGTTCAATGTTGCTTGATGCCTGTCGACAAGGAGAGCAAGAAACACTTCATTCTTGAAAATGAGAAAATAAATAAATATACGTAAAACGCATTAGGGCCAGATTTCTCCGTATAACTTGTATTGAACAAAGATTCCCGTGACAAAAAAGAACTCACTTAATCGCCAGCTTGTAGTGCTTGATGGCCACGTCTATGTTGGCTGTGTCCTTCTGCAGATTTGCGTAATTGTAATGCATCTTTGCGTTTTTTGGAACGTCCCTTATGCCCGATCTGGAATAAACATAAAGCCTTGTTCGCAATATGTAAATATATTGAACAAAAGAAAAAAAAGAAACCACTTTCAATCTTTATCAACAATTCATAAAGAGGTAATGTAAAAGGACCTTGAACTATAGGCAAAAACCACATGAATTTCACCTACTCAAACAAGGCCTCCCTGGATGCCCACACGCCGTTCCGGTTCCAGGTGCGTGCAGCAAAGAGCACCACCAGAATGACGCCCAGGCTCGTAGTGCACCACCTTAGCAGTCTAGAGCACCGCACGTGAAGGCGACAAAGTCCTTCCGCCACAAGTAGAATCATGCCAATGCTATAATAGGGAGAATTACAGTGCAGTGAATCAACAGCATCAAACATTTAACGGAAAAAAACAAATGAAAACTCTCAAAATACTATGTCATAATTAATAAAAGCCAACATTGTTGTCACGTTTTTGTAAACTTTGGAAAATTAGAAACCCGAAATTATGTTCCTTAAAAACAGCTGCTTGCTTGACAAGCCACGCGCAAAACAGAAAGTGAAAGCATAGAGAGCATTTAGTGTTACAAAAAAGTAACCCCTTTTTTGTATGTTTGTCAGCAAATGTCGTCGAAAGACGATAATCTTGCGTCTGGAAAGAGTGAGCAAAATGTTCATTTGATGCTCTGCGCGAGAAAAGCGGTGAATTGTATTCTGAAGGCGCTGCGTTAGAGTGCCTCGATCTGTGCAGCGAAGGTGAACGGGCGCATCAAGGCACGTAAGACACAAGCGCTAAGTGGCAGTTATCTCCGAAAACGAAAAAATCGTAAGCGCCTGTCTGGGAGGCGATAAGGTAAAGAACGCAAAGTGACGGGCAGGTTCCACCACCATGTCGTCTTAGCAATTACTTGCCTTTTTTCTGCATAGCGTTGTATTGTCAGCGCAGCGTGATAAGCGTTACGGCCTTAGAAAAACTTTTGTATGCCTTCTCTATTGTAAAGACAAATACCAAATATTGATGTCTTGTTGTTGTTCTTCAGATATACGCAATAATTGCTTTTTTATTTGAAAATCGCACAAGTATGAACGCTGAAACTTGAGCAATATGGGCCGGCGCTGCGGACGGGTTTGGATTTTGAACGTTTCGGGAATCAATTCGCTGGACATACACACAAATGAACAGAAAGACAGACCAAAATTTTTGCGTTGAAGTACCAAAAGAAAGACTACCATCTCTAAAGAACAGGTAACAGGCATCCATGGAATCAATGCAATGCGAAACAGCCACACAGAAATGCATAAATCGGCTAGATTGTATTTGAAATAAATGAAATCATTAATGTTTTAACTTCGAGATCACTATATATTCAAAGTTTTATTGTATAAGGCTGATTGAGCAACATGGTATATACAATGCTAAGGAAACGCATCTTACGTGTATATGATACATAACCTGCCATTTACGTTAGTTCGAATGCTAGTGATGCTAGATATTTTAAATGCCAAGCACTTCTATCTATCTATCTATCTATCTATCTATCTATCTATCTATCTATCTATCTATCTATCTATCTATCTATCTATCTACCTATCTATCTATCTATCTATCTATCTATTATTCTATCTATCTATCTATCTGCCTATCTATCTATCATTCTATCTATCTATCTATCTATCTATCTATCTAACCACGTACGTCTGGGCGCTCTCGCGATCACCCCCTTAACTTGGGGTAAACCAAAAGTAGTATCATGAAATAACATGGTCTGACGAGTACGACTCGCTGGTGATTGGGTTAATGACGTCACAGTCCAGTCGCGTATGTCATGAAACGCTTCCAGCCAAACAGTGACGCATACTCGCGGGTGGGTACGTGCCACTATCTGGCTGATCGTGTCTTATCGTGTTGCGTTATAGACAGATCGTGTCGACTTTCTAGCACTGACTGTCCTGAGAACGGCTTGTGGTCAAGGTGGGCTAACGCAGCAGCTAGCGGCAGTCTGTACGCGTTGTAGCGAGGTCAGTGACACAGAACGCACTCTGTCGTTTCATCGCTCCCGCAATGACCGCATGCAGCAATGTCTTCCGTGCCAACGTGGAAGGCGAAAAAAAAAAACGGTGAAAGCGACACTGGGGCACAGTCAGCTGAGCACCCCTGTCTCAAGTCTTGAGAGTCCGTACGGAGGCGGAAGTGGACGAGAAGGGCCCAGCCTATACAGGTGCGTGTGCCGTAAAGTTCCTGTGTTCCACGGGGATTTTACGGGTTAATTAGTATTCTGCTGTAATTTCATGGCAGTACGAGTCTTTGAGATTTGGATAGATTCTTCTACACCATCTTCGTGTGCCGGTCGAGCAGTGACGTCGACATATTCGTTGCCCAATATGTCACAGGGACTTGGAAGCTACGGAAACGCGATTTCTTGTCCTTTTAGGAGGAGTTGGTGGAACAGCTCTCTGGTTTCCAGAACAATCTGTTCATGAAGTCCCTGGCGTAAAGCAAATGCCAAACACTATATATTGTGGTGCCTTGTAGTTCGTGAACAAGCTCCATTTCTTGGCTTGTTGATTTTGAATTACTTTAAGGAAGCTATGTGGAGCAGCGTGTCCCGCTACGCTCTGTCTATCTCATCTGGTGAGATAGCCAAATCTTCGTGGTGGTCGCTGTTACGCGAAATATCATTGACTCTGCAGAACCACCCATTGTTATTGAAGTGTCAGTATAAAGATGGTTGTGCTCACGGTACTCATCATACAACAAGAAAAATCTGCTTTAACGCATACATAGTGCGCTAAAGCACAGTGTTCGCTTTGGCGTTTGAGGGCACTCGCATCGCAGGAGCTCGGCGGTGCTCCCGCGTGTGTGGAGGCAGCATTGGAGAGGTTAGATGCATTGCTTCTTCCTTCCTTCTTCCGCCGTTCACTCTTTCTCCTCCTTCCGCACAGCTGTTCCGTCCGCTGGCTCGTGCGTATACATAGATGAAGTGAAGCGCGCGCCTCACTCTCGACTGTTCGGTGGCTGATGAATGGGTGAATATATAGTTACGGTAAGAATCTTCATCTTGTCATTATTTGCGCCATGAAAATTACTACACCAAGTATTATAGCTGCACAAAACACATTCGCATTTTCTGACAATTTTTTTCGGGCGGTGTGGGCCATGATTTTGTAAATAAACTGTTAACAATAAGGCAGGAAGCTCGCCAAAACAATGTCATGTAAATAATTTCACTTATTATACGCGTATACTGATACTATAGGAGGACTCGTCGTTTACGGTCGTCATACAATCTCGTAACGAAATTATAATTTGGCTGCAAATCAAGCTAGCGAACTAGTCTCGAACGCACCTTTAACATTCCATCCAAAAAAGTGTCGTACATGACATTCTCATCATTATTTTCATGTTGGCACCTGTCGTTTACGTTCACAATAAACTCATGTCACGCGATATACTTTTGGTGTACACCGATGTAGCCAACCTGTTGCGAGCGCACCATAAGCGGGACGAGTAAGGCCTGAAGTGCATGACATAAATATCACTATTTTCATGTTAATACCTTGCATGTATGCTCGCTATATGACAACGTCATAAATAGAAATGAAAAGCATAATAACAGTTTAACATCAGTCCAAGACATAGGTAATTGGTGAAGTAAAAAAAATGATTGGCTATATAGAAACTGAAATATTCTTGGATTTGTGAGTTTGCTACATGAACTAGTGATGGCATGATTGATTTTTATAGCAACCAACAGGAGGAAACAATAGAGGCGTTCGGACCAAAAGGACGACCAGGGTCGATAATCAGTCACTGAGCTCTGCGCTGTGAATTAAAAGATCTCTGCTGATATAAATTGTGAAGGCACCCGCACAAAAGAGTTCTGAGCAGAATATTGCTTGCTTTTATTGGGAATCCAAGCGTGCGTATGTTTGAGCAAGCGTAATACTTCTGCTTCCTTTCAATAACATGTGCAATGCAAAGACACTGACGGGCCGGTCTGTTACGTGAATAAATATGAGATACCGTCCATTGATAAGTAGACAAGTACTGTATAACTTATCCAGGTAGAACACTAAATCCACTGCGCACGCTGTGGTTGAAATGTCATGTATGCCTCTTTATCTAGGATGAAGTAGTTTACACCGTTCAATCAGTGTTTACAGTTGTTTTTCACATATCGAAATTCATCAAATTAACGCGTTTCTTTAAGAGAATTTGTTATCTGCTATTATAGGTACACATGTGACCACGGTCATTGACGCTGTTTGAAACATGCCTGCTTACATGCAAGTTTTCTGTACCTGGGTATGTAGAGGACTCTTTCAGCTACGACGAAACCCACAGTAACGAAGAGATGCTGTTGAAAACATGCCTGCTTACATGCAAGTATTGTGTACCTGGGTATGTAGAGGACTCTTTCACCTACGACGAAGCCCACCGTAATGAAGAGATTGGACGCCGGTAGGAAAGGCAGCACAGTCAGGAGCAGCGGCACTAGAAGTCCCAGTGAAGGCTCGTGGAGTCGCTCAACCTTTTTGTAGTAAGAAAGCTGCCCTCTTGACCCACTGGCAGGCTTCATCCATCACATAAAATGACACCCAGTTGCTTAATCACTCTAGCCTCAATATAATATACTACTATCGATAACCATTTCACATGGTGTATGTGATTCTAGAAAATTTATCCTCCAAATACGCAGATAAAAGCACTGATGCACTGATGCACACGTGTACAAATGTTAATAGTAATACTTCAAGTGACGGCTTGAACTACTTGGTAAGGACTCATCATAAGGGAAGGCAACAAATGCGAACTCGAACGCAATATAATCGAGCCAGGCGGTGTTTGCGTTGTTTTGTTCTCTTAATTTATTCTCATGTTTTCACGGTGCACCTTTATTAGCTACAACTTTCAAGTTAATTTTTGTGTGAGCTAGCAAAGGTAGCACTCTTGAATTTATTCTATTATGATTACGCACACTACAAGTAAAAACTAATGAATTTTCATTTGGTCATTTTGTGAGCACTGACTATCGCCAGAGCAGCTTCTAATAAATCATTTCTTCAAACAAACATACAAAATTGGGCTAGCTGAATGTTTCTCCCAGTAGAGAGCATAAAACAGTGAATGACACGGTTACTAAGAATTTGGATCACTACGAACACCTGCTTGTAGCCATCCATCCTCATTGTTTTCATAACAACAAAATAGTACCAGCGTTTGTAAACAGCCTCTCAAAATGTTCTATCCCTCTTCATAGTAATTGCTTCTCGGGTTTTGACAGAAAAAGGCATAGTCACACAAGATACACGCCATTTTTTTTTCGGAAATTGTGTACTGGAGAACAATCTGCGTGTGAATTATTGTGATATTGAGCTTTCTAGGGAGGGCAACGTGCCGACGATTTGCGCGAGTACGTTTAACGCCGCGGTGTAGCCCTCAAGTGTGAGAAGGTGAAAAAAAAAACAGTTGAACTGGACTGAATAAAGTCAAAATACTGTCAGTGTGATTGTAATTAGGTCCAACATTCCGGAAATACCCGCACCATATGGTGCGGTCAGTGGTGGAAGTTTTGATGTCTCTGACATATTTACAAAACAATCACTTCAATTTTAAAGTTTTCATGGCAAAAATATAGAACGGCATTCCGCTTCATACATGCTCTTAGTACCACTACGAGCAAGAGAAAAAATCACGTTCCAGTATCCCACCCTCACAAAATAAAAGATAAATAAAATACATATAAGCACACGCTCTTCAGTTTTCAGCTAATGTATGTAGAATAAAAATAATGAAGCCTCATCGCTACTCACTCTGTCTTTGCTTTTCAATTCCAGAAAAAACCGCCAGCTGACACCCAATAGCGAAGCAAGTAAGGCCAGTGTAGCCAGATTCCTAGAGTCACACAGTGACGTCACGAGATGTATACTGCCCATTTGCCAATCGTATGAGAGGGTACGTGGAGACAACACAAGCCACACGTTGAATGTGCACAGGTAGCTGTAAGTGAGTAGCCTGTCATGAAAGAAACAGAGGAAAAAGGATGGGTGGCGATGGACGTGCATTCACAAGGCTTACGTTAAAGTCAACACAGTCATCTGTTATTGTTAGTCTAGTGCTGCAAACGCGCTGTGCTCTTTCTCTATAGTGACTTCAGCATATTAGCATATGCTTGATTTCATTTCAGCGCAAGGAAACAAGCATCACCTTCCGTCGGAATATTGTTCTTGCAGTTACTAGCGACAAAAACACTCTTTAGTGTTTCTGCTACAAAAAACGTTGTACTGCATAAAAGAACAATTAAGAGCTGCTGAATACTCACAGCTGTTTACTGTTGAGTTGTAATTTATTCCGGACTCTCTATTCATTATCTAAAAATAAACAAAAATTTTGTACTACTATTTTTTCGCGTTTATTGCTCCCTCACTTGCAGTTGGTTGTTTTGTTAGGTCGACTTTTTGTGTCTGGTGCACTTATTTCGAAAGTTCGTGTTGTTCGTAGCAGATGAAAGGAGGGAAATTGATTCAACGTGTTAGAACTGAATGGCTGATTCGGTAATTTTGTTCTTTTCGATATTTTAAAGCAACCAGGTGTACCAAGTAATTCAAAATTCGCATTTTTAAATCTTCGCTTCATCTGTGACGTTTGAGCACTTTATATGTTCTAGAAGTTCAAGATCACTATACGGCACTCCGTATTGAACACGAGGAAAGATAATTAAGTACTTTAGTTCCCGAACCTATATACTAAAGTAATCTTGATCTTTTCTAGATCCTTCAAGCAACCGCCTAACCCTAGAGAAAAAACACCGATACCGAATATATAGCTAAGCAAAAGGGTTTCGAAATACTTTGACACAAGAAATCCTTTTGATAATTGCAATGCTAGCCTTCGTGCTATGGAGCTTTCCGAAGTAATGACGGCTAGGCGTTTGCTGAAAAACAGTGGGTTCGTTCGCTGTTTTCTTGAGCTTTGACTTAGGAAATGTAGACTCAGCTCTCCTGACACTAACAGGTATAATACTAATGCCGCAACAAGTGCAGCTACAGTGCCATTTGTACTTGAAACGTGTCAAGTGCCGCAATTAGTTGGGTGAGTATACCGCGCAGATAAACGCACTTGCTGATTTGCAAGAAAAGATCTATAAAACGTTAAAATCAATGAATGCATTTTCAGTAAAACTTGATGGTTTAAAATATTCTACAAGCGCCACCAGTAATATTCAAATGTGTGCGCACCTGCTTGTTCGCATCGACGAGAAGGACGCAGGGTTGTCCATCTCGGAGAATTCCAGAAAGCTTCCTTGTATAATCCATAGCCTGAAGTAGAGCAGCAATGTCGTCTGTAGAAAGAATTGAATGAGAAGATATCAACACAGTCGAATTTCTTGCCAATAACTTTTTTTTCAGTGATTGCTTCATAAATGCCACTAAATTTGTCAATTCATGCACGAAAACTATTCCCGTCCACCAAACAGGAAAACGAATCTGTAGACTTATCTAATAGATGTTTGTCATAAAGAAAATTTTGCCATTTATTTATTTATTTAATTATTTATTTATTTATATTTATTTATTTATTTATTTATTTATTTGATTGGCATGTGCGGACACACAAGGACACAGAGGTAAGAGGGAGAGAGCAAGCTGGCATCTGCCACCTGGAGGGACCCGAAGCCCGCTCTTTCGACAGGTGGAAGAGACAGTTGAAGCATATGTTCCAATGAAGTTGAATGGATGTGCACAGTATTGGTTGGTCGAATGCTATTCAGCCTGAGTGTGGTATTTATAAGACAGAAATTGTTGATATACTCGCAGACCTACCTTTATTTTTTATAAAACTTTGGGATTTATTTGGAAAGACAAAATACATTAACCCTTTGCTGATGTATGCCGGCCCTTCACTGACGTTTCTTGTTGCGAGAGCATTGCATTTTACGACGCAGCACACGTATCGCAGCACACGTATCGCAGCACACGTAGAGATCAGTGCAATTGGGGTTATTTCTTTTAGCTGCAATTTTATTGATTTTTCACTTCAGGATAACGCTCTTCTATTTATGATCAACAGCGCTAAAAACTACACTAGAGTTTCTCCGATACGATCTCATTTACGCTGTGCCATTAGGGAAGTGCGAGCAAACATGGAAAATACTGCGAGAGAGGGGTCACGGGCATAACGATTGCTCCACTTCGGGTATTGCGATACCGCCATCTAATTTTGCAATATCTAGGAGGAACTACACACCACTCGCGCATACTGGACATACCAGAAAGCAAGAGGCAGCATATATACTGTGCGGACGCGCACTCACCAAGAAAAGCGTGACGAAAACAATTGTGACTGTTTCCGTTTCTTCTTTCACTCCTCCACAGAGTCGCAACACTAATGTTCAGATGAGAGGCACTCCTATTCACACGTGGTACCAAATCGCAGCGCTAATCGATTGGCATTCACTACTCATAAAAGCGTGTAGGTCAGCAACGCGATAAAAAACTGTTACGTGACCAATCGCCGGCGTTATATTTACCGCATTACGCAACTGCATGAATGCGGCATTTCTCAGCGAGTATCAATGGACCTGTGAGGAGACTCCACCTGCGTGGCGCCATGATTACGGTGCTTGGCTGCTGGCACGAAAGCCACAGGCTTAATTCCGGCCGAAATAGTCGCACTTCAATTAAGGCGAAATGTCACATGCCTGCACCCCTCACTGTGCAATGCCAGTGCATTAAAAAGAACACCCATGGTCAAAACTTTGAAAGCCTTCCCCTACACAATGCCTAATTTTTATACTGTTTTTCTCGCACGTAAAAGCTCAAATATACCCTTACTCTGTTGCGGTAATGTGAGCTCTGTGGAAGATGTAATAAAGTGTCAGCCCTATTTTCTCTTATATATATGAGCCTCGGATTCCATAGAAGTCCATAATGCATTGAAAACGTGTCCTGGCAGACATTACATATGGTCGCGATGGTGTCTTTAACCAGACATTTTTTACCCTCATAATAATAGACTCATAACGGGCCTGCGACGTATAATGACAGTAGTTTCGAACCTATGCAGCACGGCACTATAAGCTGCATCCCCTTTAAAGCAGTGTGAGATTGTTAGTAAAAGTCACAATTTTTTTGGAACTGAGTTGCCGAAATAGAAGAATTTCCTAATTTGCAAGTGCGTTTCTCTGCGATGCATACCCGCTCTAGTAATGGCAGCACAGGTTGTGCTTCAAGTGGAAACGAGGTGCTAGCTGGAAGCTGGAAGGCATGTATATTATCACTGTCTACATCAAGACAGGCGAGCCACCGTTTTTCACGGCATCGCGCAAGTAAACTGTGCTCCAATACATGGCTTTTAGTCAAGAGGCTAGATGTCATTAGTAGCACAAACTGCACAGCAGAAAACCTAGCTTTACGATTATGATAAAGGTCTATTGCCGCAGCTTTTCAGAAACTGTCTGTCGAATCAGCACATCCTAGCAGCTAAAGACATTTCTTCTTGAGGCAACGGCAAGACCTTTCGATCAAAGAGTCACGGACAGCGTACTGTAAACTCGTACAGCAGCTTCACGTCATCGTTCTCGCAATGTTTTTTTTTGTCTTCCTTAAGCGTACACTTCAAGTACACCAGTCTATGTATGACAGTAGGGATATGTCAGTTGTAAAAGATAAGTAAAATCCTCAGAGTTTTAGGTGCAAAGGATTAAAATATGATGCTAGTTCAATAAAAGGCACTAAATTTGGGCTTGTTGATTCCGATGCATAATATTTGTGAGCGTGAAAGACATGTAATACGAACGTCTCTTTGGTGCACACGTAAGTGATTCTCTAGTGTACTTCATTCGTCTTACTTGTCGTTCACCCACTCACAGAAGTCATGGGTCCTTCTTTGAATACTTCGTACATCTATTAACAAGCTTGAGCATTACTGCATGATTACAGATGTCAAGATATATACGAATGAAAGTTGTGTAGCACAAGGTTTTCGCTAACAGAGTGTATGTTTTCCAGTATGGTCTTCAACTCAGTTAATTCACAAGCAACGAATCACTTACCAGTGTGGCGAGTGCCACAAGTTCACAATCCGTGGTGAATCGATAGACAATGTCACGTATATAGTACTTGACGACAAGCCTGAAAGTTCGATACACTTACTTTTCAGACTTTCGAAGCTGTGATCAATAGTTCCATACACACGTCTTGCGCATTTAGCATATTCAATCGCGCTCGTATATTGCAATTAAACAGCAATATTTGAGATCAACAGTTCAATGTACTTCGGAGAGAGTACTATAGCTTGTCTTGAAGCCGCGGAATCGATGGAAAGCTGCCTGATCGGCAAGAAACAAGAGGGAGAAATATCTCCCAACTGATGACCAGACGAACGCCTGTCTGGTCGGCATGAAACAAAGACAACCCTTTTGCTCTATTAGAAGCCAGAAACAAGAGTCCAAAACACGAAGGTTGTTTTTTGTTGCTTGAGAATCAGGGAGCAAAAGTGGTACAGGCAGCTTCATTTTAAGCGTTGGGATAAATCAAAACTAAGCTGCAGATTAGTCACGACTACGTGGGACCGACCTTTTAACCTTGTTATTATTCATCCCATTTAGACTGCTGTGTGCTACTCCGCTTCCTTCAGTTCAAAACAGCAGCCCAGGAAAGCACACTACTGCAAGCCGATCAAGGCCGGTTCTAAACTCATTCATGCGTAAGCATTTTTTGAAGCGTATCAGAAGTAAGCTATGGACGCTTGACTGATTGCACGAATTCGTTAAGTACCTTCTAACGATTTGTGCAGAGAGTCGTGAAGCTTTGAAAACCGTAATTATAATTTCAAGTTCGTGCATTGGAAATGCTTTAACAGGAAAAGCTGGAAGAACTTTACAGGGGGTATTTCAGTTAGAGTAATCATGAATAGAAAAAGGACTTACCACTTCCGGCCCTGAGCAATATGGCATCGAGTATCTTGTTCTGGGTGCATAGAATCACACACTAATGTGCGTATTCTGAGAGCCATGCACAGCGGCAGTACTGTGATGCCTTGCTCTTTGGAGAGCAGTGCACAGACGGAAAATACACAGCAAGCTGCGAGCCAGTTCGAGCTTCCGAGACCTTCTTGGACATCTCGGGAAAGTTGGCACCTGTTGCAGGAGAAAATGTTAGAACACACGTCTCTGAACTGGATTAATCTGGACTCTGTCGTAAATGATGGTGACAAAAACGCGAGGATTACCGTACGATTTTCGCAAATGCACGCTGTTTTTAGCAAACTGTGAAGAGACGTCTGTAAGACAATGGAACCGCTTCGCATACGAGACTTGAGAATCGGTTTACTTTCCTATCCGCACGTTTTTGCCACAACATAAACGAAGTATTTGTGGTGAGCATAGCAGGGTAGAAAATGTAATATCTGCATCTTTACAGGCCCCGCTAAAGCAGCAGTGATTATGGCAGTGACATGCGGTACAGAGACTTTTTAAATGTGAAGCATTTATTGGCGAACTTCGGCGTCCTTGAGCGTTTCTATCTAGCTATCTAGTCGCCTACGACTTTTAGCTCTCCTCGACGTTTGCATAGCGGTACCAACACCAAACTTGGTATGATATAACACGACTGTATGACGAACATAACTAACTATTTGTAACATGAAAATCATGACATAGATGCCATTGGATTGGATAAACTTTTATTTTTTTGATAAACTTTTGTTGCATGTATACCATAAATGTCATGGTTTACATGTCAGGATATTGCTGCTCTTGTGGTGCTTTTATTCACATGATATGTTACAAAACTGTATTGTATGACATGAATGCGTGATGAACACGTGCGACAGACCCTAACATACAAATCATGATATGCGTGTCATGCAACAACATGACAACATGCCACCCTCATGATGTGCTCGCGGCCGTTTCGCTAGCTTCTCATGAACCAAGTTCGGTATTACGGGACATGAATGGATGAATAAAGTTTATGCCTGCTCGAAACATGATATTCATGAGATCCGTGTCATGTGAAAACATGGCTACATGCTACGCTCATGATGCACTCATGGCCATTTCGCTAGCTTCACAGGTACTGAATTCGGTATTACGTTACGCGAACGGATAACATAGGTAAATGACGCATACAAACATGATGATCATGACATGCGTGTCATGTAACAACATGACTAGCTCCCACACTCATGATGCGCTAGCATCCGTTTCGCTACCTTCACATATGCCGAAATTTGGTATTACGTCACGTGAATAGATTACGAATGTATGTAACCGGTGCAAACATGATAATTGTGAGATGCGTGTCATGTAAGAACATTAATACATGCCCTACTTAAAGCACCAAAGCATTTTGTCGCGTCACGCCGGCAATGCCGCGCCAGGCGCCAATATCCCCCTAGTAGAGATCAGTGGATCTGCCCACTGACCTTGATTGTGGATTTGTATGCCATATACTCTCAGGCGCACGCCTCGCTACGTTGCTTTGACGCATGCACGTTCGAGCGCCCACGGCATCCCTCCATCACGAAGAGAGGCAGACACGGTGCTGTCTAAGTAACGTCATCAGCACAAAATGCAGCATGTCGCATATCGCGCCGGTTGCCACCGGGCCGCGCCGACGGACGCTGGTCGTGCCGTTCACGCCTGGCGTTGCACTATACAGTGCTCCCGTTTTGCTAGCATGGCATCGCTGCGCCCAGCCTGCGCGTGCGTCAACGTTGCGTCGCAGTATATTGAGTCTTTAATGACGCGCTCGTCGCTGTTGCGCTAGCTCCACATGTACCAAATTTGGTATCATGGGAAGTGAATAGACATCCAAGGTAAATGACACGTCCAAACCTGATAATAATAAAATGCGTTTCATTTAAAACATGACTACATTCTACGCTCATAGCGTTCTCGTGGCCGTTTCACTAGTTCCACATACACCAAATTGGTTATTCCGTGATGTGAATGGACGATTATTATAAAAGACACGTCCAAATATGATATTCACGATATAAATTTTATGTAAAACATGACTACCTGCTACGCTCATAGCAAGCTCACGGCTGTTTTGCTAGCTCCATATATACCAAAGTTGGTATCAGGTGATGTTAATAGGTGACGAACGTAAATGAAACATCCAAACATTATAATCATGATATAGAAGTCATGTACGGCATAATTTACCTCCGCCTCTTAACGCTGTGCTGATTTTAATTTGGCCTATCATCCTTCCTTTTTCGTGCGTCGCATATCATTGATTCCCACTGCACGTGGGATCTGCCAATTTTTTTTAATAATTCAAAGCCCATAAAAGTCACAGATTACCAACATATGATTTCTACATCAGAAAGCAAAACATAGCGAACACTACACATAAAAATGAATTTCTGTAGATCCCACGGTAAAGCAGTTTCTCTAAATTTGTTAGCGCAGAGCAAAAGTAGCTGTAATTTAAAGTTTTTACGTGGCCATGTAGTGTGTCAGTGAAGAGTATGGTATTTTGAAGTTGTATAGGGGCTTAGAGATACATTCTCTAAACGACGTAACAATAGATGTTTCCTTGAAATGCGTTATCGGCAATGTCATTGTTTATTTATATCAGCAACTCCTAAGAGCACGCAGGAACATCGGTACGAATACGCCAATCATGCTCATGGTCATTTTCCTTCCACGAATTGTCAGGACCATCTACACCATTTTCTTTTTTTTTCATATTCTGAGTTCTGCCGCACTTTCGGTGCAGAACTATCAGGCGAAGGTTTTTTTAGCAGCGTAGAACGCCGCGTTAATACTTATCCGATTCATCTCTGCCTCTCTGTCACTATGTCCTGACAAAAAAAAAAGAAAACGGCCTAATAACAACGTCATTGCAAAACACTGATAACTCACAATTCACTGATTAGCCACTTTCATCATTTGACATTAAAGCATCTGTAGTGGAGCATACGCACTAACGTGTATGCGCCTTCCAAAGAGAAGGAAAAACCCCGTGCTCTGATTGCACGAGAACCTGGGCCGCCTTTTGCCAGACTTGTCGTACGGCCATTTTTCGTTGCGACATCGTTGCGACTTCTCCGGTTCAATAAACGTCATCACATTTGGTGGAGGCTGCTGAGATCCCCAAGCAGACCTGGAGCTCCGCTCTCGCAAGTTGCCCGAGAGACCACTGCAAAACATGACTGACGCAGTCGCCAACCAGCCCATCCCAGCCCAGCCAGCACCACCGGCTGTCCCGTCTACCTGCCCCGGCGCTACTCGCCAACGGGACCCACCAATCTTCAGCGGCAGTGGCGAGCAAGACGTCGAGGACTGGCTCTCCTTGTACGAACGCGTAAGCGCCAGTAACAAGTGGGACAACGACTCTAAGCTCGCCTACGTTATATTTTACTTGGCAGACGTAGCTAAACTTTGGTTTACGAACCGCGAAACCGCCATCGCCAACTGGTCTTCCTTTAAGACACTCGTCACTGAAGCGTTCGGCCGACCAGAGGTCCGCAAGCTCCGCGCTGACCAGCGCCTGCGCCACCGAGCCCAGCAGCCTGGCGAGACGTTTACTAGTTACATAGAGGACGTGCTCGACCTCTGCAAGCGTGTGAATCCATCTATGCCCGAAGAAGAAAAAATTCGGCAGATTCTCAAGGGCATCGAGGATGGCGCATTCCAGATGTTGCTAGCGAAAAGCCCGAACATGGTGGCAATCCTCGTAAGCCTCTGCCAGAGCTTTGATGAATTGCGCCGTCAGCGTTCCATCGCCCGACAGAGTGTCCTACCGCCGGATTCGATCTCGGCCGTCACACTCACAAATGCCAACGTTTGCAAAGAAAGTCTGTCCAACCAGATCAAAGACTTCATCAGGGAGGAAGTCGCCCGACAGCTCTCCCTGCTGCCGCATAGCAACGCACCCACCGCAAGCCTGCCTACGACACTGCAGCAGGCCATACGCACGGAAATTTGTGATGTCCTCCCTACAGTGCAGGCCCCTTACCCGTGCACTTCAGTAGCGCCTAATCTCTCAGCTGTCGGCTACGCACCACCTGCACCACCTTCACCTCTCAGCTACGCAGCTGTGGTCGCGCGGCCCCCACCGCATCCAGTCGCCTTATCAGCTCCACCTCCTTCGGCCTCGCCTCCAGTTTACAGGCCCTCACCTCGCTTTTTCCATCGATCTAATGAGTGGCGCACTCAAGACAATCGTCCTATCTGCTTCGCCTGTGGCATCGCTGGCCACATTGCACGCTTCTGCCGCCGTCGCCCCACACCTGCAAACGCATACTTCGGAACACCTACCTACGCGCCGCAGCAGGCCACCGCATCTGCATATGAACAGAGGCACTCAGACTCGGATCACCGCCCATCGACTGCTCGTTTCCCATCCCCTCGTCGCCGGTCGCCATCGCCTATGCGTCGTCGACCACCTCCTGAGGAGGGAAACTAATCAGTGCAGTTCCGGAGGCAAGTACTGCAACTTGTGCGCAATTCCCAAGGCCTCCGTTTTCGCCGAAAAATGTTGTTGATGTCGATGTTGAGGGAGTCGCCACATTAGCGTTAATTGATACCGGGGCCGCCGTTTCTGTGATGGACGTCAAATTTTGTCGCAAACTGAAGAAAGTGACCACATCTCTCTGTGGCATGGTGCTGTCCACGGCTAGCGCGCAACGCATTCATCCCTCGGCTCTGTGTACGGCGCGCGTCGTCATCCAAGATGTTTTGTACGTCGTACAGTTTTTTGTTCTGCCATCTTGCTCTCATGACCTTATCCTCGGTTGGGATTTCTTATCAGGTCATGAAGCTATCATCGATTGTTCCCGTGCCGAAGTGTCCCTTGTGCCAACATATGAATTTCCACCACCCGACCGGTATCCTCGGCTCTGCAAACTCATCGCTGACGACGACATCACCTTGCCCCCGGAAGCTTCGGTCCCTGTAAGCCTTTCATGTGTGGCGCAACCTGACGCCACGGTGGTGTTTACGCCATCTCCTGTTTTTACTGAACGCAAGGGCATCGTTCTCCCATTTGCCGTTCTTACAATTGCATCTGGTTTAACCGTAATGCTGGTTACCAACCACTGCAACTACCCCATCAGCTTACTTCGTGGTGAAACGTTGGGATATGCGCAACCTGTCGACCATATCGATGATATTATTCTTCCCGACGAAACGCCATGTCACATTGCCGCAATAACTCATGCGTCTGAGCCATCAAGTTTGTCAGCCTTCGACAATGCTATTGACGCAGACCTTCCCCTCTCGCATCGCCGCCAACTTGTTGCTCTCCTTAACAAGTTTCGCTCTTCTTTCGACTTTCAAGAACCTGCTTTGGGCCGCACCACGACTATCACTCATACTATTGACACCGGCTCACATTTGCCTCTGCGACAGCGTCCTTACCGCATTTCCGCCGAAGAGCGCCGCGTCATTACGGAGCAAGTAGACGACATGCTTAAACGTGGAGTGATACAGCCTTCTCAAAGCGCTTGGTCATCACCTGTCGTTCTGGTCAAGAAAAAAGATGGCACCGTTCGATTTTGCGTGGACTATCGCCGCTTAAACAAGATTACGAAGAAAGATGTCTACCCGCTACCACGAATAGTTGATGCTCTTGACTGTTTACAAGGCGCCGAGTACTTTACATCCTTGGATCTGCGTTCTGGGTATTGGCAGGTGCCAATGGCTGAATGTGATCGCCCTAAAACAGCCTTTGTAACGCCAGATGGTCTATATGAGTTCAAAGTGATGCCATTTGGGCTCTGTAACGCACCTGTCATATTTGAGCGCATGATCGATACCATCTTGCGTGCCCATAAGTGGAAAACTTGCTTGTGTTACCTGGACGACATCGTAGTCTTTTCGTCTGATTTCCCGACACATCTTGTTCGCCTCCACGAGATTCTGACGTGTCTAGCTTCTGCGGGCCTACAACTTAACTCCAAAAAGTGCCACTTTGCAGCACGAAAACTAACCATCTTGGGACATGTCATCACAAGAGACGGTGTTCTTCCGGATCCCGATAAGCTTCGGGCTGTCGCTGACTTCCCGTTGCCCACATCACTGAAAGCTCTAAGAAGTTTCGTCGGTCTCTGCTCGTACTTTCGTCGCTTTGTGCCCAACATCGCGTCCATCATCGCACCTCTAACAAGTCTGCTCTCCAACAGCAAAGGTATATCTGCATGGTCACCTGCATGTGACGACGCATTTCGCCAGCTGCGCCGCCTGCTGACCTCACCACCCATTCTTCGTCACTACGACCCCGCTGCTGCCACAGAAATTCACACCGATGCAAGTGGCATCGGTCTTGGTGCAGTTTTGGCACAACGGAAAGGCACCCAAGCCGAATACGTAGTCGCCTATGCAAGTCGCGCTCTCAAGAAGGCTGAATTGAATTACTCCGTGACAGAGAAGGAGTGTTTGGCCATAATCTGGGCCTTGACGAAGTTTCGCCCGTACCTTTACGGCCGCCCTTTCGACGTGGTCACAGACCACCACGCTCTATGTTGGCTGTCCACATTGAAAGACCCGTCCGGATGCCTGGGACGTTGGGCACTTCGATTGCAAGAATACGACATCCGTGTAGTATATCGTTCCGGTCGCAAGCATGCAGATGCCGACGCACTTTCGCGATCGCCTTTGACCCCAGATGTGGCTTCTCTGTCACCACTTTTTACCACCTTGTCACCAATAGACACCACTGACATGCTTTCGGAACAGCGTAAAGATCCATACCTTGCATTGTTACTCGACTACCTTACCGATCCGTCTGCTGTCCCTTCCACGAGAGCGCTACGCCGACAAGCAGCCCACTTTTCCGTGCGAGACAGCATTCTGTACCGCCGCAACTACATGCCTGGTGGTCGGAAGTGGCTCCTTGCTGTCCCAACTCATATGCGCTCTGACATCTGCATGAATTTCCATGCAGACCCTCAAAGTGCTCACGCAGGTGTCCTGAAAACCTACGAAAGGCTGCGCCAACGATATTACTGGCGAGGAATGTATCGCTTTGTGCAGAAATACGTTCAGTCTTGCACCACTTGCCAACAGAACAAGACACCTCCGCGGCACCTTACTGGCATGTTACAGCCGCTCCCATGCCCGGCTCGCCCATTCGATCGCGTGGGTATCAATCTCTATGGCCCCCTCCCATATAGTCGCTCTGGAAACCGGTGGATTATTGTCGGCGTCGATCATCTGACACGCTACGCTGAGACTGCAGCTCTACCAGCAGCGACCGCCCACGAAGTTGCACTCTTCATTCTCCGCAGCTTCATTCTCCGCCATGGGGCTCCACGGGAATTACTCAGTGATAGGGGTCGAGTGTTCCTGTCGGAGGTCATCCAAGCTATTCTCGCTGAATGCAACATCATCCACCGGAAATCTACCGCATACCATCCACAGACGAATGGTCTCACTGAACGGTTCAACCGCACACTTGGCGACATGCTGCGGATGTACACCTACTCCGACCACACTAAATGGGACGCTGTCTTGCCTTTTGTTACCTTCGCTTACAACACCGCGACGCAAGCGACTACCGGTTTTTCCCCGTTCTTTCTGTTGTACGGCCGCGAACCATCCCACCCACTCGACACCATACTCCCGTACCGCCCTGATGTATCGGAGTGCTCCCCGCTTTCGGAAGTCACCAGATACGCTGAAGACTGCCGTCAGTTGGCTCGGTCTATGACAAGTGAGGCTCAAGGTCTACAAAAAACCCGGCATGATGCCGCTCATCACATAGCGCCTACGTTTCGTACTGGCTCCCTCGTGTGGCTTCGGGTGCCCCCGCACGTTCCTGTCCTGTCTTCTAAACTTCTGGCCCGGTACCACGGTCCATACCGTGTCATTGACGCAACCTCACCAGTGAATTACATCGTCGAGCCCCTAACACAATCGCCAGATTTGCGCCGTCGAGGACGCGAGACCGTACACGTCGACCGTCTCAAGCCCTACTACGACCCCCTCATTGTGCCTACTCCCTGAGTCGCCAGGATGGCTACTCTTCAACCCGGGGGGTATTGTAGTGGAGCATACGCACTAACGTGTATGCGCCTTCCAAAGAGAAGGAAAAACCCCGTGCTCTGATTGCACGAGAACCTGGGCCGCCTTTTGCCAGACTGGTCGTACGGCCATTTTTCGTTGCGACATCGTTGCGACTTCTCCGGTTCAATAAACGTCATCACACATCTTTTGTTAAAATTAGGGCGGTTATTAGAAAGAATAATTG
Source organism: Rhipicephalus microplus (assembly GCF_043290135.1). NCBI lineage: Eukaryota > Metazoa > Arthropoda > Arachnida > Ixodida > Ixodidae > Rhipicephalus > Rhipicephalus microplus. The sequence goes on from NW_027464593.1 coordinate 183,340, forward strand.
ATATGTGAGGTATAACGTCCTTCGTACTTGTCCATCCCCTCTATAATGCACCGTATGCACCTTGAGGGTATTTCAAATACATAAATAAATAAATAAGTAAATATGGTAAACCGCAACAGTTATCAGAAGCAGTCATTTTTTTTCAGTGACAGCAAACTGGCACTCAAATAAAAAGCCAAGCTGTATCTGGTGATCATGCTGTCAGTGACACAATTTTTTTTAATTCAACCGCACTGGGTATACCCAGGTGGATTTAATTTTTAAATTCAAATTTATGCTTTACAGTGACACGCGAAGTGACGTCATTTTGTTGTAGAAACGTTCTGCCTTTTATTTTAGGGTGCTAGTGTACAACACACATGTAAAAATTTTTCATCTTGCTTAAATAACCTAAAAACGCCGATTGTTCTCTTTTTCTACAGCGGAATGACAGTGTGCTTGTAGTAGTTTCTCAATGAGTGTTTTGAAAAGGCTCTGAAAGGCCGCTCTTCTAGTTTTCGCTGTGACTCTGCTGCGCCTTTCGTGCAGGCATAGCGTTTTTTTAGAGGAATATAAAAAAAAAATGTTTGGAAAGATCCGCGAGCAGATGTAGTCGTATCTTTTCAAAAGTATGTAAATTTACTACAAATTTCAAAGCAAGATTCTTATATTTTACTGCGAACTCATCTTCATCTCGTTATCTTACCAAAAAGAAATCATACCGAGAAATGTTTTATGCCTAAAAACATAAGCTGGAGCAATAAATTAAAGAAATTCGCATCAACCCAATATAGGTGTTGTTCGACTAAACGTGCCAATTCTCATTCACTAGTTCATTTGTCAATACGAACACTTTGGGCACCAAACCTTCCTCATTGGAAGTAAAAAAGTTTTGTTGAGACATATCAGCATGTTCGTCAAATAGTGGCTTTTTCTTACGTGCGTGGAGTTTTTCCTTCAGATAGCAATTTTCAGAAAGTAAAAATAAGAGGAATAGACGACCTACACTTAGAAAATGTATCACTCAAGCTTATTGTAAATCGATCATAGAGAATACTGTCTTTGCCAACATAATGTAAAAAACGGGCACATCAGCCTGCAAAGGTATGTACGACTGGATAGTAGATGATTGCACACCTTTCTGTGCAATGAATGGCGAAAAATTTGCTTAGTGTTTTCTATCAGTACCAAAGTAAATAAATAGGGCCCGCAACAATGCATGATCATCTTTTCCTTCTTTCTACTACAACTGTACAATACAGACTCGTACAGTTTGCCAAGGGTAAGTCTATGTCTCTTCTTAAATTCGTCTCGCTTACGCCTGATTTTTTCCGTCAGCTAATCTTTCACGGTCACTTGAAGTGCGAATCCATAGAAATGACATTTTTATTGTGGCAGTACACGCGAAAGCCAGTGAGAAACTCCCGTTTCACTTGAAGCAATGAAAAGGCCAATTTAAAAGCGACTTCGAAATCCTTTACTCAATAGTTTATAGCTGTATTCTTCAGGTGCTTGGCTGTTGCAGTAGAAACCCTAGAATCTCGTTGAAAAAAGCACGACCTGAAGGCTTCTGCGCACACACATCTCAACCACGTGTTTCTTTTATTTCCATTACAGGGTAAGCCGTTTACGTAACGACTGATGTTAGGGAAATATGGCTCAGATTTCTGAAACTTAGCATATAAATACGGAATGATAGAGGCCGCAAAACGCCCTGAAACGTACAAGGTCGATTAGATTATTTCTTTGAAAGGTAACTTTCATTGATAACCATGTTCCGTACGTCAGCAGGGACACGATGTTTCTCGAGACACTTCAATAAATTTGTTTACTTCATCGACTGCATGTTCTCGCGACTTTTCTACTTCTTTATTTTGTATGACGTTTACTTTAGATCTACGGAATGGTTATGTATGCCTCTAGGTACTATATTGGGATTTCTTGTGCAGGTTACGTCTTGTGTCGACGCCTGGACAATGAGCTTTTATGGACTCTCTGAGCAGCGTCATCAGCTGTCTTCACAGAAATTCACAAACATGAGAAATTTAACACTACAGACACCAGTAAGGCATTTATAGGGAAAACAAAAGGAGACTATTCTGTGTATTGAGCAAAAGCAAGTGTGCCCGCGCAAGATCCTCGTAATATAGATGGAGCTCTTCCTTTTCAAAATTGAACAATTTTTTATATAACACGATAACATTCACGCTTTAGAAATGTTGGTGCCATTGAATGTAACACGCATATAATCGTGTGCACCGTTTGATATCCCAGTAGCAGACTGACCACTGTTCACACACACACTGCCCACATGACCACTGCTCGCTTGAACGTTGTCTTACCTTTGGTAGCAGAGAAATGACAGCAGAAAGAACAGGCAGCACAGCACTTCGGCGCGGCCCACTATACTCGACACCTGCGTCATGGTGACAGATATAAACAAGCAGGCTGTATATAGCTCATCCGACCGTCTGAAGACTCTCACTTTCACTATCAAATCGGACTAGTTATGGTTATAACTTGCTCCGATTTTGAGACATGGCCTGCAGAGAAGTTTTAAATTGAAGTGTGGCATAGCGTGAATGGTAAATATTTGACGTATAGCCAGCATACAAACTATTTCAACTGCAGGAGCTTTCTACTACACATAGTGCACCGCAATAACGAGGTGGAATAGTTCGTCAAGTTTGCTTTGCAACCGACGCACACGCAAGCTTTCATTTTCTAGATTATGACCGATCTTTTAAAATTCCCCAGTGAATATGTATCAGTTATGGTCTTGGAAAGCACGACTTCATGCACCTATTTATACCAAGTTTCATGTACCATTAAAAGGCACTGTTAAATCACTGCTCTATTTCTTAAAAACGTTACTCTAAAGGTCTTACAAACAATGTAACAGATTTATATAGAAAAACAGATAGGTGATATCAATTATTGTTGATGAATAACAGATAAGCGATTGAGTCGATTCTGACGTGTTTTACTGGCACCTCGACTTGTCAGTTTAAGGTAATTGTAAACGTTCATCCTGTCCGTGCTTTAGGAAAATAATGACACTGCTCGGTTTATGGATAAAAGTGGCTCTGTCTAATTCTTCCATGGTTACACGCGCAGAAACACCCAAGAAAGCACATGACTGTCACTGCGGCTTATTGGTAAACGCATCGAACGTGTGATCAAAGGTTGTTGATTCGATACTTACGAGTGTCGAGTTTTTTTTTTTTCGTCCTAAGTAATTTTTACAAACCATTCAACTTACAATCGCTACGTCGATGTTGATGTGTACAAATATGTTTGCTTTCTTCGCGTCATCGTCTGCTGGCATCTATATACAATCCTCGGTTCATTTCCACTAATTCGTACTTAAAGTGATATATATCTGAAGCATTTTCTGCATGGCAAGCTTCAAAGTTTTATTTTTTGGGTAATAAAGTAGTAATACAAAGGAGTGGCCATTCCAGAGCACAAAACCTGTGGTGTGATACCAGGAATGGCTTAAACTGTCCGAAACCTAACGCAACAACGAATACTTACGGCCTCAGTGTGAACTGGATGGGCTGCGAACAACATCGCGGCCAGGCACGCATGAAGCGCAGTTATCCTCATCACACGGCGTGCGACGACAGCCACCAACACCGAGCATGCGCAGTGCAGGGCGACATTGACCACGTGGTAGCCACGCACCTGCCACCCATTGGTGTAGCGGTTGGCCCTGTGAGAGAAGACAAGAGGATGCACGTCAGGGAATGTTTTCCGGCGTATAGCATGACCGTTACATATTTGGCCAACTGTCTGGCATATGTGAAGACATAATATTCGGCAATGCTGCAGCCTATTTTACGATAAAGCTTCTGGTTTTTCATTGAGGAGGTATCAATGGGTGGGTTTGCGGCACTGTTGGGAATATATTTCTCAGGAAACATACCGCTGCTCACTGAACAATAAAGCCTATTATATTCCGTTGTTAGTGGCATGAACACCGAGTGACGCTTTTGTTTCTCTTCGAAGCACATCCGGTGGAGCCCTTACTTCCTGTTTGGAAAATATTTAGAAAAAGCCTTATAAAAACTAAAAATAGTATAGAATCCATTGTTACGTCTATCAAAATGCGTATATCACAACGCAGATTTTCCTATGATAAACACGACTTCACTTTAAGGCCAATTAATGAAAAAGAAAATAAAACGAATTTGTTGAAAATTCAAATTGTTTACTTGTGAACAGGATGGATCAATGCAGCACGTCGTGGCAAATGCGGTGAATGGCGGCTTTCTTTCAACGTGGCTTCTGAGATCCGCTTCGCCAGCATGACCAGTCACGCAGTTAACTCAAGGAATAAACGAACCTATGCAATCATCGACGTGCGCAGACTACTAGGTGAATCATTGGGGCCACCTGACACCATCTTTCTTAACTCTGGAGCGTTAAAGAGCTCGTAACGAGCTCTTTAAACTCCGGAGTTGAGACCGGCGGTGGCGGTGTTCTTCTTTTTGAGCGGGAAACCGGCGTTGTTCGTGAGCAAAAATTCCCGGTAGATACAAATATAGAAGCAATGAACATCAGGTCAAGTGCGACCAGGGTTAAAAACCTGTGACCCTGTGCTCCATGGCGCCATGCGTTTAAGCTGCTTTGCGCGCACATGTTCGCCAACTTAGTAACGCGCTAAATGTACAGTCTGTCTCACACTTAAAAAAAATCTCGTAGCGCATGACTTCGCTATGCGCTCATGAAGAGGTCAGATGGCAGTCACGCACTCTAAGCAACGTCATTCCAACGGCACCATCTCCGAAATGTTTGCTAACGTCATGTGAGCTTCTGGCTTATTAGCGTAGCCCCTTTAATTGAAAAACGCGAATGGTAGTGCACTCTAAGAGCTGGTTTTTTTTTTTTTTTACGGTCGGTAGAAATATCGCTATTTGCGAATAGCAACAAGGGCTTCTTTTAATACCCCCGTTTGCTTGATTCAGAAAACAACAAGGAATGCTGCTGCACTGCTTCTTTGTGCCCTCTATTTTCTTGCCGCAGTTTCAATCACGTTTTGCTGGTATTATAATTTTGGGTCAGTCTCATCGCCATCTTAGTCTAATATATTTTCTTGAAGTATGTACTGATGTACTTGAGACAAATTTAAATGCCTGCAGACACCTGTGGTAAAGCGCTTTCCTAAATTGTTGAGCCTGACTTTAAGCCAGAATACCGATCCAAGAACCGCCTTAAAGTAGCAGCTACCATGGGATACAAGGCTTACTCTAGACGCAATGTCAACCATTTTCCTCAATGCTCCAAGGTATATGACCGACTACGCATCATTGCACCGGGGGCCACAACAAAAGTGAAAACGCTGCTCTAATTTTACTTAGTCACAAGGCATTGTTGTGAAACAAAGATTTCTACGCCTGTTACGATACTCATCACCCTGACATTGTGCTCAACAGCATACGTGTAGCAGCTGCGAACACTCCGCTTAATCTCTAGGTCTCTGCAAAGACAGATGTTCTAAAAAGTACAATAGCGCTAAATTAACAAATCAAGGTGCAGAAACTTCGCAAATAAGTAGGAAAAAAATGTGCCCATTTTCTACAAGTATGTTTGTGTGAGCGCGCGCGTTTATGTGTGTAAATAATGAACAAACTTTACCTGAGTAATTTCAACACTTTGCTGGGCCAGCTAGTTTCGCTCTTTGAAGTCGATGACATGTGTGATAGCACGCTATATGTTTTTAGTTGTTCGTGACGTAATAAATCGCTTACAGATAAATTACCGAAGAATTCAAAGTGTAATAGATTAGATGAAACAGCGTCTTTTCAGACGCAATAGGCGGATTAAAGCTGTTACGGATTTAAAACTCACCGCGGACACTTCCTTTTTTTAAATAAGAGACGATGGTAGCAATATGGTCTTTTCCGTCGCAGGGTACTGCGGTGCAGACACAAATAATAACGTGACCGCACTGAGTACCAAGGCGTTTCAAAAAAAAAGAAGAAAAACTGTAAGCAACGTATGCATTCAAACTGTGTTTTTAGAAGCCCATTATTGCCTGAAAAATTGAATTGCTGCACAAACTTGAAGAAAAAACAAGAGAGACAGGAAAGGGCGCAGACTACCAACTGTTTATTGTCGTTTTTGGAAGCCAATATATACGCATGCTATGCTGCGCTCATTTTGTTCATTAGTGTTCATGTTTTATTTCCCATGTGACGCTACGTAATGTTTTGTAAGGTTTTATGTTAGTAGAGTTTTTGACTCTCTCGGCGTACTACTTCATCGTGTTTCTCAATTAGGGCTGCTTGGAGGGAATATAAAAATGTTAATTTATTGTTTTATTTGGTGCTAAGCGCTATTTTTAGGGTTTTTAAACAAAAATGTTTAGAGTACGTTTTCATTTTTTCATGCCTTTGTTGATGCTTGGTGCAATAAATAATAAAAGATAAATAAAAAAGATGAGCGCACACCTTGGGATTACGCAGTTTAGATTGTGGTGGGTATCACTTTTGTATTTTGCCATTTTTCACTTTTGTCATTGTGGTGGCAGTCAATTTTGATTTGATTTGTTTTCGGTCGGCTTTGTATGCGGCGCCTTTGGTTTTGTGCTCATCATGGAAGCGCAGCATAGCATGCGTTTATATTGGCTTCCAAAAACGACAATAAACAGTTGGTAGTCTGCGCTCTTTCCTGTCTCTCTTGTTTTTTCTTCAAATTTGTGCAGCAATTCAATTTTTCAAGTATGAACCAACTAGTCTGCAAAAAAGTATTGCTCCATTATTCCCACGAAGGCTGGGGGGGTTCCCATCGCACACCGTTTAGTACAGAGTATTGGCCTTGTTACTCTTAGCGACTGTGACATCAGTGGGCTGCCCAACAATGTGAACAGCGCCCACCGCCGTCGCAGACGACGCGGTTCAATACCACGCACCTCAAGCGTCTGCGCATGCGTGAGCTGCTGCCGGCGCGCGACTGCAGCGCTGGCCGCATCGCGATGCCATTCGCTCCGAGATTTTGCCCAATGGTTCATTCGCACAGTCGCACCAAGATACGTCCGCCTTGATCGGGCGTGCGCCCGATTCAGGCGGCCGTGACTGAGCCTTCCGAATACCGAAAGGGCGCCTAATCTGATTCGGTGGTGGTGCGATCCGCCGAAAGCGCCCTCTCCGCGCCGATCGCTCACGGGCCAATTTTCGCACCGTCTGCCACTGGATCGGCCTGCCGAGAAGAAATAAGATACGCTAGCCAAGGAATTAAAAAAAAGATAGTGGCCAATTCTAACGCGCTCTTCATGTCACAGGCGAGTAACGTGCGCTTAGCACAAATGTTCACTGAATTGGTGCGTAACCGGCCCGTCATATACAATAAATGCCCAACCAAGAACAAGGAAAGCTTGCTAAAGGACGACAAGGGGCTACCCCTAGTTCGCGATGAAGCATCCGCTTTCTACAGCGAGAAAAATTCTCTTGTCACCGAAACGCAGTCATCCGCACTGGACGCGCACCGCGCGGCCGAATTCCCTGAATAGTCAAAGCACGCCATCTGCCGAGTGAACAATCACCTGCGGAGTGAGCCCGGGATGGATGCGCTGTTCCCTAGATGTAGGCGGCGGCTCACAACTTCGATGTTCCCGGGAACAATAAGATCTTTTTTAAAATAAAAGAAGAACGCAAATAAAGAGGGGCCAGAGGAAAGAAGTAGACAGGATACCACGCTGACTACTAACTGATCTATTTACGAAAAACTTATGGGAAGAAACGGAAAATTAGCATTTCTCTCTACTATTCTTTCGCAAGTGTGAGCGTTCCATCCTGTCTACCTTTTCTCTGTGTCCCGTATTTATTTGCGCTCTACTTTTATTTTTATACAGGTGGCAATTCGCCCCGCAAGGCATTTTATTACCATCTTTTTGTTTTGTGCATTTCAACAGTCACTGCAACTCTGACGAGAACGGTGATTTAACGAGCAAAGCAATACAGGCACAGGAACTTGTACTAACCAGTCAATCTGAGCTGTTTTCCTATTTTATTTCAGAAGTCTCGTAGCCAGCTGTGCTTGCGCACGGGGTGGCGTTTGTCGTATAAGACGAGGTAATTTCGCACCAATTTGATGAGCATTTTTGCTAAGCGTACGTTAATTGACTGTTACATGGCGAGCAAGTCAGACTTGGCCGCCATTTCTTGCAATTTCCTCGGCTAGCAGTCCTATTGGTTCGCGGCGAGCCAAACTGGCGGTAGTGACGCAAAAATTGATCCGAAAGCGATCGGCGTGGAGAGGGCCCTTTCGGCTTATCTCAACGCCGCCTAATTGTATTCGGCGTGCTTTCGGCGGTCGTAATGCTCATTGTGAACGAGCCATGTCTGTAACAGACTGTGCATCGTTAAGCGTTGGTGGAGCGCGCATCTTGAGGATTCTTCACCGGCTTCACACTACACCCGTACGCTGGCGCAAATCAATGGTTTGAGCTAAAGCCTCCAGACCTTCGGAGAGACAGTGCGTTCTTTTGATCTGCGCCGCTTTCCCTCTCCCCGCCGGAGCGAGCTAGTGGGGCGTTACAGTGGGTGCCACTGTCTAAAGAGAAAGAAAAATGCAACGCGCCGGGGAGGAGGAGGCGAGGGGGAACGCAGATGGCGGTACTTTTACGACGTATAGGGGCTTTAGTTTGAGCTAGGGTTTCTCGATGCGCGCGCCCCCTTTCAGGATGGAGTCACTCTTTGAAGGGGTGAGCGCCACCTTGGGATTCGCGGCCACCAATCTGCTCCCTCCGTCTTGTGACGGCTGGTTGAGTGAGGCACGTGCGCGGCGTTTTCTCGGGCAAAATGCCCGGGTGTTGCGTGCCACATGTAGTGCACAAACCACTCACGAAATGGCTATAAGGTGTTCAGATCTCTCAAAAAACCCATAATAGCAATTAACTCTTTTGGATGGTGAAGATCGAGTGCGATAAGTGTCTATCATGAACCATTCTTGTTTATGCAGAGTAATTTATGTCATTTCAGCGTTTCGAGAGTTATAACATAAAGCGATCTCACACGTGCACTTTCGATGGCAAACAATCCTGATGTGCCTGACTCTTTTACGCCTGCTGGGCAAGCACGCCAATCACTGTTTAGCCCCGCCGCGGTAGTCTAGTGGCTAAGGTACTCGGCTACTGACACGCAGGGCGCGGGTTCGAATCCCGGCTGCGGCGGCTGCATTTCCGATGGAGGCGAAAATGTTGTAGGCCCGTGTGCTCAGATTTGGGTGCACGTGGTCTAAATTTCCGGAGCCCTCCACTACGGCGTCTCTTATAATCATATAGTGGTTTTGGGACGTTAAACCCCACATATCAATCAATCAATCACTGTTTAGAAAATTGATCGCGATCAAGCGGAATCGCGATGACCAGTGCACCGAGTGCGATAAACGTTTAGACTGAGGCTATACGCACGACGTCGTGTGGCTCATCCGGAAGTGGCTATACGCACGACGCGACTGTTGTGCCGCCCCGTGGCGAGTTTGCAAAACAAAATGAATTTCTTTTTTGCCCAGTTTTTTTTTCGGCGCTGAATGTTTGTCGCCCATTTTTTTTTTTTTGCATGCGTGATTGCGGCTGTCAGAACAGGGACGCGAGTTCGGCATCGTCCACGAAGTTCGGGCCAACGTTCGGGTAGTGCTTTCGAGCCCTTCGATACGTGATTATGGCCGTCACGAGTGCGACCTCCTCCATATGAAGTTCGGGCAGTGCGTGGCAGTGCTCCCAAGTCCTTCGCAGCGGCGGTTGCAGCGGTGGTTTCAGTACCAGATCAAGGTGTGACGCACACCTTGTTGCATTTTAGCGAGTGTTTTACGGGGGAACAACGCACGTTTCGTCTTTCTTTTCGACATCGAAGTGGAGTGACTTCAATCCAAAATACAGTTTCTCTTGTACTCAGGTCTGTACCTTTCTTGAACGATCGACTGAGGCATGCGCAGGAGGCCGAGATTGATGTTCGCCTCCAGACGAACGCGCGGAACGCAAATTTCCTGACACATGGCTCTGCAAGAGTCAATGAGGCACCTTACGAACGATTTTTTCTTGCTAGGGGAGAAAATTAGTGCTGGGGTAATTCTCGAAGTTGGGATTAGTGGAGGGGGTTTCTCCAAAGAGAACTGGCTCCCTTCATGTGGGACCCTGAACGCGCTTATGCCAACACACTGTCCTACAAGTGCCAAATTAATACCTGCTGTTTGGAGCTACGTTTGCCCAGCATCAACGTTGCACAAATCTCTACAGTGGGCTCGACTGACACTGAAAGCGTTCTTAATGAATGCAACTATTACCATCAGTACTTATTAAGACTCCCTATTTTCAACGGCGGCCACCAGCTTGACAAAAAGAAAGACGTTGGGGCATACAAGCTTACGTATGCATTCAGATTTTATTGGGACTCATGAGTAAGTTGAAGCTGATTTTACTTGAACTTCCACATTTGCATTGTCTTTTCCATCACGCGGTGCCTGAACACTTGGGGCAAAACCAGTGCCAGCCGAGATCTTCTTCTTGTACTCCTGCGCAAGACCTGCCAAGAAAAAATTTGCTGTAAGCATGACTCAACACTTTTGTAAAATCACATGCTTACCAGTGGTACCACTCTAGGCATTGGTCACAGCAGATCATGTTCAATGCACCATCGTACTTGTCCTTTCAATGCCCGCAATACCATGACATAGAACGCAAGGTGCTCACAGGCGCCCCAAGATCTCTTCAATTTCTCTCTGCTAGTGCACTGAGTGAAACGGGAGCGTCGACGCGGCCGGCTAGGGAAGAAGCGCCGCAAAACACGCTGGCGAGCGGCGTTTGGTTCGCCGGCTGTTCGCCAGTTTCGCGCCGTCGGGGAAGAAAGAAAAAAGCTTCACAAACTTGTCACGGGGTGGCACAACAGTCGCGTCGTGCGTATAGCCACTTCCGGATGGTCCACACGACGTCGTGCGTATAGCCTCAGTCAAACGTTTATTTGCAGACTATGTACATGCGTATCGAACTCGTTCATTTTGGATGGCACAAATGCATTTTTCCTAATCGCTTGTCGTACACAAGTTGCAGTTGCGCGCTAGCTGCAGATGTACGATGTGCGCTAGTTGCTACCGCTGCCTTCAGCTATTTGTTTGTGTGACATCATATTGAAAGCACGCATACTGTCAGTTCGTCGTCGAAGAATAGTTTCTCACTGCTACTGTTTTCTTAAGATGAGAAACGACGCTCTTTCTCTTCTTTCTTATTCACTCATTGGCTTCGCCTGCAGCAATAAGAATAATAACTCAGAGTAAGTACAACGAGCCAAGCCGGCCGTTATTCCGATCGCTAAAAATACTACCCTTCGATCTTTTGCGTGACTATAAGATGACCGTTTGCGTTAACAGTATCGTAAAATACAATAGCCCATTGGATGTCTCGTTATTTTATTCCTCTTCCCGCTCTACTAGAAGCCTCACGTTCGGTAACTTTAACTTGGCGCCAAGAAATAACGTGTATGGTAAGAGATTATTGCAATTCACAGGGATAAAGATCTGGAATAGTTTGCCACTGAACTGAAGATATCACACAATGCTGCGGTAAAACGAAAAAATCAATTCTTGAGCAAGCTGTAAATACTTCTTTTTCTTTGGTGGTAAGCACTTACATTTGTATAAATATACGCTGGTGAATCTTGTAAACCTAGCATTTTTTTCTTCTTTTCCCTTCTAACTAAAACTTGTGATAGCTTTATGTTCTTTAGTATTTTAACTGATGTTTTTGGGTGTGTCCACGAAGTTATCTGTCATAACTTTTTGTATGCACACATGCAGTTTTGTTTGGTGTGACCAGATTGTTTAAGAAGAGAAAGACCTCTCTACTCTGTATATGTGTATATTTACAGTGTCTGTATATGTATTATGTGTAATTGATATTTCCCGCTTCTGTCCATTATTTTTCTCATTGGACCCTACACTAGGCTCAGGCTATGGGTCCAATCAGTGTTTGTAAACCTCATGTGACAAATGATAATAAACGTTCAATCAATCAATCATCTGGCCAGTTTGGTGAGGCCCAACGTGTTTTGACCGGCGAGTCGCCAGCTGCTTAAGGAATTTTTATTTTTGACATTGTTTCTAAGCAAAGCGTTTTTTCTTTGCCCTTTGCTTGGTGTATTATCTGCTAGGAAGACATAGGTGTCTATGTTTTCTTGGCTGTTTGTAATTTTTTTTAGTGGCGAAGGGTGCATTGTAGCAGCTTTCTCTAAACATGACGTCGCCGAAGAAACGAGCCTGTCACGGCCATGACAATGCGTACTAATGCACCTAGAGCCATTTTCCTCGCCACGTGCTGGCTAACAAAGCCAAGCAAAGCCCATCAAGACCGCTTAGGGCGTAAAGCAGTGGGCAGGAAGTCCGAGAGCAGACGGGAGTGGGAAAATTGCGAAGCTTCTCTTCACATGCCCGCATGCTTTTTCAGAATCAAAAACTTTTTATACTTGAAAGTAATATGCAGTCAAGCATCTCATGCAGTCAAACATTGTTAGGCGAATAAAATGAAGTTTGTGATGGCGGGAAAAGTGTATGCTTTTAAGCGTTGACTGCAACGGAGTGCTGCGTTTTGCGCAGTATTTTTCGGGAGAAGGAATATTGACAATAATGGACTGAGAGCAGTGCAAGCCTGCAACTCAGGGCTCGGTGAGCCATGAACATGCTATTTAACTGCACTGAATGTTTTGGATGGTGAGAAGGTGTGTTATCTGAATGGTCAGGTTATGAGCTCGGTCATATCTTGTGAAGAGATGTTTAAACAAATCACATCCTGGACAGACAACCTGTTCACCCTGAAGTCCCCTCTCACAGCTGTAACAGAATATTTAATCAGAAAACGAAGTGCAGCGTGCAGGCATGCCAGCAAAAATTCTACGGAAAAATTGTTGATATCGTGTTATGCACGAGTATGCTACGTATTTATCTGCTCCAGTTCAGAACAACGAGAACCAGTGATATGGGAAGCAATACAGGCGCTGCGGTCAACTTGCAGTGACTTGTAGCACTTGTTTTCGAAGTATATAATAAAAGCATCGTTCAAATAAAGCTGTGGCACCCCAAATTGCCATATGTTGATAATAATTGACTTTCTAATTGTTGCTAAGTGGTTTGGTCTCTTCAATTTAACGATATTACTGACAGGCTTATAACAATTGCTAGTTTACAACACATTACTGTTGAAAAGGCACTAAACTTGGTTCCCTACTTAATGGCTCCGTGCGAGTCATGATTTAATGCAAGAAAGCGCCATGTAGAGCACGTAATAATAATATATGCTTTTAGCCACTTTTTTCAGTCTGCCGCTTGCAGTACCGTGAAAGAGATGAAAACCCAATTCAAAATACTGTGCATTGCAGGGTGTCGTCTATAAATGAGGTAGATGATAACAAATTCGAAGAGGAGATACAAAAACATTGTGCGCAATCATAGTTTTCTTCTTTTGTCAGGACAGCACACAGTTCTTCGTTCTTTTTTCACCGCTAGCTGGCAAACTGCTTTTACAGTTTTGCGGAAGGCACACAACGCACAAACACAATGAAAGGCCATGGGACCTGGTTTGCTTTCTTTACATCTTCAACTTATATAAATAGTTGCCTAATAGTTCCTGAAGGGGCTTATTGAAGGTGTTAACGCGGCTGGCGTGAACCATAGTTCTCTGCTGCGAGCAACTTCAGCTGCTGATATCGCTTTAAAAATCAAAAATATGGAATAGAAATGTGAGACTTTCACACTCCCGATGCGGAAACTGTATTTCTCTCATGTTGCTTGAGTACCACGTGTTTTCACACAAGAAACTCTGTATGCAGCCGCGAGACACCCGTTGGCTGTCCATCGTGGCTGTACGCAACTTAAAGAGAGGGCATCAGAAGGGACTGTTGGGAGAGTTTGTGCATCTCCATCTTACACGAATGATAGCGCCACAATAACAGGGCGGCAACAGAGCTGTAGTTTGTCTTTTCTTTCCCGTCTCTGTTATTGTCGAGCTAAGATTCATTTAAGATTAAAGATCGCGCAAAAGGTGTGTTAAAGGCAGACACCGAAGCAGACGACAGTGCTGTCTCCACCCTAGAAAACAGCGGAGGGCGCGCGCACATCGAAAAATCTAGTTTCAGCAATCGTAGTTTCAGTATATAGAGGGCCAGGTATTATTATTAAGAACAAACACGACCTTCTAGAAATTGAAAGTAAAGCCTCTATGAGTCCATGAAAAGCAACATCAGCTGCAAAGAATGAATGAAACACCTCATAACTGGTAAGCAGTTTTTGTCGCTCATTTTTGTACGTACTGTTTTTTTTTTGGTCACATTTGACGGTTTCTATAGCAAGTAATGAAAGAGCAAACTTCATGGAAAGCAGTTGCTTTTTCCCTTTTTGAGGATTACTAACCCTGAAAAAGGTATCTGTCGTATTTCTTGAGCGCTCTTTCTTCTTCTTGAATCGTGTCATTCATGCTCTATCGGCTGGAGACTCCACACATTATAACTGCATTTCGCTGTTTTTTTTTTTCCTACGCCAGGCCCCCCTCGAAAAGTCAACCGCAGCAGCAATGAATCCGTGTCATACAAAGCTTCTCTGCTCAAGAAAACCGACGTTAAAAGCTGAAGAGATGCCACACCAGGGGCTTAAGTAAACAGAAAACAAACGGAGTCCCTACATATGGATGATGTGGCTCGCTTTCGCTGTTTCCTTTCTTTTTTTCGTGTGTACCGGCTTGGACAGCGCAAGCTGGTACAGCGTAAGTGGGTATAGAAATGCGGTATTTACCATTCTCAACACTAAGAAGCAAGTTGCAACTCCTTTGAAGAAGAAGAAGCTGTTTATGTCTTTTGACACCATTTTCAGCGCTTATTTTTTTCTCACTAAACAAACACGCAGAGGCTAAACTGAGTGGGCGTTATAGCCTTTAAATACGGATCAATCTTGTCTTCCTCGTATATGAAGTTCTAAGCATTGACTGCATTTAGACGGGGCCACTGCAGAGAATACCCAATGTACACTGTGTGAAAATGTAGTTTTCTATGCTTTGAGAAACGTTGTGATTTGGCGAAGTTGCACGTACACATTTCATTGATATCTTCAGCACTACCCTGTGTAATCATTAGGTAGTTTTTTTATTCAAAGCGAGCTCTTAAAATCTAGACAGAAGAACCCACGAATTCAATTGTGCAGGGGTATGCAGTTGTATCGTTCGTTCATTTATTCTTTTCTTTACATACTTAAGGTGGGACGCAGCAATAGGCAGTTTTACAATAAAGTAATAATTATGGGCGGTCACACGGGCTCGCGAAGCAGCTAAAAGGGTTGGTCTTGCGGCGCCAACGTGCACCATAACAGCGGCCCGCTTTGGGTTAGGACAGTAGCGTGACCTATCGGACATCATAAACTTCTTTCATCCATCCATACATTGTTTTGTGGAGCTCGGACACATTACCCACAAGAATATTACAGCAGTGCGCAAAAAACATCTGCATAGACAACCGAGTTGAATTTCACCGCACATCTCAGAAAAGTCAAATCACGGTCGCTATTACAGTGTCAGTAATAAAGAATGAATATAAACTGTATATCTTCCGCTCTTCTTCCTATAATAACTGTTGTCCAAAAAGAAGAAAGAGTGTGCAAGTACACTCGTACCTGTTTTAGTATACACATCGATGTAATGATCAATTTCCTTGGCGTTGCTCTGTGAATAGAAACATCTGTTTTCTCACAGCGAAGCTAAGTTCGAAACTTTCAGTCCAGTCTCTCTTATACCCTAAGGACTTTATCAACAAACGACTGACAGCGTAGTACGTTCTATGCTTCATTGTCTTCTTTTGCTTTTTGCTAGTACATAAATTACCTTGAACATGCTTTGGACATCTGTTATTACTTCAAATATCAGAGCTAAAGCAACCTTCTCGTGTCGTGCTGACATACTCAACCTTTGGTGAGACCCCGGATCCCTGGCGCTTGGAAGCCTATATCGCCCTTCGCCGAGTAGCGGGAAATGACGAAACCCTCCTGGGATAGTGTAGATGTGAGCACCGAGGGCATCGAATAATTCCCGGGCACTTGTAAGAAACGATGTCGGGGTTCATATCGAAGGCTTAACATCCGAGCGTTTCAGATGGTGTCCTCTCCAACCCCTGTCGATGTCCCTCCAGAGCTGTGGCTCGAAATTAGATTCCCCTCATCGCTTCCTTCCTTTGCCTATCTCTTATCCTTCTCTCATGAGAGGACAGCGACCTGTTCAGTAGGATTTTTTTGTTACTTTTTATTTGATTGAGCAGCAAGGAAAACCAAGGAAGCCCTTGTGGAAAGGGACCGTATTGCCAGCAACATAGCAAGCCGTTATATGGTAGCAATAATGGTCAATACAACTCCGCTTATGACTTTCCGGTGTCGAGTCTAAAAAAAAGCAAAATTTCAGGTGTATAGCAAAGCTTTCGTTTCCCAACGAAGTGAAGTGCAGTTATGGTGCACGATGTGACCTTTTAAATGCGTATGTGGTTGCTTCATTTGTTTTGAATAGATTTATGGGCAAGGAATAAGAAGTGTAGCTCAAAAGCCACAGAAGCTGTTTAAATTAAGGTATACGTGATTAAGTAGAACTTGTAAGACCAACGACGATAGCTATGGAGCGAGAACAAAACGATGACACAGACACAAGAAGGACACGAAGGACACGAGCGCTAACTTCCAACGGACGTTATTGCGCAGAGCGCGAAGATATATACAGGAGACAGCAACCATGTGACAAAAACCATAGGGCACAAAGGGCAGAACATCAGTAAAAGGAAAAAAAAACAAAATAAAACAAAACAAAAGCACAGAAAAAGGTAAAGAAAAATCTATAGGGAAACGAAACAGAAAAGTAAAGGTAATATAACCACTTGCGCGCACCAAAGCCTTCGAGTAACCTCAGTTCCTTCTCGGACAGAGACACGGAGGGCTTGCTAATGCAAGACACCTGTTCGCGTGCCATCTGCGTGACCTCGGCGATGACTCGGGTGCGCTCATCCTTGTGCTTGTACGGCGTCACTGTGTCTTTAAATAGGGGCACACAGTTGCACTCAGTGCCGTGCTGAGCAAGAAAACCATCTTTCCCGTTTCTAACATTGTTATAAAGTTGGAAGTTAGCGCTCGTGTCCTTCTTGTCCTTCTTGTCTTTGTGTCGTCGTTTTTTTCTCGCGCTATAACTATCGTCATGCCATACAAACTAGCACGAGCTTCCACACTTGTAAGGCCAATGCCTTCTTTATTACTTTTAATACCACTTCAAAGGAACACTTATCTATGCAAGCCGACTGTCCTCCTTTGTTCAAGGAATTAATGGTCGTGATGCGACACTGCGTGAGTGGTCGCACTTCATACGTCACACTTGCTTCCGAGCGCCTTCCTAGGGAGATGCAATAGACGTGTTTCCCACCACAATATCGCACGTCTGTCAGATTTGTTTCTTCGTGCTCCTTTTTTTGTGGCTCAAAGCAACGCTGCCACCGCATCACGGCACAGCGCATGACAGTGGCGTTGTAGTGATACTTCCCCATTGGTTGCCCGCATAGCACCACGAAGGGCGAGACGTTATCTCAAAGCACCGTATATTTTTCAGAGCAAGCATGCCCGTCAACATAGTGAATAAAAGGAATGCAAGACGCCACCACACGGATCTCTACACAACTGAACAAAAAATTACTTCGCATATATCCGTCGTAAGGCACTGCATGAGGGAGCCCCTCATGCTAAGGTTGGGCGATGGGTGAGAGCAGGGAAGAGGCTAGAGGAGAGGCTGGTCAATGGCTGGATCGGGCGCATCTGGCTAGCATAGATAAAACAGTGGAGGCGTTGGTAAAACAATAAATCATTGGCATACATGGTACTTCAAGAAATGTCCAGTATTCGCGAAATCCGGCAAATGCAACATTCGTTCCAATCCTATACAACTACTACTCATATTCCTATACAATTATAACACAATATTGCTGACTACACCATTTGCAACAGTAATAGGAAAGGTAAGTTAATCAATAACTTTAGAGAATATATAAGACGTGAGAATCGAATCAATCAAATAACCATTTGCAACTTAGAGATTTCATAAAAAGCGGGCTCTAGTGATATTTGCGTAGCAATAAATTCAGCCAAACGTTAAAAATTGTTCTTTTTGGTACATCAACAGACTTCATTGTGTAGGTGTACAGACTGTGCTTGCAATTATAGCACGCATAGCACACAGGCGTCAACGAACGCGGAAGAAATGCCCCCCTGTAACCGTTTTCAATAGTGATGTCACTCTGGTCATCTGTGCGTTCGGTTATTCGGTGCTCCGATCTTCGTTAGGCCACTGAATTTTGCAGAATTTCATTATATAGTAGATGCTGCTTTATCTATATCTACATCGTGTAGCCTGTTTTTTGTTAAAAAAAAACTTCAGTTTCTCTAAATTTCAAGTAAGGATGGATCTCACTTCCCAAAAGGTAATAAAATGAACTTTCGAACGGCTGCCCCAAATGATGTGTTAAAATATTTTAGGATAAACAGAGCCCTGCAGAAAAAGTAGAGAGAGAGAGAGAAACGAGAAAAAAGGAAGGCAGGGAGGTTAACCAGATGCTAGTATACAGTATGCTACCCTACACTGGGGTTGGGGAATAGGGAGTTGAAAGAGAAAGGGAGAGTTAAAAATAAATAAGAGAAAAACACCGACACACACGCGCACACAAATGCAGTCCACTCAGAGGCGTTCCGACAGGCCAGTAGTTCGTAAGAAGCCCAGTAGCGCTTGCACGGCTTTCTTCTGTGACGATGAGTCATGACGATGGCGCAGTATACTTTCTTCCGACAGCGGCTGGTCATCTAACCTGTTTAGTTTATTAGAAAGGTGTTGTCTTTGCAGGTTGTATTTCGGGCAGTCACACAGGATATGTCGAATTGTTTCTTCATCTCCGCAGTGTGCACAAGCAGTCGGTGGTGTCGGCCATACCTATGCGGAACGCGTGCGCACGGGTAAACGCGGCTCCCAACCATAGTCTGCACAGAGCAGTAGCGTCGCCTCGTCGAATTTTCGTTGGAAGCTGCATGCTTAACGTTGAATCAAAGGATCGTAATCTTGCATGCGTAAAGAGAGGCTCATTCCGAAGAGCCATGGAGCGTTGGCGAGCAAGAATGCGGAGCCTCCTAGCAGCGTCCGTCCTTGAGAGAGGTATTGACTGGTCGTTGTCTTCTGTACGGGCTGATCGGGCAGCTTGATCAGCTCGTTCGTTACCGATAATTCCACAGTGGCTTGGCAACCATTGAAATATAACGTGGTGCCCTTTCTCTGTTATATGGTGTAGCATTTCTGCTGTTTCAAATACCAACTGCTCGTGTGGACCACGGCGTAGATTTGACAGAAGTGACTGCAGTGCCGCCTTGCAGTCGCAGAAAATCGTCCACCGTTGCGTGCTTTGGTCGTTAATGAAACGCAGCGCAGCGCGAAGCGCTGCAATCTCTGCTGCCGTTGTTGCGGTTGCATGAACTGTCCCGAATTTGATGGTTGTGGCGTGCGTTGGAATAACGACCGCCGCTGTTGAGCTATTTGGCAGGACGGAGCCGTCGGTGTAGACGTGGGTGCAGTCTTGGTACTTCTCGTACAGCAGAAGTAAGGCGAGCTGCTTGAGGGCTGGTATTGAGAAATCTCGTTTTTTCTGGATGCCTGGTATTGTCAGGTTCATGACCGGCTGTTTGACGCACCACGGAGGAATTTAAGGTCTCGCCGCGGGCGTAAAACCAGTTGGTAGGGAGTCACCATGTGTAGTTATTGTTCGACAAAAGGAAGTATGAGGTCTATCCACTGGTAGAGAGGCTAGGTGGTGATGGGGAGTCCGGCCCACATGCCTTATGTGTGTCCTCAAAGCTTCAATTTACATGTGGGTCTGTACGAGGTGGTCTTTGGCTATAGCTATAGTCGCCACCGTTAAGGCACCCTGAGGCAGACCTAGACATATTAGAAGCGCCTGTGCCTGAACGCTTTGTATCATGCGTCGACTTGTTTTGCTGGCATTTGATAATGCAGGCAGACTGTATCGTAAAAATCCAAGGAAAAGCACCCTGTACAGTCGTAACATAGCATTAGGCTGCATTCCCCAAGTCTTTCCAGCGAGAAACTTGAAAAGATGGCATATGCCTGTCAATCGCTTTTTCAAATACGACACATGAGGGCTCCATGATATGTCTCTGTCGACTATGACACCCATATTGTGAGATCGACCATATGGTATATTTTGACCGTTAATTGACACTCTGTAATTCGACATTGGTTTGCGCGTAAATGCCAGAAGAGCGCACTTTCCGGAGGAAATTTCCAGGCCTCGATTGCGTAGATACAAAGTAGTTGCAGCAGCAGCTCTCTGTATTCTCGCTCGTAACTGCAGGTGAGTTACCACAGATGTCCACATGTAGATGTCATCAGCGTATGTTGATAGATAAATATTGTTTGTTAGGTGCGTATTGAGAGCAATTAGTGTTATATTGAATTGCACGGGGCTCAGTACACCACCCTGAGGGACGCCACGACAACTGAAATGTGTAGACGTGTTCCCGGTCTCTTACTCACAAAATAGGATCGCATTTAGAGATAACTGCGTATCCACTTAAACCTTCGGCCACCCACTCCAATTTCTTCTAGTGCGGTAAGGACGGCTTCATGTGTAACGTTATCATAGGCTCCTTTGACGTCAAGGAACAGAGAGGCGCAAATACGCTTATGGCCTTTCTCGTGTTCAACATACGTGATTAGGTCGATGACGCTATCGATCGATGATCGACCACGTCAAAAGCCAGCCATGGCATTTGGGTAGATCTCATGATACTCCAAGTACCACTCGAGTCGGCCGAGAATCATTCTCTCCATCACTTTACCCACGCAACTAGCCAGTGCGATCGGGCGATAGGAGGAGAGTTCCAATGGTGATTTGCAGGTTTTAGTAATGGTACTAGACGACTAGTTTTCTAACTTAAGGGGAAAGTGCCCTCTAGCCAACAATCATTATATAGCTGAAGTAGAGCTATTCTCGTGCGCTCACCCAGATGACACAGGGCTCTGTAGGAGATTCCATCAGGTCCTGGTGCGGAGGTTCGTTTGCATGAAGCGAGTGCTGCTTTGAGCTCCTGGATGGTGAACGGGAAGTCCATACAGGAGTCACGTGGTGGCGGACAACTGCTCGAAAGTGGTGAGCTGCTGATGGCTGGAGTTTGCCCTGATAATCCGGCACAGAACTCTTCAGCAACGTCCACATCTGGTCGATTTTAGTGAAGCGCTAAGGCCTTGAATGGTGACTTTTGAATGGGCGATGACCGCAAACCTCTAACCGTCCTCCATATCTGCGATAAAGGCTTACGAGGGTCGAGTGACTCGCAGAAAGCAATCCAGCGTTGGAATTCTAGCTTGTCCAGCCGACGTTTGATCTTCTTCTGCATACGTCTAGCAGTCCGTAAATCTTCTATGTCCTTCGTGCGCCAGTACCTTCTTTCAGTTCGTCGTCGCAAGGCTCGAAGCCGCTCCAGCTCTATGTCGATGTCCGTGATTCTTACAGGCCATGGGATCGTACACACAGTCTCTTTTACAGTGCTTTTGATGGCCTCTTGTAAATAGTATATATGTTCTTGGCATCGGTCTTCCATACGGGACTGAAATTTTTTCCAGTCCACTCTTTTAACCACGTCGCGCACTTTAGGAGGCGACAATCCTCTGATCTTGACGTATGTTGGAATGTGATCACTCCCGTGCATTTCTATATCCGTGAACCATTCAGGATGTTTCACTAGGCTTTGCGAAACAAAGGCCAAGTCGAGACAGCTACTGTATGAGGAGCCACGTAAAAATGTAGGACTGCCATCGTTCAGTAACCAAAGTTGATTGTCGGAGGCAAAAGACACCAAGCTTCTGCCCTTCATGTTAGTATTCTGACTTCCCCATAATGTATGATGAGCGTTAAAATCCCCAATGATAACACTCGGGTCAGGAGTGAACACTATGATGTCTCGTAGACTTTTTTGATCGAAACGGCTCGATGGTGATAGGTATACGCCAACCACAGTGATGTTTAGCCTCCTCTTTTTCCCTCTTAAGCATACGTATTGGTTTCCGTCATGAGGTGGTACAGGTTGAAGGATGTAAGTGAGGTCTCGGCGAATGTACACCAGAACCTTGCTGCTTTCAGTAACAGTAGACGACATAAAAGGTTCGTATCCCGAGAGTCGTATTGCACTCGATAAGTTCGGCTCACAAATGACGATTACGGGAAACATATTGACGTACACAAATTGACGAAAGTCACCAATGCGCGATCTCAGTCCCCTGGCATTCCACTGCAGTATTGCTGCTTTACGAACCTCATCCCTGAAATACAGTGGTGGGTTAGCCATGGTCTACTCTAGGGCTGCTAGCACTGGACTAAGCGCGTCCAGTACTTGAAGGGCACTTTTGGCTGACGGTGTATTCATGTCGCTTAGCAACATGCGAATGATGTCCAATATTTATCTTAGCATCACCAACACGCGATGATCTGGCTTCCCGGCCGTTGCAGCATTTTGTGCTTGTTCTTGAGGCGGCTTCTGTTGAGGCTCAACAGGTCGTGTAGGCGGCTTCTGTTGAGGCTCAACAGATCGTCTAGGCTGAAGGGGCGGCCACTCCTTTGGAGAGAGAGATCTTCCATTGATTGATATGTGGGGTTTAACGTCCCAAAACCACTATATGATTATGAGAGACGCGAGAGATCTTCCAGCATCTTCTCTTTCAGCGCAGATGTTTGCCGTGCTAGGAGCCGCGCTTGTCGATTTCACTTAAGTTTCTGACTTTCTCGTCAGATTTTGCACTGTCCTTCGTGAGGACCTTCAACGATGACGGCGCTTTCACCTTAATTTTTGCGCAGCTTCTCTGTGAGTCGAGTTGTCTCGCACCATTTGCCTCAGAATATAAATCTCTTTCTTAATCTGAGGACTGTCTTTGGAGGAAGCACTGTGAGCTCCTTGGCAGTTGGAGCATTTCAACGTAGTTGCATTACAATCTTCTTCTGAGTGGTGTTCAGCGCATCGGGGGCACACTTCGGAATTTCTGCAAACGCCCTTCACGTGGCCAATCATCTGGCACTTGAAACACTGCATTGGCTTCGGAATAAATGAGCGAACCTGGTGACGCAAATGGCCAAACTTCACGTAAGAGGGAAGACAGTCACCTTGCATGTTAGTCGCACACAACGAGAGTTGCCTAGGCGACCAGCATGCACAATGACGTTGTTTTCACTCACTAGTTTTATCAGTACAGGAAGATCTTCATTGGCGATTTCAGTGTCTATGTCATAGATAACTCCTGTTACGATGTCACCATTCGCTGGTATGATGGATCGGACTTTGATGTTTCCCAGCTCTGAGACATGCTGTAGCGTGTTCAGTGCACTCGGGTTCCTCACGTCGATTGCCAAAATATTCTTCCTCGTGTTTATCCTGATGTCCTTAATCTCGTTAGGCACAATGTTTTCAAGGTACAAGGACAGTGCTTGCCTGTTGAGGAATCGTAGATTGGCAGTAGTAGTCTGCGGCACAAACAGAATGGAGTGAGGCCATCGCTGAGGCGCTGTCCTCACAGTGGCTGTACTTGATGCCAATGATGCATTCATGATTCTTCGTTTGGCCTTGCGGTAGAGCACAGGTTCGAAGTGACCTTCCGAGGACTCGTAGTGTGACGCAGAGTACAGCTCAGTGTCCTCGCTCTCACTAGATGTATTACCACGCTTTCTTGAAGCAATGCCCATGGATGAACTGGTACTGGGCGGGATCTCCGGGGATTGTACATCCATGACCGCGATGTAGGGGGCTGGAAACCCCGCTGTAGCGCTGTGGAACGCAGAAAAAACAGCACAGACCGCAAGACGTGTTCCACAAGAGAATCACTTCGTCTTCCTTCCCGCAGAAAAAGTAATTGTGTGGACGCATACTATATATGATATTTCCCTCGCTTCTGAGGGTATTTGAGCATTTTATATATATACTCAGCGGATAAAGCCAAAAAAGCCATGCCTACTTCAAGTGACCCGTGGAAACTGGAATGTTCAGTACTCGCAGCAAGCTCCATAAGCCACTGTGTGAGGCCGGGCAAGAAATATTATACTGTACTTCAAGAAAGTAGAAAAAAAACAAAAAGATCACTTGACTCCCCAATATGCAAGAAGAAGGACTGCAGTGTCCTATAGATCATAGTTCTAAGCAAACACATACGCAGAAAAAAAACCGCTGAAGCCTGCGCCTCGCCGATCAAGGCTTGAAAACAACGAATGTTCTTGGAAGCTTATCCTCCGGGGCACCATTCGCTTTTTGACCGTGTTGATTTGCACTATAGTGACGCAAGCTTGACCATATACGTAACGCCATCGTTGACGCTAAAGTGCGGAACACTGCCACGCACAGTCGTGCGGCGCCACATACCTCACAACCTTCATTCAGTGTGGTTACTCTCTTGCACTGAAACACAAGCTCTGTTGTGTTTCAGTGCTTTATATTTTCCCAGCTCCTGCCGGAGTATTCGGAGCTGTGCGGTTTGTGAATTGCCAAGAGTGGCAACACTTTCTGCCCTAACGAGCAATGGCTGTATCATCTCGGCTTTGCTCAATCTGGCCGTAAGGCATCCATCCGTACATTGGCATGGCTCAGCCAGTTATGCCGACGCACTCCCGTTATCTGCAGCACACCTTCTCAAAGAGTTTTTGCTCAGCTCGGCCACAGGTTGCGTGCTCTGTGTTTTTGGGACGCCTGTACATAAAACATAGAACAGTGGAGCAAAGCACACCCTCGAAAGTCTGGCCACAAAACATCTAGCATGCTACGCACTGCACACAACTACTTTAATGACATGTGCAGCGCGCTATTCCCGAATTTTGAGATTGGCCCTTCACGCTCTCAGCACTTACTGGCTTGTGCGTGCCAGCGTATGCGTCTGACACCTACGTGACAAGCGAGACAAGTGCACGGTCGAAGCCCGTCCCCGCCCTCAGGTGTGAAGATAGCGAGAGGAGAGGCTCAATCGCTCCCTGCTTTATTGTGTTGCTTCTAAAAGCAAAGACAGCAAAAGTCGCACCTCGAAGGGGCGCATACGGTATTTTTTATCGTTTTTTATATCCCGCAATACAATCGGTGCTATTAATGTAGACATGGAATGACTGCGTAGACGTGATTTTTAAATATATAGGCTGCTAAACTGTGGTGCAAAATTAATCGTGAAACTTTAACAAAAAATCTGAAAAAATTTTGCGTAATTGTGAAGATAAATAATGAAACAATAATATATGCCGGCAAAATAGAACCGTGCCTGATTCTTTTTCCAGTAGTTTATTTTCAATTACAATATATCATTCAAAATAAGATCATCCTAACGAGATTTCGGGCCCAGCACCGCTGCATCAATCAACCACACATTCGCACAAAGGAATAGCAAAACAGAATATAACATTACTGTCAGTCTTGTCATCAGTTTTTTATTACATACACCTCGCACGTTAGGACGCGACATCTCGTTCCGTCATTAGACCTTCTTGCTAACCTCTTGAAAATTAGGCGCAACTTGCCACTCCTTAGTGACCCACACATTCACTCAAGCACCTGCCGTATTCTCCGAGCACACCCCTTGAACTTCGGTAATCGATTAGAGAGTCTGACTGTGAAGTATCGCCTACATTTGAAGATGATTAGATGATATCATCAACTAGTGCAATAGCCAATTCAATATATATATATATATATATATATATATATATATATATATATATATATATATATATATGTATATATATAGGTATGGGATATTTCACGACGGGAGCGTTCTCACCAGGGATAGGAACCAGATGTGGACGTACACATCTTTTTTCTTTTTTCTTACTTTCTTTTTTTAGTTCTCTCTCACTCTCGCAAACATCTTCCAAGGCGAGAGGGACGCGGCAGCAAGGAAGTTTGGAAGTTCATGTCAGTATAACTCATCCCCTGATGAAGGGAGGACCCCTCCCGAAACTGTTAGGAAATAAATATATTTATCCTTGTTGACAACGCTCCCGTTGTGCCATATCCCATATATATATATATATATATATATATATATATACATATATATATATATATATATATATATATATATATATATATATATATATATATATATATATATATATATATATATATATATATATATATATATATATATATATTGTATACCAACCATGCAACAAGACGCCATGCAACAAGACGCCGCCATGCAAACGCTTCCTCCTGCGCCGACGCCATGTTCCGGTGTCCCCCGCATCCGCGGCCCACCTGTCTTCACCGGCGCGGATGGCACCGACGTCGAGGACTGGCTCGCCATGTACGAACGCGTCAGCGTCCCCAATCATTGGGACGAGACAGGTAAACTCGGCAACCTTGTTTTCTACCTCGCCGGTGTGGCCGGCATGTGGTATAACAACCACGCGTCTGATTTCGCAACCTGGTGCGATTTTAAGACTGCTATCACCAACGTTTTTGGCCGCCCTGCCGTTCGTAAGCTGCAAGCCGAGCAGCGCTTACGCGAACGCGCTCAGCAGGCCGGTGAATCATTCACCAGTTACATTGAAGACGTCCTGGACCTATGCAAGAAATCCAACGACAGCATGTCCGAATCAGACAAGATCCGCAACGTCATGAAGGGCATTGCCGATGATGCCTTCACGATGCTGCTTGCCAAAAACCCAGGCACAGTAGCTGAGGTCATCACGCTGTGCCAGAGCTACGAGGAGCTCCGCCGGCAGCGTTCGATGACCCGTCGCTCCACACCACGAGATGCAGGGCTTGCAGGCTTGGAGGCGAGCTGTGACCAGGTGGCACTGCTGGCAGACCTCAAGTCCTTCATACGTGAGGAAATCGCACGGCAGTTCTCTCTCCTGCCCTTTGCCCACCCACCGGCTGCTCAACAATCGGCCACTACCATTTCGCCCTCCATCCGCCGAGCGATTGAGCAGGAAATAGCGGAGGTCATGCCTGCGTACCACCCACAACAGCTTCCGGTTCCTGTACCCCCAAGTTACGCCCAAGTGGTCGCCAGGCCGCCTCCAGTCGTTCAAGCGCCCGCCCCACTGACTTCCGCCGAAGCTGCCGCACGACCTCCATCCTTTGCAGCGGGTATGCCGGCTACGTATGTTGACGTGACCTCTCAGACTCAGCTCCAGCACCCCCTGCAGCCTTTCCAGCCACCGTTCCGTCCATCGGCTCATGCATCATGGACAAGACCTACCCCGGCGAACCGATGGCGCACATCCGACAACCGGCCCATTTGCTTTGCCTGCGGTTACGCCGGCCACGTAGCACGTTATTGCACTCGCGTACAGACGCTCCATATCTCGTCGCCTGTTGCTGGCCAGATCAGGCGTACCTATCACGAGGAAACGCCGTCTATGCTACCGCCAACTCGCCTAGCTTCATCTTCTCGTAGGTCACCATCTCTACGACGTCGTTCCCCGTCCCCCATGCGGCCAAGCACGGGCTCTCAGCGCGAGCGGCGTCCTTGTTGGGTAGCCCCACTAGAAGGTACTCAAGAGCTCGACCCATTTCATAGTTCGGAGGCTTCGCTACAATATATATATATATATATATATATATATATATATATATATTCAAGAAAGAAGTGTTTACCTAGGGCTCGTTTTTCTGTGTTCTACACAATATTAATGATATCTAACAGACAATAATGTAAAGGAAATTATAGGGGAAGATATTAGACCAAATTGTAATGTAAATATGAAGAAAAAAAAGTGGGTGAAAAAATAACTTGCCGTAGGCAGGATCCGAACCTGCTACCTTAGAATGACGCGTTCGATGCTCTACCACTGAGCTACTACGACAGCTATCCCCCCAGCCAATTTATTGAGTTTTATGTGTGAATTCAACGTGGGAGTGTCAATCAGTGCCACCAGTAGCCATGGCGGCGAGTGTGGCACACTCTTTTGAGCCTGTTCAGCGTCACGTAGCATGCGAACTAACTACGAGTGGGCAGCTGACCAATCGTTCCTCGTATACAACCTGAAGGCACTAAGTCCGCCCGTACGAGACCCTCATTAATGAATTAAGAAAAGAAGTGTTTACTTAAGGGCTCATTTTTATGTGTTCTACACAATATAACAATATCTAACAGGCAATAATGCCAAGAAAAACATAGGGGAAGATAAAAAACCAAATTGTAATGTAAATATGAAGAAAGAAGAGTGGGTATATATATATATATATATATATATATATATATATATATATATATATGTGTGTGTGTATATTTATAATGTACTGAAACTGAAACGTTCCGTATACGATGTCCAATACCGTATGTTTCCGTAAGAACCTTTCGGAAATATATGAAAATTATATTGGAAACATATGCATTCTTTATGGAAACATATGGAATTATTGGACTCGCATACGGAACGTTTCAGTAGGGTATATATATATATATATATATATATAATGCGGTTTCTAGAGGGTTTCACGGAGGGTTGCAAAGAGGCTTTCAAGATGACAAACAGCACCACGCCTTTAAAAGCAGTAAAGCGTACAGATCAGTTCGTCCAAAACGGGGCTGAGCGTGCAACACCGCTCCTGCTCCCCAGCAGCTCGCCCTCGTCATTTCTCCTATTCGCCGCGAAACTACGAAAAACAAAACTTTCCCACCTACTCCCTATTCAAGCCACATACACGCAGGTCAACACAAATACAATCAGAAAGGGCAAGCAATTCCAGAAGCAAGCAAAAACGCTGGAACGATCAAGGAGCCCTCTACTGGGAGTTTGTGCGGGGTCCTCTGGGTGCTAGACGCGTGGAAACATGGAGGAGGGGTGTAGTGGCAGTTCAGTGTTTTATTTGTTTCTAGGAGATCACGTAGGGCAGCATCCCGCCAGCGGAACCACCACTTTTCCTTCGTCCTATGGAAGACTAAAAAAAAAGACCGTACCCCTGTTTTTTTGCGCTGGATGGCTACAAGGACCTTCTATCGTCCCTACTTGGGTGCGCCTCCCATGCTCTTGCTGTGGGGCCCATTATGTCGCATTGTCTCCCACGAACCGCCGTTACGCGTGCACCCAACTCACAAATCCTAAGACAGCACCGTAATTTTTGCGTTCTGCGATTTCTCGAGAAGTGGCTCCTCAAGGGGGTGGAAGTCGGAGTGCTTGTGCGTGAACAAGTTGTCTACATTTTGGCTTCACTTGCGCCCGCTTTGCGATGGCGTCAATTGGAACGCAGAGTGAAACACGCGGTGAATCTAAACATATCACACTTGTGGAGAAATCTTATGTAACCTCTACGAGACTTGCATTTCATTATACTTCACGAGCTGTGATTATCACAAAGTCATGCAGGAGTACGTATTTGTTTCAAGCACTTCGCCGCAGTGGTGTAGCGGTGGCGGTGACGGGCTCGTTGCTGCCCACCGGGGTCATACTTCCATGGAGGTTATAGGGTGGAGGCCCCTGTATACTGTGCGATGTCAGTGCACGTTAAAAACACCACATGGTTAGAAGCTCCGGAGCCCTCCCCTGCATCGTCACTCATAATCACAGCGGAGGATTTGAGAATTAGAACGCAATAATGTATTCGATAAATACTGGTGGTGTTACACCATAATACTAGAATACAACGTTAAACCCATATAGTGCTGAATACTGAAACTTTTTACACGCAGGTAGTTATCGGCAATTATGGACAGATTGTTTCCGAATGGTCGGACTTCGAAGAGGCACCACATATGGGCTGTGCATTGCAACTTCTGATCTTTCATCTACGCTGTCTAAAGACAGAGAAAATGGGAATGAAGCGAAAGTGGGTGAGCCAACGAAGCGTCAATCATGCAATATCCTTACACGTTGATAGGGTAGTGATGACGTGAGAGACAGAATAGACTTTGAGCGTGGTGATGTGGATGGAATTGTTAAAGAATGAGCCCAGTTTGTATTGCCAGCCGTAAAAGCAAAAGCATGCACGATGCTTTAACAGTGAGTACTTTAGAAAGTATAACGTCACGTCATAAATTGTTTGTTATGTGAAATTTAGTTAAGTGATGCTTCACGTATAGATGGGCGTATTCTATGGCGTTGTACAATTGGGCAAAACCTTAACACGGGAA
This sequence comes from Rhipicephalus microplus, assembly GCF_043290135.1. Taxonomy (NCBI): domain Eukaryota; kingdom Metazoa; phylum Arthropoda; class Arachnida; order Ixodida; family Ixodidae; genus Rhipicephalus; species Rhipicephalus microplus. Next base: position 213,470 of record NW_027464593.1, read on the forward strand.
GGAGTATCACCCGTAGTTCCGATAAACCAGAGACGAGTTCCAATAACCTGTCATTATTCATACGACACAATATGAAACTTCCAAATATGAACCATGTGTCTTCAAGCACGTTGGCTTAAATTAGTTGCTTCTGCATGTGATCAAAACTCCTTGCGCACACCTATTACGTTCGTCGCGTGGATACGGCAGCTCTGAGCAAGCTCCGGTGCTTTTTTCTTTTCAATGTTTCCGATTTGCTAGTAACGGCTTTTAGGTCATTGCTGTCACAGTCATGCATGTTTACCTTTGACGTCATCCATAATTTGAGAAAACCGAAATCATCGTAATATAGTAGAGAACTCAGTTTATTTGTCAGAATATTCCAGCGCAGTAACTGAACAACAATAATTTGTTCCAAATACAATTCGGCACCTTCACTCTATTCAGAAAATATTTCAAATTATTAGAGAAGCTTGACGAAACTCAGAAACTCAGAAGACTCATCGGGCTGCTTCTTCGTTGCTATCAAGGGCTTCACAAGGTGACGAGGCTTGTATTTAAATTGCTTCTATACTTTTGCTAGGCTTTACTTAGGTGCTGCTAGATTGGTTCTACGTTTATTCTCAGGTCAGAAGAGTTCGAGTTAAAGAACTCGCATTCGCGTCACAGATATACAAGCTGCAGAGGTTGAAACTCGAAGTGAAACTAAGCGTTGGCACCCTTCACTAATTTACGGACAGGTCGTCGTAAGAGTTTTGGCTTTCCATCGCTTTGGGGTCTTATTGCATTCGCCATCGCCTTTCCTGTTCTTTACTAGTTGGCTGGTTGATTTGTCCTCCATTATCTTGGCGCAACTCTAAGCAATAGGTCATAAAATGGATGGTGCCTTTTTACAAGTCACTTTTTAAGGGCATGGATTCATAATAATTATTTAATAATTACAGATAAATCAATCAAATACGTTAGATTGCAACAACAAAAAAACAACAACTTCGGGGTACTAAAATCAGCAAACCTAACGATAAAAGTAGCACAACTTTAAATAAGAGAACTGAATTAAGCTACACTTAAAGCTCAATGTTGGGATAGCTACCGTTTTCATCTTTTTAGCAGAACATTTGCAAGTAGTATGATTTATCGAATTTTATTACCCGTTTATGATGACTAAAATTTTCTGATACACCAGTGATACATTTGCCGGAAATACGATTTTGTTGGGCAGATGATTAGTGTCTTCATTTTTGGTTGTTCAGTGCGTAGTAGTAGGATTGACCTGATTCTTGTAGCACGCGTATGATAGATTGCACCGGATGGACCCCACAGAATAGGCCGCAAGATTACGGCTACCTTAAATGGCTTCTCTTAACTTATTAGCCGACTCGTGCCCAGCCTTTGCAGGGACCCTGTGTAATTCGAGACTTTAACTGGGGAAATGCAGGCTCCTTTTTGTTCCGTCCTCACTAGGATACACATTTATCACAACGACCGCAAAATAAAGGGAATTCACTAACTGCGTGTTTTTTCTTTCATTTATTCCTCTTCACGTGCTTTACGTTCTTTACGCACGCAACATTGTGGCTGCTAGATCTCGGCCCGCGTTTTGCGAAATACATGGCTTTTGAGGGTGATAGCGAAAACGCGGACACATACTTCGCGAGCCTCGACGTACCCTCTTCTCTGTTCCTGGACATTTCAACGCCCCGCCGTAAAAATAAGAGTGGGCATAGAAAAAAGACACAAATGCACTCCGGAAATAACGGAGCCGCAGAATGAAGCCAGGGCCCACACGAGTTAACATGCGGCAGCGAGCTAGACGTTTATATCCTGCTGGTGCATGTTCCTCGAGCCACCATGGTGAGGGGTCAGCAACTTTGTCATGCAGCTTGTAATCGTTTGTTACGCTCAACGTCGGTGACATCTCAGAGTGCGTGCAGTTGTTTCGTACGCTCTGACTTCCCCTCTCTTTTGGAAGCTCACATCCGGCACACAAGAACGAATCAGATATAAATAGGAAACCTTGAAACAAGCAACTTTGTCTCTCACAATAATAATGTCTCTCTGGCACAGACTTCACAGAAGCCTATGTAATGTAGAAGTTTGGGATTCTAAGAAACACCCGATGACTCGACCGTACAAAACCGAGTTTGTACAAGTCAGTCAGTGAAGCAATGTGGCTGAATATTATCTAATAAGCTTGTTATGAAGGTGAAAATAAGACTGTGCAAGAAAAAAAACATCTCTGAAAACCTCGCGCAAGATGTTTAGCAAAGCTGAACCTTCTTTGTAAGCTTCAAGTTTTCTGCTCTGTAAGAAAGTAAGTACACGGCAAAATGCATCTGTTACATATCTTTCTCTTGAGGTTTAGTGTTACATTACCATTCATGATTTGAAAATGCTCAGCGAATGTGATCCACACTATTCTTATTCTAGTGTGTTCCCTCTCATCGTTCGGATCCACAGATATTACCTTTCCTAAGTCGGCATATTCTTCTAAACTTGCAGCATCTCTCCATCGATCGCAAAGCGCTGTTTTCTGCCGAGACTGTTGCACAATACTTCAGTATTCTGCATATAAATTTTGAGACCTACGTTGTGCTCTTGTCCAGTTCAGTGACCATAAGTGGTAATTCGTCCCCAGAGTTACTCATCAAGGCAATTTCTTTAGCGAAACGCAGCTTTTTAAGATACTCTCCATTACCTCTTGCCCCTAACCCTCCTCGATTTGGGGTCCTGAAAACCTCCTTTAAACACGCCGTCAATAGCATTGCAGAAATCGTGTCTCCCTGCCTTACACCCTTCTTTATTAGGATTCTGTCGCTTTTTTCATGGAGAAATATGGTGGTTTTCGATCCACTGTAGATTTCTCCTAGTATGCCCATGTAGGGTTCATAGACACCCTGATTCCGCAGTGCCTGCATTACTCTTGATGTCTCTACTCAGCCAAACGCCTCCTCGTAATCTATTAAGGCTATGTGTCGGGGTTTGCTGTATTCCGCAGATTTCTCTATTACCTGACTGATAGTATGTATATGCTCTATTGTTATTTGATGATTGATATGTGGGGTTTAACGTCCCAAAACCACTGATGATTATGAGAGACGCCGTAGTGGAGGGCTCCGGAAATTTCGACCACCTGGGGTTTTTTAACGTGCACCCAAATCTGAGTACACGGGCCTACAACATTTCCGCCTCCATCGAAAATGCAGCCGCCGCAGCCGGGATTTGAACCCGCGACCTGCGGGTCAGCAGCCGAGTACCTTAGCCACTAGACCACCGCGGCGGGGCATATGCTCTATTGTGGAGTAGTCAAAACAAAATTCTGCTTGGTCCTTTGATTGAGTGAACTTTATTGTCGCATTAATTCTATTACCTATTGTATTTGTAAATAGTTTGTATTATTTTCAAATTAATCCTGTAATTTTGCCCCGCCGCGGTGGTCTAGTGGCTCAGGTACTCGGCTGCTGACCCGCAGGTCGCGGGATTGAGTCCCGACCGTGGCGGCTGCATTTCCGATGGAAGCGGAAATGTTGTAGGCCCGTGTGCTTGGATTTGGGTGCACCTTAAAGAACCCCAGGTGGTCAAAATTTCCTGAGCCCTCCCTCCACTCCGGCGTCTCTCATAATCATATGGTGGTTTTGGGACGTTAAACGCCACATATCAATCAATTCATCCTGTTTTTTCAACTCTTTCACATCTTTCTTATAGATTAGATGATGTTGGTGTTCTTTGAAGATTCTGGTACCCTTCCCGCCAAAATACACCTGGTAAATAAGGTGGACACTTTTTCTAACGAAATTTCTTCGCTACCTTTCAGGCGGTTCATTGTTACCTTATCCTTAACAGCGGCGTTGCCTATTTGAATTACCTTTAGGGCTTTCCTTACTTCCTCTGTCGTTACTGATAGGATTTGGAATTCCTCTGGCCATTCTTGTTTCTCACGGTATCATCCTAGTTGTCTTTGCTTCTCTACACCTCGTTGTAGAACTCCTTCGCCAACCCGACTACCCTATTAGCTATGACATTTCCTTGCTTGTTTCGCAATGCATACACCCAATTTTTCGCCTGTTTACAAGTTTCGCTTTGCAGCTTTCAGGCTTCTGCCTTTTTACAGCCTGATCTATTCTCTCCATGTCATACCTTCTGATGTCGGCTACCTTAGGCCTTTCACTAACTTCGAAAGCTCCACTAGCGCAATTTTTTTTATTTTCAGTGGAGGTTTTCATGGTCTGTCGTCTCTTGAATTTTTTCAATTTCGGAAGCGAAATTTTTTGATTCGAGTGTTTGCCAGTGTCTTGTCCAGTGACTCTACCTCCAGCTTTCATTGCTCACTCGATTACAACAGAATGTGACGCTAAACGCAAACAAGCTGTTTCCTGAGGCATCGTGTGGTGTATGGTACTTTAAGCCGGATTTGAAACGCCACCTTAAACGCACGTCAAAACTTTCAGAAGGTACAATTTTAAGCAGAAAAGTACGGGGATTGTGTCTACGTAAACTTTTGTACGCACGTTCTTAAAAGGAACCGTGTTTGTGGAAGCTGTTCCTCCCAACCCTTTTCGCCGAAAAGCCTGTTTTACGGTCACGCAATTCTCACAAGCTTAATCGACTGATAACTTTACAAGCTCACATAATGGTAGATGTTGACAGATACTCTCTACTATCGTCCACCTTTGTCTATTGCAGTTAGGTGCTTCGGATGTGAAGATAACTAAAACATGCTAGCATTGCCCAGTAGTCAGACCACGCAAGGCTGCCATTGTTGGGTAGTCTTTTTATAGTCTGTGTTCATTCCTGCCAAGAAAAGCATGCGCAACACGCAGCTCGAGACGTTGCCTTGACAATGAAGCGATGCTACGTCCTGACATATTGATGCTAAGAAAAATAGAGAAAACAGGAGGCACTTCACAGACAAGAAGTGGGGAAAGAAACTGCGCCAAAGGCACACCCTCTTGAATGGAAGTTTCTTGTATTAACTTTTAATGATAATATTGTTATGTGTGGTAATACGCTGTAGTGGAGGGCTGTGGAAGTTTTCAGCATGTGGTGTTTCTAAATGTGCAGTGAGAAGAGGCAGTATCCCACCGCCTACAAATTCGTCTCCATTAAAATGCGAAAGCCATGGCCGGTATCGAACCCGCGACCATCAGATAAGCAGCCGAGCACCCTAGAGAGAGCAATGCGAGAACATAAAAAAAAACACTTGTGCTTAAACTAGACTGCCGCATTCGATAAAAGTGGGCGCTAAATTTCAGGCATTTGACGTTCCACTGTAGTTCAACTGCTCATGGTGCCTTCTGAGGGCTTCCAAGCTCTGGACGATCTACGTCTAGAGCTTAAAATGTACGGCCTCATTGTGTGGTGATTTCATCTGCCATTGAACACTCCAAGTATGTCTAACAGTTTTCGAAGAACTATTATGATAGCTTTGTTTTCTTGAAGCAATGCCAAGGTGTGCCGTGAGTCATCATGTTGCTACGACTTCGGCAACAGAGGCCAAACTGCATCAGTTCTGTCCATGGTGGTCTTTTTGGTACCAAGCGTCGCTGATCCGTGTGGCTGCGGCTTTGGCGATGTAGGTCAAGTTGAATACACAGAAAGCATGTTTTTCATTGCATTCTGCTTCATATAAGCCGAGTACAATCCAGGTGGAGAAGGATATGGTGAAACTGGGCGTCTACTTGGCGCGGAGATGCAGAGGCAATTGATTTTTCTGACGAACTTCGGCGCCGACGGCGCCGCTTTCTGACGTTTGCGGCGGCATCGCGACGCAATGTATGGTATCTTGCCATTTGTCTCAATAGAGCTATCTGTTTTTTTATTTATTATTTTGAGCCATTTATTGAGAAAGCTTTGTCGGGTTCTTTAGAATTTAAACATCTAAACGCATTGGCTTTACAACTGTGTCCTAAATGTATTTCAACAAGCGAGAACACGCTCACTTGCCCTCGCATAATCATGTCACGTGACTAAGCTTTATTTAGTGGAGACATTGCAGTGGCTTCGGAACCAACGTTCTTACAGAGTGTCGGAAATGGCCCACCTTTACGTGTGAAGGTAGAGTTGTCTCTGAAATCTCTTTTATCGCATCGTGAGGTACCCGAATGACGTTAGCTTAATTCGCCAGCTGGACCAGGCCATTTATGTCGGAGCTGGTAATGATAGCGTCAACATCGTACTTGACACAAGTGATGACATTGGAGCCCATCGATAAGTAGGAGTGGACATTGCGAAGTCCACTCCTACAAACTAGGCACCTCTAAGACATTGCCTAATACGTTCAGTGCGGCAACATGCGAAACATCAATCGCCATGACATTCTTACATGGGTTCACTCTGATGTCGACCATTTCATCTGACCGCGCCGGAACAGATTGTCTGTTGAGGCGCTTCATATTACCGTTGGACTCAGTAGGAGCAAAAATGATGGTGTTGGCCTCTGTCCCTCATGGTGATCGTTCATTCGGAGTATTCGAGGATGAAGAGGCTCTGGTGTTACGTCCCTTCGTTTTTCAGCGTGCTACGAGTTCGAAGTCGTCGTCTGAATACCTCTCACTTGTCAGTGAGTAGACATTAGTGTCCTCACTGTCGCAGTAAAGTCCTATCCGCTTTCTGGGCGTGGCCACCGCAGGGCCTGGGAGATATCCTAACTGGTCCTTGTACATCGCTGATAAACGCACGCAGCAGCAGGCTTCACGAGGTGAACATGTTAGCGAGCGAAAATTTTGGCAGATCCCACGTACCTAGGAATCAACATTATTTGAAGCACGCGGAGGGAAGGTGACCGGGTTGAATTTTTTTTTTGAGCGACCCGTCATTAAATGACGCTAAATATTGAAGCTGTATGAGCCTTGCGACAGGAGAAGAAGAAGCACGAGAGCCGGGGCAGGAGAGAAGAGAAGGAAGAAGTTAGAATTGAAGCAGATTAATTTGTGGCCATAATATTAGCTGACCAAAAGTTACCCAGTTTAAAAAGAGTAGAAGCAGTCATCACTGACTCATTATCTGTGTGTTGTCTCTCTGCATCTGGTGAAACGCCTCTTCTAAAGCGTTTTCAGAATACTAGTTCCCGCGCACCTATAATGTCTCCACTTAATTTGGGTACCAGGACACAAGGTTTTGTTTTTAAACGAAAGCGCCAATTTTTTAGCGAAGGCGGCGCTTTTGATGCCAATCATTCTGGTTTTGCAACAGACAACATACATTACAACTGCACGATTCCGCACCATAACTTTCAGAAAATGCTTATCAGACCCCGTCTTGACAGCTTCTTCAGAGTATAAGCACCTATTATTTTCCTGGAAAAGTGAGTTATTGCGGTGGAGAATAATGGAAGTGACCATTACCAAACTTCGCTGCCGGGTTACTTCCCTCAACATTTACCTGCATAGAGCGTGTCAAGCGTTGTCTTCTCTGTGTATCTTCTGTAAGGAAGGGGCAACAATCAATCATTACTCTCTATGCTGTCGCCGCTATACGCCATTGAGAAGAAAACTCATAGCACCACCTCTTCGAAACTTGGGTCTGGAAATATCCCAATCAGCTGTTCTATCATTCGGCGCCTCTACTCTGGGCTACCGTCCCAGGATGTTCACTACGCAATAGAGGAATTCATCAGTCAGACCAAAAGAATATAGAACTAAATTCCTCGTTTTTTTAAACTTTTAAATAATATTATTCAGTAATTATTTGTTGTAAAACCTATTCATAGCATATAGGAGTAGTATTGCGAAGAAAAAAAAATTCACCTAACACTTGGTCAATCCCCTGCATTGGGTGAAAGCCATATGAGAAGAAGAAGAAGAAGAAGAAGAAGAAGAAGAAGAAGAAGAAGAAAAAGAAAAAGAAAAAGAAGAAGAAGAAGAAGAAGAAGAAGAAGAAGAAGAAGAAGAAGAAGAAGAAGAAGAAGAAGAAGAAGAAGAAGAAGAAGAAGAAGAAGAAGAAGAAGAAGAAGAAGAAGAAGAAGAAGAAGAAGAAGAAGAAGAAGAAGGACGCCAGTTCCATACTAAAGCAATAATGCTGGTCCATTCTTTTATGTAGGAACACTACATTATTTTCGTGCAGCCGGCCACCGAAGCCAACTTGTGGGTGAAGTTCTTCGTTGACGAGACTTCCGTGGACAAGGTCATCTTTTCGAAGTACCAAGTTCAAGAGAAGCAGCTGTGAACATACCTCGTGAGCTCTGCTCAGAACTCGTGAACCTGGTTGTGGGAAAGGCAGCCTTGGACACTACTGTACTACCATGGAAAGTGCGGTAAAAGCGAACTTGCGTGTGGGGACCTTTTACAACCTAGTTCTTTAACAAGCGCGTCGAAGAGTCTCAGAATCACGGTCTCCGATGCAAGAGGTGAGCCTCGTTTTGAAATATCTTCAGCTGCAACATGAACAGTTTGTGCAACAGAAACAAATTAAGACATCCTTTATAAGCTCTCTAATTGCTGAGAAACCAGTGGCTAAATTTGTAGAGCCTGATTTCTTCGACGGTATTTCTTCAAGTCCAGAAAGTTGGCTTGAGGTCTACGAATATGCTGCTGAAAAAAACAGGTAGGACACTGATGAGGATAAAATCACTAACATGCGTGTTTATTTGAGAGCGGTTGTGCTCAAGTAGTATAAAATATGCATTCCGAAAGACAATGTCGACTCTTGGAGTCAGCGAAAGAAGAAACTTCTGACCGTATTTGGGAGCAATCCAGTACATAGATGGAGTACAGCACCTAATGTCAAGTTCAAGCAGAGCTCCCTTGTCGAGTCCTTCTTCGAGAAACGCTGTTTTTTAAAGATAGCTGAGTTTTTGCTTCCATGTACGGCCGTAGAAGCCTTATTAATGCATGGATTACACACTGAAGACTAGAAGCAGGTGCAAATATGGTCACCAAAAACTCTAGATGACCTCTTGAAGTGTCTTCAGAACATACATTCGACTTCGGAAACAAGCATAACCATCAATTCAAGCAGGTTTTTCAGTCGGAGTAAAGCAGACTGGTCAAGCCGCGATCAGCGAGAACTGAGCCACCTCGCAAGTAGCACACATTACTTGACCTGACGGGCTGCAAGAGGTCGAGTGAATAATAACGACGCTGAAGCTCAGGAGGACTCGACTGAAAAAAAGCAAATAAATGAGGGTGATCAGTTCCACCCGATGACTCCAAATGAGACTGTTTATTTAAAATCCTCTGCCTACTTCACATTCCCGTAAAGTAGGAAACAAGCCGATGATGACTCTCGTAGACAGCGGTGCATCTGTGTTCATTTTAAATGGCAAGATGGTGGATGCACGTTGCGTGCATTGTGGAATAGTCCGACAGGTAGACGGCTATGATGGAAAAGTAGTGATATGTGGGCCTTTGTAAACATCGCGTTCCAGGGTCAGAAATTAGAGAGCAACGCATTGGTGGTAGAGGGGTTGACGTACGACTTTTTGCTATCAAGACCAGATATAAAGAAATTAAAGATCAACTTATAGTGGGACGATGTGGTTTTAGTCCGGGCCATAGCAAGGAACGAGACATATCAAGGTAGACAAGATAACCTATGAGTTGTAAAGTGCGCGGAGGATACCTCAAAGACCTACCCAGAACTTGTATGCAGAGAAAGCTATCCTCAGGCGATGAAGTCATACAAGGTTCCTTTTGAGCTCACTGACAAGACTGTCATCCGAAAATCACCTTACATTATGTCAAGAGAGCGAAAGATTTGGCTCAAAAAAGAGTTGCAGGATATGCTAGATGCTGATATCATACGACCATCGGTATCACCCTTCGCTTTTCTCATAAAGATCGCACCGAAAGAAGACGGAACCTTCAGATTATGCACCGACTACAGGGTTCTCAAACGCCAGACAGAACTCATACCATTTCCCATTCCGAAGATCGACACAATCATAGATGAGACTGGTGGTTGCCGACATTTTATCCGCACCGATTTGTGCAAATGCTTCTGGCAGATCCCACTGATTGATTGATATGTGGGGTTTAACGTTACAAAACCACCATATGATTCTGAGAGACGTCGTGGTGGGGGGCTCCATGAATTTCGACACCTTGGGTTCTTTAACGTGCACCCAAATCTGAGCACACGGGCCTACAACACTTCCGCCTCCTACGGAAATGCAGCCTCCGCAGCCGGGATTCGATCCCGCGACCTACGGGTCAACAGCCGAGTACCTTAGGCACTATAACACCGCGGCGGGGCGAGGAAGTGCATGTTGAGTACCAGTGTATAGTGTGTGCTTGTTTAGCCTGTTTTAATGAGGGGTTCAAGATACTACGTGCCCAGGTATGTGTTAATCATTCAGCTACCAACACTTAAATCACATTTTGTTTAAATTGGTCAACGTTTATCATTGCACATGATTTCACCAGGCTGCCCAGTAATTCTTTTTAAATTTTTCCTTGAAAGATATCGACAGAAACTTTGAAGCTAAGATTGCTTGATTGATTGATTGATATGTGGGGTTTTACGTCCCAAAACCACCATATGATTATGAGAGACGCCGTAGTGGAGGGCTCCGTGAATTTCGACCACCTGGGGTTGTTTAACGTGCACCCCAACCTGAGCACACGGGCTTACAACATTTCCGCCTCCAATAGAAATGCAGCCGCCGTAGCCGGGATTTGAAACCGCAACCTGTGGGTGAGCAGCCGAGTACCTTAGCCACTAGACCACCGCGGCGATGCTTGTGAACCTCAGGGTATTACTGGCCTAGACAAAAGTAACCTGCGTGAAGTGGGTAATCAGCAACACCTGATAATGTGTCCTCGCAAGAAGCAACGAACATTGATGCGACGCGGTTGCAGTACTTCCAGAAAACGTACGCCACTTCTCACCGACAGCCGCCAGTCACGCTCGCTGGCACTTGTCTGGTAAATATGCGAGAACACAGACTTGTCCAATCAGACTACTAATGAACCGTTAAGATGGCATAATGTTTCCGGCGCACTGCATTCGTTATGGCCAACCTGCTTTGTAGTTGCTGCCAACGATAGAGCTACAGCAGTGGGCGGGCACGAATGCACTTTACGCTGCGCTAAAAACATCACAAATAATACTCAATATATTGTGTGGACGTATGTCCTTCCGCGGTGGTCTAGTGGATAAGTTACCCGGCCGCTCACTCGCAGGTCGCGAGATCGAATCCCGGCTGGGTGCACGTTTTGAACCTGTTTTTTTTTATGCACGTTAAAGATTTCCAGGTGGTAAAAATTTCACAACCCTCAACTACGGCGTCTCTCCTAAATATATGATGGTTTTACGATGGTAAAATCTACACATCAATATGTCATTACATTTGTGGTACAAGTAAAACTGTTTATTTTGTGTTATTTTTTTCTCAAACAAATACTTGACATATATAGGTAATCACACTCTGAAACAAGCGCACGAGTATCATAAATGGTAGTTGTCCCACAGCAAGATGTTTCTGGTGACGCCCTAGATTTGTATACTTTGAGCGAAGACAACTCCAACGATCTCGCTTGAGAAATGGTGCGCCGCATTGCGCGAACATTCACTTTCCTCCAACATTTCCCGTGGTTTATTGGCCACATAGAGAGCTGTTGCAAAAAAAGAAAAAAAATGAATAGGACGTGCATGTCGCGCTTTTCCGGGCTGCCCCCGCAACCTTTACCCGCAGGAAAAAAGAAAACAATCCTCTACGCCGCCCATCTAGCGTGACTGGCCGGCTGGCGTGGGTCATTAGGCGCACAAAGGGTGTTTCAGCACTCTTGAGTCTGGGCTACTTTTTTTTAGCATTTACTTTGAGTCTCTGATAAATATGTGAACTAGCATACGGAACAGAGGAAAAAGGCCCCATAGAATGCGAGTCAACGCGCGCGCGACTCTACCAACAGGGCCTCTATTTCCATTTCATATATTGAAACTGAAGCCTATAGCGAATTCCTGAGACACAGCTTCGCAACAGTACCGTTCAGGGTGAGGTAGCAGCTACAAAAAGGGAGGATGTTTTTAGAAAGTTCAAAAAACTAACGCTGAAAATCAGGAAAAATTGCACATCTTCACCGGCAAGCGAAACTGATAACATTTCAACAGAAAAAAGTCGCATGCATTGTTAAGCTGTGCCTTTTAACGCGGCTCTTTGGAACGATTCCGAGCAGGAAATATTGACAGCACATTGGGTATTTCTACTCTTTGTGTTCTTTATTTCTAGTATGTTCAAATATAAAATAATAATAATAATATAATAATAATAATAATAATAATAATAATAATAATAATACCTTTTATTTCTTCAAATGAAACAGTACATGTGACTAGGCCTGCCAAATCCAATGGGTGGCTTGAGTGGCAGAGCCTGGCAGACAGCGAAAAAACCGGACGCGTTACGAAATTGTATCTCATGGCCTAAGAGGGATGACAGGACAAAAAAGAACGTCCGTATAAGATTAGAAACAACAAAGCATATAAGCAATAGTTACAAGCATTATACAATATTTACAGCAATTGAAAGTGAAAAGGTGTAAAGGAAAAAAGAAAGAATTAGAGCAAATGCTTCTTAAGTAAAGTAACACACTGGATAATTGTGCAGCATCATACTTGCGAATGAGTGTATATGAAATAACACACGACATGCATTACAATTGTAGACAGATATGCCGTAGCAGTTTCTTTTATTTGTATTTTGTTTTTGTGCGAAAAATGCTGGGGGAAAGTGCATTGAAATAGGTTGGTACATAATGGGCTTGTATTCTAGTTCCATACTTTGTCGAACACCGCGGCCTCCAGTAACGTATTTTGGGCCTTAAAAAACGAGAAGTAACATACGGAACCAGGAATTCTTTAGACCAGAAATGTTTTAAAACAACCGTTTGAATTAACAGATAATTGAAGTTTGGCATAAACAGCGTTTTGAAAATGTCTTTCTCAGAATTAATGTTCAGGTCGTAAGATATGTATATTTTTTTAAATCCAACGCAATATTCTGTTTATTCTATTGTGCCAACGGACAGCACAGTGTCCGTAAATGGTTATTCCGTAACGCAGTGTACTGTAACCTAAAGCGTGTGCTATCATCTTACGTACTGAAAACGGCATGTAGTATTGTTACAAGCTGCCACTCTAGCGTCGCCAGCGCGAAGTCGGCGACGGGAATGACAGCAGGTTGGTTCGTTCCGTACGCAAGCAGAGACAGTGAAGAGATCAGAGACGTCGAAAAACAAAACAACTTTACTCTAATGATATGGCAGCACACGGGATCTAATACAACATTTCTATACAACTAACAAAATACAACGACACTTGATACAACTAAAGAAATATATAACAGAAACAATAAATCAGCTTACGAGAGAGAACTATTACAAACTACACAAACTAACAAGAATAGAACGACGGAGAAGAAAGTTCGAAGATATAAACAGGTGAAGGCATACGTTTGATGACCGGCAGCGTTGTGTCCCCGACGATCGGATGCGAGAAGTCGAAGAGAGTTCTGGCACGACTGCGATGTCGGCGGTGTTGCAACGCTGGTGGCTCCGGGAGGCTAGTGCTTGCAGGTGACTTCGAGCAGGTTGAGCTAACTCGAAGCGAAGTCCCGATGTCTACGTTGCAGACGTTAATATCGCGTCACAGCTAGACGAACGGCTAAGTTTAGGTGGCCAGCCGATACAGAGCCACACTAAAAACTTCTAGAAGAGATGCTTGTTGATCTGTTTCTACACCATCTTGGTCAGCGACTAGTCTGCCTAGCAGGGCAAAATCCTGCGCTTAAGTCCCCCTCGTGTCTCCTCGCTCTCTTCCTTGGGGACAAGAGACCTCTACCTGGGTCCAATCATGCGCGTTTAATTGATGGGAAACTCCGCCCCAAAAAATATTTTGACCCCACCCCTTTGTAATTGGGAGAGGGCCCGCAACTAGCGAGAGTGACAACCTGTCGGGTTGTTGTCATACGGCTCGGCCACCAGAGCGTTTCCCACGCTTTTCCCCGTGGGAACGGTCAACCACTTAGCTCTCAGTCGGTGCGCCTTGTAGTCTAATCCTTGTTCGGGGTATACCGCGGCCTTCTACGACCTTGCAGACGTCACCACAGTTACAAAAGGATTAACTGTCGGCGGCGACGTTCTAAGGAGAGCACCCCATTTTGCACTTATCGGTTCCCTTTCATGTGCCGCCGTTTCTCACGGTCAGTCGGGGAGTACGGCGCCCGTTAATTGCCGTGACGCGGTGTCGCAAAAATAGCCGTCCGTGTCAAGTATCTTATGTTACATAATAGACATGACACAGCGCGAAGTCTTTTGAAAACATAGGCAAGATGACTATTCCAGGAAAGGTCGCTGTCATTGTATAAGCCAAGGTATTTCACAACAGATGAATACTGTAACGGACTGCAAGAGCAGGATGAACAGCTAGAACAATTCAAAATGAAAGGATATAGTCAAGGGTTACTTTCTTCAATGGGTTGTGGAGGCAGATTAGATTAGTTTTAGACACATTTATATTAATAAGGTTATCTCGAAACCAACCCATGGCTTTAGTGGCAGCTGAGGTGACTGAAGAAGAGTAATCGCCTCATAAAAGTTGTTTGCAGTCGTCACGATCACAGTGTCGTCGGCGTATTGATATAGAAAAACCGGTATCGCGCTGTGAAGGTCATTTACAGAAATATTGAATAGCAGCGGGCTAAGAATTGATCCCTGTGGAACGGCGGTTTTGATGATTTGGAACGCGCTGTGAGATTGTTCAATGGAGCCCCGCCGCGGTGGTCTAGTGGCTAAGGCACTCGGCTGCTGACCCGCAGGGCGCGGGTTCGAATCCCGGCTGCGGCGGCTGCATTTCCGATGGAGGCGGAAATGTTGTAGGCCCGTGTGCTCAGATTTGGGTGCACGTTAAAGAACCCCAGGTGGTCTAAATTTCCGGAGCCCTCCACTACGGCGTCTCTCATAATCATATAGTGGTTTTGGGACGTTAAACCCCACATATCAATCAATCAAGATTGTTCAATGGATACAAGTTGACGCCTGCCTTGGAGGAAATTTGCCAACAAAGACCAGAAAGCACCCCTAAACCCTAACTGAAAACGTTTATCCAATAAGAAATATTATTATTAATAATAATAATAATAATAATAACAGTAGTAGTAGCAGTAGTAATAAAATGCGATTAGGGACACTACCGCAGGCTGTTCAATAGTCGTTACTGCAAAACCCTTCGCAAGGAAGAGTCAACCACGAATGGTTTTCTGTCGCTACTGATGCGCTCCGGGTAAACAACTGGACACACTAGAAGACTTCCCGTGGCGGTTAAGTAAAGTGCAGCAGTTTTCTAAGTCGTTTCCAAGTTCAAGTTATGAACATTCATATATTGCCTAAGTCGATGGGATGCCGTTTAAACAGTAAAAAAAGTGTTTTTGCATGAAATTGTGATGTTGAGTCTTCCTTTACTTTTTTTTTATTAAAAAAATTTGAAAGAGAGGGCCATAGGTTTACATCATCTATGTTTATATTTCATACATAGCGTTTTTCTGATGCTTTCGGAGTCGAAATGCTTTTCCCGTCAGATAACTCCATTACAGCCGCTTTTTCGCTATCTCGGCAACTGCTTTCGCGACTGCTTCGCGCTAACGTGATGTGCCACCTGCCGAAGAAAGTTTGCGGGTTCCTGCAATGAACAAATTTAATGCCTGGACATATTATATTTGTCTAAACTGAAGTATTCGAATACCTTAGTTGCATAAAATAATAACATCTATTGTTTTACGTTAAAAAAAATAAGATGCGGATGATGCATGCCTTGATACTTGGCTCCGGAAGTGGAGACCATCTGCGGTTCTCTCAAGTGCAAGAATATAGCACAGTGCACGAGCCTCTTCCATTTTTCCAACATCAAAGTGCGACCGCTATGGCCAGGATCTTCTTCGGGTCAGTGGCCGAGTAGCGTAAGCTTTGTCCACAGCGGCAGACGAGCTAGTTAGGAATATTTTAAGGCTATGTCTGAGAATTCTACCTAGGAGGAATGTCAGGAGAACATTTGCGAGGATGTAGAAATATCTGCATACGCCGATTCTACAAACAGCGTGCACATCTCATGCTAGAGAGCAAGGTATATTACTTTCACCTACTTGTAGGCGCACAAATCCTTACCTGAAAGTGAGAACTGTGAGTGGCCGGTACGATTTATGGCTTCTAGGATCCGCCATCGGTCGCTCCCAGAAATCATTTATCGAAAGCGACAACGACGAAGACGACGTGTGTCGTTTACTCTCTCCAGTCACGTCAGGGTTACCGACTACGGCCACCATGTCGTCGTGCACGAAATCACCATCCAGCGAGTTCGCGTAGCACAGCACGGCCACAACAACAGCGCACACCGCGGGTGTGCAAGTGGCCAAGGGCCTACGTGCCACGCCGTAGTCCACGCACATCGGTACATTGGTGGCACCGACTCCACCGTCACGTCACTTTCGGTGGTGCTGTTTCGTGGGTTGTTGACATCGTTGGCAATTGGATGATTGTCTCCGCTGCTTGTGCTGGTTTTTAACTGGTGATGTACTCAGACTGGCTGTTCGTAGTTTCGTAGAACGTTTGACGTAAGAGCGCGTTCTATTGACTACAGTAGCACACATGTCACTGAGCGACCCAGTCAGCGCACGAACCATGTCCGCAGAGCGCCTTTTTTTGCGACAACGTCTGCATCATGTGTCCGGATGGCAACACTTCCGATTGCCGTCTGAGTGATGCGAAAGTACCGTTGTGGTGGACGCACCTGCAGACGACTTCAAGTAGGCATGGATCAGGGATGATTGCGGGCCGCCACCCAACCAGCCCCCTGCAGCCATTTTTGAGATCTACACAACAAACGTAGCACAATGCAGTCAAACCACGCACACTGCCATCGCACTACCATTACAAACATTACTCTCGAGCTGCGCTAACATGGTCGATCAACTATACAGGTACGCGCACAAGAAAACTTAAACCATAGCGGGGCGATTCGGCACTTCCCGAAGCACGTGGTAGCATAGGACAACTTACTGCCGACTGCCAGAGTGAATCAAAGCGTATGCCCACTGACTACCGTCGCTTTGTGAGACACTTTCGGTGATGCAGCGTAATAATCCATGCGAACGGCTTCCGTAAGCTTGTCACACCAAGGGCAAAGGGTACACCTTGACTACTATTTCAGAAGAAACTAAAAGAAAAATAAACATAACATCGCTCTATTTGAACACTACTGGTACGTCCCTTGGAACGCATGTTCCTCAGGTAATCTAGACGTCACTTGAGCTGACTAGAAAGACACACAACCATTTTATAGTGCTCGCACCTGGGCACGATTTCGCCTGAAGCTACAGCGTCACTTTCCCTAACCGTATGTGCAACGTCGAATTCCTTCGCCTAAACTGTCGATGGACTGTGTAATGTGAAACTTGGTTACGACCATTCACGCGCAGCGTCAGAATAAAATTAAAGATTCGCAGTACAAGCTAAGAAAATTCAGCGCTGCGAAACGCAAATTAGATTGACGCGTGAGTGGGGTGCAGAACCACGGGCGACCGAGCTCGCTTAGCGCCTCCGGCGCCTGTGGCACTCAGCCGAAAGGCTGCATACGAACTGCACGGCCTTGCAAAAAGAGGAACCCCTGGTGTGCTTTTGCGCATGCCCATTGGAGAACTTACGCTGGGACGTTCGGTGCTTCTAGTGGGTGAGCGCTGCCATCTCCCGGCTGGCGCAAATACTAGGGATGGAGGTGCCGCAAAAGCTCGCTTTTTGGATGCGTAGATTCGGGGCACGGCTTTACAAAACTCGTTCGAACGGTGAGCGAATGTTCGAAACTTCGTACGTTGAATAGTTCGTTTTGTATTCGATTCAGAGTGCACACTTCTTGTTCGAAACACTGACACCCAAACATTGTTGTTCGAAACATTGACATCCAAGGCTTCACGGAATGTAATAAAACTAGAACAATGTATGCATGAGTACATTTTCAATTATTTGGTGCCCATATATGCAAATTAGTTGCAGTTGTCACGTTCCCTTCCCCACTTTCTGTTTACTCGGCAGAATATCGCTTTCGCAGTTGTAACGTCTTCACGTGCCGTGGCCACAGCATGGCATCACATTTCTAGGGGAGCATGTTGTTAAATTAGTGTTTAAAATATGCTGAACAAAACTACCAAAATAAAGGAGACTTGTATTAAACTTTTTAGAAGTGTCGGAAAATTAGGAATCCCAGACTTACCTCTGGTTATTATATGACTAAGCACATGCAATGAACGATGTGCAAATAAGCAGTCATTGCTTCTCCAACTTCTGAATGCGTGCTAGAGACTTTACCCATTACGAAACGATGGAAACGTCAGTCATAGTGTGTTCTCTGTGAGCGTTCTCTGGAGGAACGGTGACATGCTCAACGGTGCCACGGCTTTTTGAACGGGCGCAGGAACTAAGGGAGGAGGAAGACGAAGTGATTCTCTTGTGGAACACATCTTGCGGTCTGTGCTGTTTTTTCTGCGTTCCACAGCGCAACAGCGGGGTCTCCAGCCCCCTACATCGTGGTCATGGATGTACAATCCCCGGAGATCCCGCCCAGTACTAGTTCATCCATGGGCATTGCTTCAATATAGCGTGGTAATCCATCTAATGAGAGCGAGGACACCGAGCTGTACTCTGCATCAGACTACGAGTCCTCGGAAGACGACTTCGAACCTGTGCTCTACCGCAAGGCCAAACGAAGAATCATGAACGCATCGTTAGCATCAAGTACAGCCACTGTGAGGACAGCGCCTCAGCGATGGCCTCACTCCATTCTGTTTGTGCCGCAGACTACTACTGCCAATCTACGCTTCCTCAGCAGGCAAGCACTTTCCTTGTACCTTGAAAACATTGTGCCAAACGAGATTAAGGACATCAGGATAAACACGAGGAAGAATATTCTGGCAATCGACGTGAGGAACCCAAGTGCACTGAACACGCTACAGCATGTGTCAGAGCTGGGAAACATCAAAGTCCGATCCATCATACCAGCGAATGGTGACACCGTAACAGGAGTTATCTATGACATAGACACTGAAATTGCCAATGAAGATCTTCCTGTACTGATAAAACCAGTGAGTGAAAACAACGTCATTGTGCATGCTGGTCGCCGAAGCAACTCTCGTTGTGTGCGACTAACATTCAAGGGTGAATGTCTTCCCTCTTACGTGAAGGTGGGCCATTTCCGTCACCAGGTTCGCCCATTTATTCCGAAGCCTATGCAGTGTTTCAAGTGCCAGAAGATTGGCCACGTGCAGGGCGTTTGCAGAAATTCCGCAGTGTGCCCCCGATGCGCTGAACACCACTCAGAAGACGACTGTAATGCAACTACGTTGAAATTCCCCAACTGCCGAGGAGCTCACAGTGCTTCCTCCAAGGACTGTCCTCAGATTAAGAAATAGATTTATATTCTGAGGCAAATGGTGCGAGACAACTCGACTCACAGAGAAGCTGCGCAAAAAGTAAGGCGAAGGCGCCGCCATCGTCGAAGGTCCTCACGAAGGACAGTGCAAAATCTGAAGAGAAAGCCAGAAACTCAAGTGAAATCGACAGGTGCGGCTCCTAGCTCGGCAAACATCTGCGCTGAAAGAGAAGATGCTGGAAGGTCTCTCTCTCCAAAGGAATGGCCACCCGTTCAGCCTAGACGATCTGTTGAGCCTCAACAGAAGCCGCCTACACGACCTGTCGAGCCTCAACAGAAGCCGCCTCAAGAACAAGCACAAAATGCTGCAACGGCTGGGAAGCCAGATCATCGCGTGACGGTGATGCTAAGATCATTAGTGGACACCATTCACATGTTGTTAAGCGACATGAATACACCGTCAGCCAAAAGTGCCTTTCAAGTACTGGACGCGCTTAGTCGAGTGCTAGCAGCCCTAGAGTAGACCATGGCTAGCTAACCCACCACTGTCTTTCCGGGATGAGGTTCGTAAAGCAGCAATACTGCAGTGGAATGCCAGGGGACTGAGATCGCGCATTGGTGACTTTCTTCGATTTGTGTACGTCAATATGTTTCCCGTAATCGTCATTTGTGAGCCGAACTTATCGAGTGCAATACGACTCTCGGGATACGAACCTCTTATGTTGTCTACTGTTACTGAAAGCAGCAAGGTTCTGGTGTACATTCGCCGAGACCTCACTTACATTCTTCAACCTGTACCACCTCATGACGGAAACCAATACCTATGCTTAAGAGTGAAAAAGAGGAGGCTCAACATCACTGTGGTTGGCGCATACCTATCACCATCAAGTCGTTTCGATCAAAAAAGATTACGAGACATCATAGCGTTAACTCCTGACCCATGTGTTATCATTGGGGATTTTAACACTCATCATACATTATGGGGAAGTCAGAATACCAACATGAAGGGCAGAAGCTTGGTGTCTTTTGCCTCCGACAACCAACTTTGGTTACTGAATGATGGCAGTCCTACATTTTTACGTGGCTCCACGTACAGTAGCTGTCTCGACTTGGCTTTAGTTTCGCAAAACCTAGTGAAACATACTGAATGGTTCACGGATATAGAAACGCACTAGAGTGATCATATTCCAACATACGTCAAGATCAGAGGATTGTCGCCTCCTAAAGTGCGCGACATCGTTAAAAGAGTGGACTGGAAAAAATTTCAGTCCCGTATGGAAGACCAATGCCAAGAACACATATCCGATTTTCAAGAGGCCATCAAGAGCACTGTAAAAGAGACTGTGTGTACGATCCCATGCCCTGTAAGAATCATGGACATTGACATAGAGCTGGAGTGGCTTCGAGCCTTGCGACGACGAGCTGAAAGAAGGTACCGGCGCACGAAGGACATAGAAGGTTTACGGACTGCTAGACTTATGCAGAAGAAGATAAAACGTCGGTTGGACAAGCTAGAATTCCAACGCTGGATTACTTTCTGCGAGTCACTCGACCCTCGTAAGCCTTTATCGCAGATATGGAGGACGGTTAGAGGTTTGCGGTCATCGCCCATTCAGAAGTCACCATTCAAGGCCTTAGCCCTTCACCAAAATCGACCAGATGTGGACGTTGCTGAAGAGTTCTGTGCCGGATTATCAGGGCAAACTACAGCCATCAGCAGCTCATCAATTTCGAGCAGTTGTCCGCCACCACGTGACTCCTGTATGGGCTTCCCGTTTACCATTCAGAAGCTCAAAGCAGGACTCGCTTCATGCAAACAGACCTCCGCACCAGGACCTGACGGAATCTCCTACAGAGCCCTGTGTCATCTGGGTGAGCGCGCGAGAATAGCTCTACTTCAGCTATATAATGATTCTTGGCTAGAGGGCACTGTCCCCTTAAGTTGGAAAACTAGTCGTCTAGTACCATTACTAAAACCTGGCAAATCACCATTGGAACTCTCCTCCTATCGCCCGATCGCATTGGCTAGTTGCGTGGGTAAAGTGATGGAGGGAATAACTCTCGGCCGACTCGAGTGGTACTTGGAGTATCATGAGATCTACCCAAATGTTATGGCTGGTTTTCGACGTGGTCGATCATCGATCGATAGCGTCATCGACCTAATCACGTGCGTTGAACACGAGAAAGGCCATAAGCGTCTTTGCGCCTCTCTGTTCATTGACGTCAAAGGAGCCTATGTTAACGTTACACATGAAGCCGTCCTTACCGCACTAGAAAAGATTGGAGTCGGTGGCCAAATTTTTAAGTGGATACGCAGTTATCTCCAAATGCGATCCTATTTTGTGAGTAAAGAGACCGGGAACACGTCTACACATTTCAATTGTCGTGGCGTCCCTCAGGGTGGTGTACTGAGCCCTGTGCTATTCAATATCACACTAATCGCTCTCCATACGCACCTACCAAAGAATATTTATCTATCAACATACGCTGATGACATCTGCATCTGGACATCTGCGGTAACTCGCCTGCAGTTACGAGCGAGAATACAGAGAGCTGCTACTGCAACTACTTTTTATCTACGCAAGCGAGGCCTGGAAATTTCCTCCGGAAAGTGCGCTCTTCTGGCATTTACGCGCACACCCATGTCGAATTACAGAGTGTCAATTAACGGTCAAAATATACCGTATCGTCGATCTCACAAATTTTTGGGTGTCATAGTCGACAGAGACATATCATGGAGCCCTCATGTGTCGTATTTGAAAAAGCGTTTGACAGGCATATGCCATCTTTTCAAGTTTCTCGCTGGAAAGACTTGGGGAATGCAGCCTTATGCTATGTTACGACTGTATAGGGTGCTTTTCCTTGGCTTTTTGCGATACAGTCTGCCTGCATTATCAAACGCCAGCAAAACAAGTCGACGCATGATACAAAGCGTTCAAGCACAGGCGCTTCGAATATGTCTAGGTCTGCCTTAGGGTGCCTCAACAATGGCGACTGTAGCTATAGCCAAAGACCACCTCGTGCAGACCCATATTGAAATTGAAGCTTTGAGAACACACATAAGGCAAGTGGGCCGGACTCCCCATCACCACCTAGCCTCTCTGCCAGTGGATAGACCTCATACGTCATTTTGTCGAACAATAACTACACATGGTGACTCCCTACCAACTGGTTTTACGCCCACGGCGAGACCTTCAATTCCTCCATGGTGCCTCAAATAGCCAGTCATCAACCTGACAATACCAGGCATCCAGAAAAAACGAGATTTCTCAATACCAGCCCTTAAGCAGCTCGCCTTACTTCTGCTGTACGAGAAGTACCAAGACTGCACCCACGTCTACACCGACGGCTCCGTCCTGCCAAACAGCTCAACAGGGGCCGTCGTTATTCCAACGCACGCCACAACCATCAAATTCAGGACAGCTCATGCAACCACAAAAACGGCAGCAGAGCTTGCAGCGCTTCGCGCTGCACTGCGTTTCATTAACGACCAGAGCACGCAACGGTGGACGATTTTCTGCGACTGCAAGCCGGCACTGCAGTCACTTCTGTCAAATCTACGCCGTGGTTCACACGAGCAGTTGGTATTTGAAACAGCAGAAATGCTACACCATATAACAGAGAAAAAGCACCACGTTATATTTCAGTGGTTGCCAAGCGACTGTGGAATTATCGGTAACGAACCAGCTGATCAAGCTGCCCGTTCAGCCCATACAGAAGACAACGACCAGTCAATACCTCTCTCAAGGACGGACGCTGCTAGGAGGCTCCAAATGCTTGCTCGCCAACGCTCCCTGGCTCTTTGGAATGAGCCTCTCTTCACGCATGCAAGATTACGATCCCTTGATCCAACGTTAAGCATGCAGCTTCCAACAAAATTTCGACGAGGCGACGCTACTGCTCTGTGCAGACTATGGTTGGGAGTCGCGTTTTCCCGTGCGTACGCGTTCCGCATAGGTATGGCCGACACTGCCGACTGTGCACACTGCGGAGATGAAGAAAGAATTCGACATATCCTGTGTGACTGCCCGAAATAGAACCTGGAAAGGCAACACCTTTCTAATAAACTAAACAGGTTAGATGACCAGCCGCTGTCAGAAGAAAGTATACTGCGCCGTCGTCATGACTCATCGTCACAGAAGAAAGCCGTGCAAGCGCTACTGGGCTTCTTACGAACTACTGGCCTGTCGGAACGCCTCTGAGTGGACTGATTTTGTGTGTGCGTGTGTGTCGGTGTTTTTCTCTTATTTATTTTTTACTCTCCCTTTGTCTTTCAACCCCCTATTCCCCAACCCCCGTGTAGGGCTGCATACCGGATACTAGCATCTGGTTAACCTCTCTGCCTTCCTTATTTCTCGTTTCTCTCTCTCTCTGAACGGGCGCAGGAGAAATATTTCGGAGCAACATCACAACGACAGCATAAGTGGCAGCTCTAGTGTCGTACAACGCATAAATGTTTTGATAAATACAACATTATCGCATGTCCTGCAAGGTGTGATTCGAAGTGGGCTTATCTTTTATTTGCGAAACGTGACTTTAGGATTAGAAATTACGGTATATACTATAAAACGCTGTCAAAAGCTTGGTTAACAGTGTATCTTTGTGAGGATCTAAGGAGCTGTGAATGAGCACTTTGAAATCGGCAACTTTGAAAGAAACCATGCGTTTGTTTTATCACTATCCCGATGTAAAACAGAAGTAGGCCTATGGCGAACATTGCTGTCGTTAAGAGAGCGTGTAGATCATTGCAATTGTACCGCCATCAATTTCTTTGCGGAAGACCTGTCTTTCACAGTAAAATAAAAGCGAAATTTAATAAAAACGACACTTCGCTGATAATTTCACCAACAAACCTATCACAATTTATTATCCCTTGAACTATAATTACTTATAATTACCTGCTTGAAGTCATCGCAGAGAAGTGATTATGTTGGCTGCGCATGTTTCTATATGTTCATTTACAAATGCCTAAATAGCTAAACAGAAGTGCGTGGTGTCAAAATTCATCTGAAGCGATGTGCTTTATATAGTTGTCTTTATGGGGTGGGAAACAAGCAGAGAATGAGCATGTCTGAGGAATCGCCAAAACATAAGTTTCTCATCAATTTATTCCAGCGTAGGAATAAAAAAGCATATGTAGGCATAACTCACAATATTTGTAGTTAATGTAGCTAGTGATAACTAAGCTCATAAAAACGTGGGCGGTGACGTAGATAGTAAGATTTTAAAAACATGAATGTGTTTGTCAGAACAAGGCATATTCAGCCAATATTCAGTAACAAAAATAAAGTCAATTAGTGCTAATATATTGGAGATAATCAAATGGTTTGAATATCTCCCTTAGCTTTATCAATGGGATAAGGAGACTGTAGCTTGAAGCCACGGAAAATATTGCCCTATGTTTACTTAGGACTCTTTGATTATGCATGTGTGCATAATCAAAGAACATAAATAACGGTTGTTTTTCTTGCTCAAATTTCTGGTAAATAACAATGCTACAGCGTTAAAGAGCTCCTTTTGAAAAGACTCCAGCTTCGGCATCGGTATCGTTTGTTGTGAGGGAAAAAATTCCCGTCCTGTGCGAGACGGAAAACTCGAAGCGATGCTAAAGAGAAAAAATATTGAAAACACATCATATCCATTTAGTTAATTATGAGTCTGTCTGTCTGTCTGTCTGTTTGTCTGTCTGTCTCTGTCTGTGTCTGTCTGTCTGTCTGTCTGTCTGTGTCTGTCTGTCTGTCTGTCTTTGACTGTCTGTCTGTGTCTGTCTGTCTGTCTTTGTGTGTCTGTCTGTCTGTCGGTGTCTGTCTGTCTGTTTGTCTGTCTGTCTGTCTGTCTGTATGTGTCTGTCTGTCTGTCTCTGCCTGTCTTTGTCTGTTTGTCTGTCTGTCTGTATGTGTCTGTCTGTCTGTCTGTCTGTCTGTCTGTCTCTCTGTGTCTGTCTGTCTGTGTCTGTCTCTCTGTGTCTGTCTGTCTGTGTCTGTCTGTCTGTGTCTGTCTGCCTGTCTGTCTGTCTGTCTGTTTGTCTGTCTGTCTCTGTCTGTTTGTCTGTCTGTCTGTCTGTCTGTCTCTGTCTGCCTCTGTCTCTCTGTCTGTCTGTCTCTGTCTCTTTTTGTCTGTCTATCTGTCTGTCTGTGTCTGTCTGTCTGTATCTGTCTGTCTGTGTCTGTCTGTGTCTGTCTGCCTGCCTGCCTGCCTGCCTGCCTGCCTGCCTGCCTGCCTGTCTGTCTGTCTGTCTGTCTGTCTGTCTGTCTGTCTGTCTGTCTGTCTGTCCTTGTCTGTCTGTCTGTCTCTGCCTTTGTCTGTCTGCCTGTCTGCTTGTTTGTGTGACAAGCAGACGGACGGACGCTTCGCCGCTGTCATGATCATTCACTCCATAGATATGCTGTGAATTTCTCATAATAATAGCACCATATATTTTCTTATTTAATCAACTATCTTAAAACAACTAGTGCCATCTAGTGATATTATTTTCAAGGACATACACGTATAACGCCGTCTAGTGATGAATTCTTAAAATCAAATAGAATTGGCTAATACTACTACACACTAATACGAGGCAACGATCCACACCCAAAAGAGCTTGGCCCCTCGAAAATTCTGGGTCAGAGTGACGATCGAACCCGGGTCATTTGGATTCGAGTGAAGATTGAACTCGGGTCATTTGCGTGCAAGCAGTTGTCCTACCATACGGTCACACGTCTGTTGTCAATACATTCAAAATAACTTCCACTCCTTGGAAATGCAGTGATAGAAATACATGCTTTAGAAACGCACGCATCCTGTATACATGATTTATAATACAACACGAAATACTGCAGTCATGAAACGTGGGACACGCGCCCTTTGCAATCGGTCGTCAAAACATGTAATTCTCTTGATGACTTCGGGGTTTAAAGTCCGTTGCGCAATACGAAAAGCACACACGCTACGGTGCTTATTTCATAGCAAGTTGAAAAAAAGTGTCATGCACTAATACGTAAAAGCAACAGAAGATCGCTGTCACGTTCTATTACTACAGGCGAAGCTTTAGGGTCCACATTTTTTTTTTGTCAGAACTCGTCTCAATTTAGGCGCACGTGTGTATTTTAGTTTCCTAACGCCTGCCTTGCTCTGATGCCAGCAGAGTATATAGGCGACCTCTTAGTGAAGTAACATCTTACACGAGCGAACTCAAGTGCTCCGCTTTGTTTGTTTAAATCACTAAGCAAGAGACAAAGTAATCCACTTTTTTTTCAGCAAAAAATTTTCACACATCTGCGCTCTCTATATAAAAGTGTTTTTTGTACGTATATGCAAGGAAAACAAACACATCACGAAAACGTGCGTTAATGCAACACGTCTGCTTGTCATACATCTTGCAAATTATGGGCCTCTCTATACTGTCTCCTCGAAGTTTAATTATTTTTTTTATAAAATGGTGGCGTGTGCGTAGAAACACTATCTTGGTTGAAATTAAGAAACGAGGACAGCTTACGGAGACAACAAAAATAGCAGAAATAAACGGTAATTAGGCTCCTATCTATATTTCTGCTTCGTGCACAGAAGACCAAAAAGGAAGCAATTTGCCTCGGGCTCGATGTGAGCAAACACGTCCGCTTTTTCATTTCTCTCGTTTCATATACCAAAAAAAGAAAACAGCCTTACGTTCAGCGTAACCTTGTGATAATGTTTAGTTTTTTCTTCCTTTCGAAAAGTATTTTATTTGAGATTTAATAACAAGTCTGAAGAGTTTTAGGGTCTGCCCTCATGTACGCTCCAAGGTAGAAAACTCAGCTCATGAAAAGTGCTAGGTGCTTGGGGAATCGATCATGACACACTCCTTGATATTTTTTTTCGTATGCGCATCACCGCGTCCTGAAGTAGCCATATATTTTCTATAAGAAAAGTATTGCACATGATGACTCCTCGTTGCATACCAGGGTACACTCTTGTGATTCAATATCTGCAGAGGTATCAAAACAGTACTTTTAAGAAACAAAATTTGAGCCGCAAAAATCAAGGACCGAAGAGAAGAGTACACACGACGAGCGCTAGCGACATCTAGCGGTACCAGCAGAGCGTGAAGCTCTTGTTTCTCTTTGAAGCACTTCCAGTTGGGCATTTACTTCTGGTTTTCAGGGTGATAAGAAATTGATGATGATGATATGTGGGGTTTAACGTCCCAAAACCACCATATGATTATGAGAGACGCCGTAGTGGAGGGCTCCGGAAATTTTGACCACCTGGGGTTCTTTAACGTGCACCCAAATCTGAGCACACGGGCCCACAACATTTCCGCCTCCATCGGAAATGCTGATAAGAAATTCGTTGGCGAGAAGAAAACTAGAGCTAAATTGAAGGTTGAAATCCAACGTAAGTGTTACACTCTTTTTTGTGGTCCTTGTTTTTTGCGCTTCATATTGTGTTGCTTAGTTTCGTAGCAACTCGTCCAAGCTTACGTCCTTCTAAGTAATTTTAATGCAAGTCTTAAAGAACAAAAAATGGAGGAGGCTGAAGCTGCTTGTTCAAGATTACAACGCGATAGTGCTATCTAGCTCCGTGTAAGTACATCGAGAACGTACAACTGGTCGCCTGGCTTCATTTCCCGGTCAATGCCAAAATCGTGCCGCAAGCATACGACCCTATGTGTGCATAGCATTGACCGTTTCAGATTATCGCAAACTGTTTTCTGCAAGTAGCAAGCTGGCCTTTGCCGTCATGCTTTCTTTTTGCAATTCAGTGAAGGGCCATGTACGAACCAGTAAGGCAACACTACTTGACTGTCGACGTCGTGGATGATTTGGCTCAGGAAAATTATTAAATATGTCTGGGCACCTTGTAATGAATGAGACCTCACAATGCCCGTTCGTTACGCATCTCACATACTTTGACACCTGAAGCAACTTTATGTTTCTACCACGTAATATTACACACATTAAAGACGCTCAATTCACACATGATATTCACCTAGTGTTTTTTTCAAGAGCCATTTCAAATGATGCCAGGCTTCTGACATAGAAAACTTGCTTGCCATGCAGAAGGCCTGGTTTCAATTATCGCTTGAACTAAAATTTCAAAGATTGATTTTATTTGCATCTTTATAAATGTCTCACTAACAAAGAACGCTGATTTATCACTCATAGCCAACGTAGCTGACATCGAGAACGACGCGGACACTGCCATTTCTCTGGAACGTGGTCCTTTACGCCATCACTTTGTAGAGTATTGGTCACCGCAATAATAATGAGACATGGCTTATTAACTAAGAACCCCTCATGTGATAATTGTGGTGCGAAGTATCGATCACCAATCTTCTCTCTGAGTATGCCAGTTTCTATGCGCCCAGAAAACATAGTTCAATCCCCATTTAATAAACTTGAAAAAGAGATTTTTCAGGAAGAAAAGATCCTAAGACATCTAGCAGTGCGAGCAGTGCGTGGAGCTTTAGTTTCTTTTTCAAACACTTCCAGATGGACACTAACTTCTGGTTTTCAGAATATTAGGAAAGTTGGTAGGCAAGAAAAAATATAGAGTTAAATTGAACGTTGAGCTATCGCTTAAAAGTTACACTGTATACGTATTTTAGCGAGGTCATGATGTTGAAGAATGCCACAGTGAACACGTTCAACAGATGTCATTCAGAAGCTTGCTCCCGAAGCTCGCGCCCTTTCCAGTGGCAGTCGGCGTGTACACGAGTGTTGCCTGTGTACACTTCTCCGGCCGTTGGTCCAGTCCTGCACTCGGGTCACCTATATGGTGATTCAAAAAATGCTTACTAGAGGCGCGCCGCCCTCCAAGGCGTAGGTGTTCGGCGGTCCGCGCACTCACCTCGCGACTACGTCCATTTCGTTCTCGTCGTTGCGTTGGCAGCAGGTGACAGGTTCCTGCGATGAGTGTTACGCACGGGTACTGATATCCTACCGAGCACCTTCACCTGCCTGCTACGTACCATGTCGAAGAGCACCTCATAGCTCTACGTATGCCATTTTTGAACGTTAGGCATCTGACTGACGGCAGTGGCACGTGTGGTATTAAAATGCCGGTGGTTAGCGTACTGATCGACGTGGTCAACACTGTGCAGCGCCAGCCGCGGAACATGGCCGACAACACTGCCTTTGAGTTACGCATATTGCCAGGGCACGTAAGCAAGTCTTACTAAAAAAATGGTTTCACACAAAAAAAGAAAAGCACCCCATGCCTCTCCGAGCAAGCTCCTTTCACATCATTCACTCTGTAATGTGGCGATGATATTTTTATTTGGGTGAGAATGTGCCCAATAGCTGAAAAACCCGACTACAGGCAATACAGGTTGCAAACTGACAGCGGCGAACAGAACGTCGTCTGTTCATAATCAGACAATTGACGTAGCGCGCCGTCTCCTATAAAGCAGTCATGTATTTTTTAAGTGTATGAGTACTGCTTCAAATGACGCGACGCGCATCTATTCTACCCTGGAGTGTCCGTGACTTCTCAGAGGGCCAGCGGGAACCATGCTGTGATAGTCAAACTAAATACTCCTTCTACACTCTAACCAGGTGAGCGTGAGAAAGTTTTTTCTAAATATAGACAGATGTTACAAGTCAGCCTTTGGCTAAAACCACCACCTCGGTGCGTGGCAAGAATGTAACACAGTTACATTACGCCTATTAGAAACGTGCCGAATGTGATGGCCGAATAGCAACAGCGAGTTCTGAAACTTATTGAGGAGGCCACACGTTACCTTTACTGCTTTGAGGCAATAACATTGTCCTTCAAAACAAGAGCTCTGTGGGAAAAGTCTGCTAGGAAGAAAAGGTGCGTTAGCAATGCCTTGTTCGTGTGTGCAATTCTAGCGCACTGTGGTCAAAGGACCGTCACCTATTATACACGACAGTGTATAATAGGTGACGAAAATTTAGACCACCTGGGATGTTTTAAAGTGCACCCAATCTGAGCACACAGACCTACAACATTTTCTTCATTGAAAATGCAGGCGTCACAGCCGGGATTCAATCCCGCTACCTGAGGGTCAGCAACAGAGTACCTTCCCCACTAGACCACCGCGACAGAGCAACAGGAGAAGTGACTTGATTACGAGTTCAATACTTGGTTAACTGAGGGGCGAGAAACTGCACGTCAACATTATGGCGAAGTGAGAGCCTTGTTTTATAAAAAAATAAACTGAAAGGCCTCAAAATAACAGAATATTGCAAAGCGTGATGCGCATCAGACGCTGACAAGATGACCGCCCTTTACAGCGCTTTCAGGAAACGGTCATCAATGATGAAACTGACCTGGAAAGCGGCAAACGGCACTCACAAAGAAAAAGAAGTGAGCAAATGTTTTTTGTTTGGTTGTGTGAAATGAAGCAAGGAAATGGCTCCTACGACGTTACGGGCTGTCAGAAGCTGGTTTCTTCCTTTCTGCCTTTTCCTCTTTCACCTCTTTTTGCCACACTCCCACCTCCTCTGTTCCAGTTACCGAAAGGTAACTTTGGAAGAACAACTTTTATCCACCGTCTCAATCATTTCGTACGACACTAGCGCTACTCCTCAAGGTGTAAACATAAAAATTACCTCGATCTTTGAATCTAACCTAGAGGCTCAGCCAAGGTCATGCCACGTAGTTTGTTCCCCAATGTCATGTCGTCGCAACACTGCTTATGCTTACACTCTAAGGCAAAAGGGTGTTGAAAGGGTGTGTGGTTCGTTCTTTTTGGGACCATTCATCCCTTTAAAGACTAACGGCACCGGGTCGAACAGTTAGCACCCACAGATGAGCTCTAGGGGCTAACATTTGGTCCTAACATTTACACTATAGTGAGTAATCGTTAGTCGCACAATTAACCTCAAAGAACTAACATTTAGTCCTCACATTTGAACTATATAGGGCAACTGTTAATACCCACATTTACACCTTTTCGGGCAACCGTTAGTTCTCACAGTTGCACCTTACCGGACGAACGGTTCATTCACTCATATACTCCAATCGAATGAACTTTTTGTCCCCGGTTCAAGCATTGTTTTTCTTTATTTTCTGCCAGGCCTAATACATATTTGGCCTGTTTTTTTTCTGCGCAGTGAGAATCAAAATGCGCGGAAAGGAACACGAGAAAAAGCTGTTAGCCACCTATGTGTAACTGCTTTCGCAGTCACGGCAACAACGAACGACAAAAGTGAGACATCGGAATCTTTCACTTTTCCACATACACATGAAGTTTCTCCATTATTTTTAAATGAATTCATGGTGATGCGTACAAGTCAAGTCTGGTTGTCAAATCTTGTTTACTCCTTGGGGAGCTCCTCCGACGGAAGCAATAGATGACAGGCATTGCAGACACCAGCGCACGCACCTCCTGCCTGTTGTGTTCCCATGGCTGCACATACAATAATATTGCCACTAGTACGAGTTCTGAAAGTATTATTTCAAAAGATGCTGGCAGGCTTGTATGTGCCGCTGTTCAGAAGAGGACGATGATGCGCGTGCAGAGGAAAACGATAAAGTCGTGTTGGCGTTGTTCGAATCAGTTTGACGTCCTTGTGTGCCATTATCTACAGGTTACAGTTACGTTGTAACGTCCCAACTGGTGGAGGTGCTGGGCAATAGTCTATGCACAGTTACCACGAGGAAGATCTCGGCCCCAACATCGACGCCTTGGTAGAAACAGCAAACCTTCGACGCAGTCGGCGGCAACTAGGCCTACCACCCCAATTCAGCCCTCTTCCGGAACGCTCCCGAATGATGGCATATGCGACAACTACAAGCCAGACTGAACAGACCACGACTCCGCCAGCTCCATGGCTACCAGCCTCTCCAACGCCAAAGCCCTTCCATGGGGAGCCCTACGAATACGTTGAAGACTGGCTGGACCAATACGATCGAGTCGCCGTCGCCAACGAGTGCGACAAGCACCGAAAACTTCGGTATGTTTAATTCTACTCGGAGGAGTCGGCGCGTATTTGGTTCGAGAACCACGAGGCCACTGTGACAACCTGGCTGGTGTTTTGCACTCAGCTGCGGAACACGTATTATGATTAGCACCGACCGGAAAGAACAAGCCGAACGTCTCTTCAATTCTCGCAATCAAAGACCCAATGAAAGCGTGGCCATGTTCGTTGAGGAGATATCTCGTCTGTTCCGTCGAGCGGATTCTGCAATGACGGAAGACAAAAAGGTACGCATTCTGATACGGGGTGTCAAGGAGCAGCTGTTTGCACGACTTATACGAAACCCACCAGCTACCGTGGCAGGATTCCTACGTGAAGCGACGATAATAGAGCGAATGCTAAGACAGCGGTCTTCACAGTATGAGCGGTCCGAACACCTTGCATGTCTGTCAGCACCCTTGGTAACACCCGATGTCACGAGCGTGAGAGACCTTGCTGAGCTAGTTCGTAGCATTGTACGCGACGAGCTGCAAAAGCTTCACGCAGTGCCTTCACAGCCTCAAGTGGCTGCTCTGACAGACGTCAGCCGTGAAGAGGTGCGGCAGCTGGTACGACCATTAGTGCCACCTCCAACCGAAGCTCCTCTGCTAACGTACGTGGAAGATGTACGCACTCCTGCACCGGCAGCCAGCTATTTCCCCCGACCGACTAGCCTGCAGACGCCGCAGCACTTTTCGGGCCTGCCACACTATGAAAACCAATGACCAATTTGTCTGCAGATGCCGCAGTACCTCTCAGGCCCGCCACACTTACTGAATCAGCGACCTAATTTGCGGAAATCTAGCGTGTGGCGCGCTTCCGACAATCGGCCACTATGCTACCACTGTGGTGAGCCAGGTCACTTGTACCGGGAGTGCTCGTACAGACAGATGGACTTACCTGGATTTCGGCCAGACGCTCGTCGGCCCTGGGACGGCGAACGACCCTGCGCCATCGCAGAATACTTAGCAAGTCTACCGTCTCCGAATCTTCAGCGACGCCAATCACGCTCTCCGTCTCCTCGACGCTCTAGGTCCGCGAATCAATACCCTAAATTCGCCGATGTTGTTGCGAGATGATGCGCTAGGTCCCCAAGTCCACGCCGGGGAAAATAGAATCAGCGGGCTCCGTGGGTGGGACCGCTGTTAAGCTATCGTCAAAACAGCCTCCTCCAACCCATCCACCGACCTTCGACGATTTCTTTCAGCCAACACCTCACATCTGCGGACGAACCCGTTTCTACATTGCCGTCCTTGTCGACAACCATCCAGTGACTGCTCTGGCCGACACCGGCGCCGACTACTCAGTTATCAGCCCTGAACTTGTGGCTGAACTCAGGAAAGTCACGACTCCTTGGGGGCATGGACCAAACCTTCGGACAGCAGGTGGTCATCTCTTGACACCAATCGGGAGATGCACCGCAGGGCTGCACATCTGTGAGTCGACGTTCGTTGCTTCTTTCGTTGTGCTTCCTGAATGCTCCCGGAAAGTTATCCTTGGCATGGATTTCCTTCGCGAGCACGGCGCTGTTATAAATCTTCGAGACTGCCTCGTAACGTTTGCTGACGACTATGGCCCGAAGCCTAGAGATACCGATCAGCAGAAGATTGCGCTTCGCATTGTCGACAACACCGTCACACTTCCGCCACGCTCCAGTACACAGTAAACATTTTTACACCCAGAAAGGTTTAAATGAGCTTGTCCCGTGGACGACGCCCTAAGGGTGTTAAATCAGCACCTTTCAGAAAGGGTGCTTTTCCATGCACCCTTAGAATAGGGTGTACATGTAAAAAACTGTAGGGTGTTTCAAAAACACCCTTAAGGAAGGATGCCTTCGATGTCCTTCACTTTTTTAGCACCCTCTGAGGAGGGTGCGAGAAGGGTGCACAGGGGTGTTGAGTGCCCATGGCAGGGGTGCCAGTTTCCTTTTAGACTGCAATAATAGATATATGCATGCACTGATTACACACTACTTGAAGAAAGAGGTCCTGATTGTCAATGGTGCGCCACCTGTCGAGCTCCATTCATTGCGTGTGGGCAAAAATATAAACACGTACAATCGTGTATGAACTTGTGCTGGATCTATGCATACTTCACGGTATATGCATAATGCGCGTTACAGAAAATGAAGCCTTGCTGCCCTTGGATATTGTATTGATTTAATAGGCAAATAGAATTTATAAACTTTTCTTCTGCCACACAACTTCTTCACCAGATGTGTAACATGTTCACGTATACGTACACTACACATGCAACACTTCAAATGTTTATTATACTTTTTCAGTTTCACTTTATTGACAATTCTTTGCAACATACAATTACACTAGTTTCAGTTTAGTATACTGCTTCAAGCGCATAGAGACTACAAGTGAAACACACGCTAATATATCCTGATAATTCTTTCAAGTATCTACAATCCCAGTGGTTTCTTTCCAGTTTAATACTCCTTCATGTACACAATCGGTTAATAGGAATGAAATACAGGCAAATATATACTCATAATTCTTTCAAATATATAAAATCATCATGATTTCACTATATACGCCTTCATGTACGCAATCGTTTCCAAGAAGTGATGCACACAAAAATATATACGGATAGTGTTTTCAAATGTATACAATCACAGTGGTTTAAACTTTGTATTCCTGGATGTGTAACGATTGGTTATAAGAAATAATGTATAAGCAAACATATACGAGTTTTTGCACATATAACTTTAGCGAATACCTAAAAAACCAATACAATGATCAGAAACAGACTACGCTAAAAATGAACACAAAACTGAGTCAGGACACACAAAATCAAAAGAGGTAATGCAAAATTATGACTAATGACACAGCTGGGTCACTTTATGCCAAATGTCCCAGCCATTTTGGCAACCATCTCAAATGTATTCGAAAAACCTATGCTGCATTGAAAATAGTGAACTTCTGGAATATTTAGGAAAGAAAAAATATTTGGTCACGTGACTGCCTTCTGAACTTCCTGGAATGGCGTCTAGGTGTTGTATGTCAAAAATTTTATTTTAAAAGCACCGCTCCTTCTTTCTATACGAAACTCGGTCCACGTGTTACGTAACAAGAGCTTAATTTGGGCGAGTTGGTTCATCGTGGTTGTGTGCTAGTCACAGCGCGACAACTTCAGGAAGAGACAGAAAGGACAGGAAAGAGCACCGACTGTCAACTGAATTTAATGAATGTGCTACGAGTGCTTTTATACGGAGTACAAGAACCGAGTTCATGCGCGGCGACACTTGTGAGCACTACAAAATAATCTTAACTGTGAAAAGAATACTCCTTCTCAGAAAGGAAAAGTGATCGTGTAGTGATGCATCGATCATTGGTTTACCTGATAGAAAATAATTCTACAAACGTTGAATTGGCATTAAGTAAACCTATTCTCGTGACAAATGGTCCAAGATTGAGTATTCTTGTTGCTGTTTAGTACACACACTTTTGAAAGCTTGCAAGGGGTGGAAAACAACACGTTATTATCATATCTGCTGGATATTTTTTGATTGTGAGACACGTGATGTGGTATAACATGCAAAGGTTTGGGTCATTGTTTTTTGTTGGTCCTGTCTTCTTTAGCTTTACCTTCTGCAGAAGGGTTTCGCAAACGGGTTTGATGATTCTGTTGGGATATACAGCATCTTTTAGTCTTTCAATCTGGTTTTGAAGCCTGACCTCACCCTTGTGCTAACAAGACTTCTGAAGGGTGGCCTGAATACATGTGGTATCAATTCCTCTTTCTACTAATTTTGAATGCCCACTATCAAAAGGCGGAACATTCTTAGCACTTCTGGGCTAATAGCACCAGCCAATACCACAACAGCATCATCACACTTGTTTGCGAAACCCTCCTGCAGAAAGTAAAGTTAAAGGAAACAGGACCAAAAGAAAAAGAGAATGACCAAAGACCTTTTCATTTACACGGTGCTACATACACAAGGTGTCTCACAATTTTAGGCAAAGAGCCAGCAGATATGACATTGTTGTTTTCCACCCCTTGCAAGCTTTCAAAGGTGCATGTACTTACAGCAACAGGAATAGTCAATCTTGCACCATTCGTCACTAGAATAACTTTACTGAATGCCAATCTAATGTGTATGAGATACCGCTAACATGTGGAAAAGTAAACATAGGACAAACTGGAAAATGCTTCAATGATGAAGCAAGACAGCATGCTTTAAATGTTAAGAAGGGCTTTAGTAGTCTCATGGCCGGACACCGTGAAGAATGTAAGTGTAGTCCTAGGTTTCTAAAACACGGTTTTTGAAGAAAAAGCAAGCAGAAAAAATAAGAGATTTTGAACCTCTTTATCAGGAAGACCAAAGATCAATGCATCAGTACAGCTTCACTTATCTTTTCCGAAAAAGAATATTCTTTTCTTGGTTAAAATTATTTTGTCATGGTCACACATGTGTTGTTGCAGATGAGCCCTGTTCTTGTGCTCAGTATAAAAACGCTCGTAGCACCTTCAATAAAATTCAGTTGACAGCGCTCTTTACTGTCCTTTTTGCGATAAGATTTTTATTATAAAAAGAATTTCATTTTCTTACAATTTAGGTATAACGATGAGTTTTCATTGTACCACAACATGGAGCAAATTGTATCTCAATACGGACAAAAATCACGATTTTGTGCAATTCGTGATATTTCTCGTATATTTCAGCAGCTTGAGAGGTTTAAAGATATTTTTCCTTCAAAATATTGTCACGCAGCAAAGGACGACGCAGTTGTCTATGAGGAAAACAAGTTTATTGGAGCGAACCTGTGCTCCCCTAACAACTGAAAAAATACACAGGCGGCGAAGGAGCGGCCAGCAAAACGACGGGCACGCTAGTGAGCGTCGGCGATCGAATGACGCGGCATCGGCTATGCGGGAATTTATATCCCTCGGCGCGAGTTCGAGAACGCCGTGATAGCGTTTGTTAGAAACGCAGTTCGTTCGAACAGTGCCTCTAACAAACAACGCTTGAAGCGTTGTTTCTATCGAACAACGCCTGAAGCGTTGTTCAATAGCGTTTGTTCGAAACGCTGTGGTAGCGTTTGTTCGAAACGCTGTGAAAACGGCGATAGCACAGGCTGGCGCAGCGAGGCCGAAAAAACAAAACACAAATAAACAAACCCAATGCATGGTTCGCGGCTTTACCCCCCCCCCCCCCTCTAAGAGTGCATCGACCTGATGCTAACATAAGGGACAGTCTACACATATTAAATGTTCGTCATCGTCCGTAGAAAGGTTTTAAGCGAACCACATGGATGACTTCGGGCTGCGTGCGTCGTCGTGATGTACGGGAGTCCCCATCGGGGATCACTTAGTACGTTAGTTCGCCAACACGCCGTAGAATCTGGTAGGGTCCGAAATAGCGTCATAGAAGTTTCTCACTGAGTCCACGTCGTCGAATGGGGGTCCAAACCCACACACAATCTCCAGGATGGTACTTGGCGTGTCGGCGTCGGAGATTGTAGCGTCCGGCATCCACCAGTTGCTGGTCCGTTATACGATCTCGAGCGAGCTGGCGGGCCTCCTCCGCCCGTTGTAGGTATCCTTGGACATCGGCGTTGAGGTCGTCGTCTTCTACGTGCGGAAGCATGGCATCGAGCATCATAGGCGGCCGTCTTCCGTAGACGAGCTCGAATGGTGTCATCTGCGTGATTTTTTGAATAACCGTGTTGTACGGAAACGTGACGTACGGGAGGACTTCGTCCCACGTCTTATGTTCAACGTCGACGTACGTAGACAGCATATCCGCGATTGCCTTATTGAGCCGTTCCGTTAGTCCATTCGTTTGGGGGTGGTACGCCGTCGTTCTTCGGTGATCTGTGTTGCTGTAGCGTAAGATTCCTTGCATGAGCTCCGCAGTGAAGGTCGTTCCGCGGTCCGTGATTAGGACGTCAGGGGCTCCATGTCGCAGCACAATTTGGTTAATAAAGAACTTTGCAACTTCTTGTGCAGTTCCCCTAGGAAGAGCGGCGGTCTCTGCGTAGCGCGTCATGTAGTCTGTCGCTACGACAATTCATTTGTTCGCGGATCGGGATGTAGGGAACGGGCCCAGAAGGTCCATTCCGATCTGTTGGAAGGGCCTCGTTGGGACGGCGATCGGCTGCAGAAGTCCGGCTGGTCTTGTCGGTGGTTTTTTCGTCGCTGGCAGTCATGGCAGCTCCGGACGTAGTGGGTGACATCGGGTGTAAGGCGGCGCCAGAAGTATTTCGCCTTGATTTTTGTAATCGTGCGAGCTGTTCCGAGATGTCCGGAAGACGGGTCGTCGTGGCACGCTTCCAAAATTTCGTCACGAAGGTCTGCGGGGATGGCAAGTTGATAATTCGTTCTTGTTCCGGGGTTGAAATTCTTCTTCACTAGGATGGAGTTTTTGAGGCTGAATGCTGGGAAGTTGCGCTTGAACGCCCTAGGCACGGCGACGTTGCGTCCTTCGAGGTAGTCAATCATGGCGCGGAGGTCAGGGTCGGCATGCTGCTGGGTGGCTAGGTCGCTCTCTGTGCTGACTCCGAAGAACGTGCTGTCTTCATCGGAGTCCTGTGGTGGTGGGTCGTCGGGGGCGCGGGACAGGCAGTCGGCGTCGGAGTGTTTCCTGCCAGATTTGTAGAATATTGTAACGTCAAACTCTTGCAGGCACAAGCTCCACGCCCAAGACGGCCAGAGGGGTCCTTCAAATTGGCGAGCCAACACAGCGCATGATGGTCTGTCACAACCTTAAATGGTCTACCATAGACGTATGGGCGAAATTCTGAAATGGCCCATATGATAGCCAGGCACTCTTCCTCAGAGGCAGAGTAGTTTCTCTCCTCCTTCGACAGACCATGAATTGCATAGGCGATTACCTTTTCGTAACCGCTTTGCTTTTGGACTAGGACGGCGCCCAAACCGATATCGCTTGCGTCCGTGTGCATTTCCGTTTCGGCGTTTTCGTCGAAATGAGCGAGCACGGGCGGGTTTTGCAGGCGTTGTTGCAGCTCGCAGAATGCCTTTTCTTGCTCGTTTTCCCAGCTGAAAGGGGTGCTTTCTTTCGTCAGGCGCGTGAGTGGCTCTGCAATGCGTGCGAAGTTTGCGACGAAGCGCCGGTAGTATGCGCACAGTCCGAGAAACCTTCGCACACCCATCTTATCTTTCGGCCTTGGGAAGTTCGCAATGGCTGATGTTTTTGCCGGGTCAGGTAGGACTCCCGCGGCGTTCACGACGTGACCCAAGAACTTGAGTTCCTCGTACGCGAAACGGCACTTCTCAGGCTTCAGCGTTAACCCCGACGTACGAAAGGCCTCGAGTACCGATTCCAACCTTGTGAGGTGTTCGTTGAAAGTCCGGGCGAATACGACAACGTCGTCGAGGTATACGAGGCAAGTGTGCCACTTCAGGCCTGCTAGCACAGTGTACATGACTCTCTGAAACAATGCGGGCGCCGTGCACAGCCCAAACGGCATCACCTTGAATTCGTATAGACCGTCCGGGGTTATAAATGCAGTCTTCTCTCGGTCTCTCTCGTCCACTTCAATTTGTCAGTAGCCGGTCTTCAGATCCATGGATGAGAAGTACTTGGCGTGGCAGAGGTAGTCGAGGGCGTCGTCGATTCGTGGCAGGGGTTACACGTCCTTTTTGGTGATTTTGTTTAGTCTCCGGTAGTCAACGCAGAATCTTAAAGTGCCATCTTTTTTCTTCACGAGTACAACCGGCGCAGCCCACGGACTTTTTGATGGCTGTATTATGTCGTCGCTGAGCATGTCATCAACTTGAGTCAGGATGGCTTCGCGCTCGTGTGAAGAAACGCGGTACGGTAACCGTCTGGTAGGTCGGGCTCCATCTTCGGTTATTATACGGTGCTTTGCCAAAGGTGTCTCACGTAACTTCGAGTTTGAGGTAAAACGCTCGCTGTAGCGACGGAGCAACTCCAGTAATCTGTCCAAATTTTCTTGCGACAGCGCCGGGTTCACGTCGAAAGGATGTGGCAGCCTGGAAGCATCTGCGCGTGCGTGTTCAAAGGTGGCGACCGCGATCACTTGACTCGCTTCTTGCGTTTCTTAGAGGAACGCAATTGCAGCGCCCTTGTTTAGATGCTGGTACTCCTCGGTGAAATTGGTGACCAAAACGTGGGATCTGCGTTGTTTAAACCGCGCAATGCCTCTTGCGACAGACACACCGCGGTCTAGAAGCAACCTTTGGTCAGTCTCCACGATAGCGTCGACGTCAGGAGCAGCACCTTCACAATAGACGGCGATCATCAAGCTTGCGTGGGGTGGCAGGGTGACGTGATCGTCGGCGATCCTTACAGCAGCACGGTGTCCGAGGTTTGGCTGCGGTGTCGTGGAGTGATCGAAAGAAAACGTTATCGACCTGGTCTGCAGATCAATTATTGCGCCATGGTCCGTCAAAAGGTTCATTTCGAGAATTACGTCGCGGGAGCAGTTAGGCAAAATGACGAACTCCGAAGGGTACGTAGTGCCGTCTATGGTGACGCGCGATGTGTACATTCCACTTGGGGTCACGAGGTGGCCTCCTGCTGTGCGTATGTGCGGACCATCCCATCTGGTCGTAACTTTCTTTAGCTTGGACGCGAATGACCCGCTCATGACCGAGTAGTCGGCTTCCGTGTCGATGAGGGCGACTACGTCAAGGCCGTCGATGGACAACTGGACGTCGGATGCCGCTTTCCTCGAATTTCGGGGGCGTCGGGGCGTCGTATCGCGGCTTGCACGTGTTGATCATCGGGCACTATGCGTCGTCATCGTCGTATTCTCAGCGGCAGGCTTTGTCATTTCGGGTACGCGTCGCGCAGCGTAGCTGTCGTCGTTTTCGGGGGTCTCGTCAGGGTGTCGTCGGGTCGTCGGGATGAGGGCATGTCGTGAGTCACGGTCTTGCGTCGTTGGAGGGTTTTCATTTTCTCGCCGTTGTGCAACTTCACCTCCAGAAGTTGCTGCTTTTAGTTTCCCCCTCGTGGGCTGGGGGACCTTCCTCGGCAAAGTCAGCATGGCTGCGACGGTTGGGGGATTGGTACGGTAGGGCGACGGCGAACGGTTGAAACGGGATGGTCCACGGCTGGTGTTCGACAGGTATTCTTCGATCTCAAATGGGCGCTGGCCGGCTCGCGGGCGGGGTGCGTCGACGGAGAACCCACGTAAATCCAGCCTCTTGTACGGGCAGCGGCGGTAGACGTGGTCGGCCTCTCCGCAGTGGTAGCACAGCGGACGATTATCTGGCGTTCGCCACACCTCGGTTTTCCTGGGCGCCTGGTTTCGGGTTACAGGGGGACGGGTGGGCGACATTGGGCGGCGGTACGGCGCGGCCACTTGATAACGGGTTGGGACGGGTCGGGGTCGACGAGCAGCAGCGGAGTAGGTCATCGCTTGTGGTTCGCAAGATGCTTTCGACGGCGTGGAATTCCTTAGTGCTTGCTGAACCTCCTCGCGGACGACGTCAGTGAGGGAGGCGACTTGGGGCTGCGGGGTTGCTGGGAACAATTTCCTCAGTTCCTCGCGAACGACGGCGCGGATGGTCTCCCGCAAGTCTTCCGTCGCCAATCCAGGGGCGTTTACCAGGTTCACCGAAAGGGTGTTGAGTGGTCTATCGTATTGCCGCGAACGCATATTCAAGGTTCTCTCGATCATTGAAGCCTCGGTGACGAACTAAGCGAGGGTCTTAGGGGGGTTGCGCATGAGTCCAGCGAAGAGCTCTTGTTTAACTCCCCGCATCAGAAAGCGCACCTTCTTCTCTTCTACCATTTCGGGGTCATCTCTCCGGAACCGCATCTTCATCTCCTCAGCGATTAGTACAACACTTTCGTTAGGGTGTTGCATTCGCGTCTCCAACAAAAGGGCGGCTCGTTCTTTACGCACAACCGTAGCGAATGTTTTGAGGAATTCGCTCTTAAAGACAGTCCAGTCAGTTAGGGGGCCTTCATGGTTCTCAAACCACGTTCGAGCTGCATTCTCCAAATAGAAGAAGACATGACGAAACGTTTCTTCGTCATCCCACCTGTTAAAGATGCGGATGCGCTCCAGCTTCTCCAGCCACTCTTCCGGGTCTTCACCAGGAGATCCTCGGAATGATGGGGGCTCACGAGGTTGTTGCAGAACGACGGGAGGGTTGGTAGCGCTGGTCATGGTGCCTGCGTTGATCATCGTGGTTTTTACGTCTTCTTTCCTTTTTTTATCCGGGAGCAG
This sequence comes from Rhipicephalus microplus, assembly GCF_043290135.1. Lineage (NCBI taxonomy): Eukaryota > Metazoa > Arthropoda > Arachnida > Ixodida > Ixodidae > Rhipicephalus > Rhipicephalus microplus. The sequence continues at coordinate 255,858 of NW_027464593.1, forward strand.
TCCAAACTCTGGCTGAAGGCCTTGCTGTCGGCGGCTGACACGAGTTGGGCGTGCTTGTCGGCTTGGCAATGGCTTAGGGTTCATGTACCCCACACCTCCACCAGATGTCACGTAGCAAAGGACGACGCAGTTGTCTATGAGGAAAACAAGTTTATTGGAGCGAACATGTGCTCCCCTAACAACTGAAAAAATACACAGGCGGCGAAGCAGCGGCCAGCGAAACGACGGGCACGCTAGTGAGCGTCGGCGATCGAATGACGTGGCATCGGCTCTGCGGGAATTCATATTCCTCGGCGCGAGTTCGTAAACGCCGTGATAGCGTTTGTTAGAAACGCTGTTCGTTCGAACAGCGCCTCTCAGAAACAACGCTTGAAGCGTTGTTTCTATCGAACAACACCTGAAGCGTTGTTCGATAGCGTTTGTTCGAAACGCTGTGGTAGCGTTTGCTCGAAACGCTGTGAAAACGGCGATAGCACAGGCCGGCGCAGCCAAGCCGAAAAAACAAAACACAAATAAACAAACCCAATGCATGGTTTGCGGCAATACAGCTTCTGTGGAGTAAGTATTCACTGCTCAGATATTCATACAAAGTGCAGTATTGCAATGAAGAATGCAAACCTAACACATTTTGGCTTTATTCTTAGAAGCGAATATGGCGAAAAAAATGCACTAATACTACTGAGTTCAAATACCTTACAGAAGCACATTTACTTAACAGGTCAACCGAATTTGCTTTAGAAAAAATAAGCGGTAGTTTTGAAACGAAATTTTCCACAAACAGCACGCAGACGGCATTATGCCAGGAAGTTATAAGCCAGCCACATGAACAAAACTTTTTTTCACGCTGAAATATTATAGCAGTTCACTGTCTTCAACGCAGTAAGTCAGCACTTTTTCACTTTTTTTTCAAATACACTTCCGATTGTCGCCAAAATGGCTGGGACATTCGGCATGGAATGGTCCAGCTATATTTAAGCAAAATAACTTACACAAATAACAATATTTGTTCATCTACCATGACCACACTAGAAAACGTTGTTCAGGCATTGTGACACTAAAATTTTCAGCGTCGTACTGCCTGAACAACTTCTTTGATAAACTCCAAACTCACGCCGAGAAAAAGCCGCTATATCATGGTGGTTGTTAAAGGGTTTGCGGCCGTAGACAATGTTGAAAAAAAAAAAAATCAACTCGTCCGTGCTGTCACTCCTTCGTCGTCATTACTGACACGGAAGATTTTTAGGTCATCCACGTGGAGGTTCAGAAACTAGGCTTGCTCTAGGCTGGCGCCGGGGTAGACTACGCAGGACGTCTGCGGCACCCTCTCATCCTGTAATAAGAGCAAATATGACTTCTCATAAAATGATGTTCGTGCTGTTCTGGCAGCACCATATATGAAAAATTTGTATTGTGTATCTTTTGAAATGGCGTGTAATTGACAATGAAACTAACTCGAAGCATACAACCCATACCTTCCAATAATTTCGTATGATAAAGAGAAGAGTTTTCCAGCATACAGCAAATTCCCGAATTAGGTAAAGTGTAAGACTACAGCTCAAAAATGGCACTTACGAAAGCTGAACTCACCTAAGAATCAAATTCCTTCTAGGGTAATGAGCCAGTGTGAAAAACAATTCTTAAAGTACAACGTTCTGAACATGTAGCAATATTCAAAACGCACAAGAAACTTACCTCTTCATGTACAAACAGTGAAGGCATCTCTGCTTTCTCATTTATATGAGAATGAATGATCTTGGGCGTGGCACTACCGAAGAGGTCTGCAAAAAAAAGTAAAAGATTTACTGACTTAAATCACGCCTCTAACGATCTGAGGAATTGTGAAAATTCAGCAATCAGTGCAATTCTGACTGCCTCTATAGGGACATAAAAAAAACAATTTTCTCGTTTTTTTATCTTCACAAAAAGCTCCGTCAATGGCATCTAATCCAAATTTGACGCTGTGCTTCCTATTTGCCTGCTTTCTAGACGTAGGGCTGCGAACATGTATTTTGTGCCCCTAATCTAGCACAGAAATTCGTCATCTATAATTCAATCATCTTAATTCATTGTAATTTGATAAAAGATGTGATAGCTCGCCCAGTTTTTAAAGAGTTGCGGGCCTGCAATAGGCACTGCCTAGGACGTATGAAAGTATTTCTTTTTAAAAAAAAATTCTTCAAAGCTTGCTTTCAGAAAAAGCGTCTGGCATATTTCGACAACCAAGCCCATCCTCTGATGGCAATCAGGGGCACGCTATTAGCGATAATTGAGCACGGGGTTTACAAACTTAACCCGTGCCTAAACACTCAGTTAAACACAATCAAGCAAGTAGGAGCGCTCGAACGACACCAACGCGCGCGGACGCCGTCTACGTTGCAGCCGCCATGGCTTGTGCTAGAGCTACCGCACATAGCTTCCACAGTCACGTATACTCTGTCGATTCTGTTATAACGCCGGACGTTATCGCATATGAAAGCAAAGCACGAAAACAGCAAACAGAAACGAGGGAAAACAACGCACGGCGATGGCCACAACAACGCGCCTGTGGAAGTCTACTAGATATTTTCCTGTTGCTGGTGACACGTGTCCTAAATATTTTAAAAGACCGACGCGCACGTGCTGGGAGCGTCGCGGCATATCAGCTCCTCAAACTATACCATCTTTAAGCAAAAAAAAGCCATTTCGTAAAAAAAAAGCCATTTCTTTTTTTACGCTTACACCTACAGAAGCACGCTGCACATTTGAGTATTAATAGATATGTTATTACGATGGAGCCTAAAGCGCATCTTGAAACAATATCAATCACTTTGAGCAGTGTAGAGACAATGTGCGATCAGCAACAAATCGCGCCCTTCACTCACTGTATGAGTGATGGAGGCACTTACACAACATCGTGCATAGCAGTGTGAACTCGTTAAGTCACATGTTTAATCAGGCATCTGCAACAGGCCCGCGAACGCTTGCTGTAGTAAATGGCTGGCAGCCTACTTCGGCAGAGCAGCTGCAGGCGCCCAGCTAGCGCTGTATGATTACTACCTACGAAAACAGTACACTCACCGTTAACAGGCCCACGTTGTCCGTGTCCGCCGCTACATGAATATTCCTTAATCCGAGTGTCACTTCGAACACAGTGTCATGCGTGACCACCATTGAAGATGCGCCTGTTCGCTAGAACTCACACAGCGACCAAGACCCCAGACCAACGCAACGCATTTGAAAGACCGATGAGACAGAGAGAGCAACATTGGGAGAGAGAAGGAGGAGGCACTGGCGGCGGCGGCGCAGCTGTCGACGCAGGTGTTCGGTGACGCAACTATTCGCTTATCTACACCGCTGTTGGGGGGGCAACGCTGGCCGGGGCAACGCTGGCCCGAGTGAGCGGGGTGAGCGGGAAACCCGCCAAAAGGGCACCGAAAGGCAAACGCTATGCTGCATATGGCAGGCGGCGGTTCGACGCGGAAGGCAATGGAATTGCGCTTCAAGAATGACTCCTTGCAAATGGCAACTCTCCTTCCAGCCAGCTGCTCAGCGACGCAGGTTATTTACCAACCTCAGGTTCTTTGAGTATTTGACGGAATGCGATTGCAGTGGGCGAAAAATAGTGAAGCAAAACTTGTGGAAAACAAAGTGCACCATGGAATGGTCAGAAACAATAATTATTTCGTCCTCGGTGGTATTAGCGGGAGAGCATCACTACACATTTTTCCAGAGGAATTTCTTTTCGCATTGTCTGTGTCTGGCAATTCCGCATATGGTGCCGCAAACACTGAATGCGTAGTCGAAGCTGGAACAAATTAATCCACAGTCACGGATGTTTAGAAGGCTCTTCACGCACCACGAAACGTGCCGAAATTGTTATAACAAACTTTTTGCTGACCACATGACCAGCACATAATTTCATATGGTTGCCCAATTAGCTAGCTGAGCACCTGTAGCAAAGGCAGGGCACGTTCTTATTAAACATTGTTATTATAAACGATGGTTGTGCATAAGTGCAGTGACAGCTTTCTGTGTGAATTGGTAATAACCCACGTTTTCGAGCGTAGAAGAGCCTCAGCAGACCTAATCAGCTACCACAGCAAGTTCGTAAGCAACGATGAGGTCCGAAATCGTGCAGCTGTTTTCCATGTACTGAATAGTCCGTGTACAGTGCGTTGACTACCGCCGTTCCTTAAGCCACCTCCCATATAGACTCCCAGTCTGAACAGGTGTGGGACCTTAATCACTAAGAAGCAGTGCCCCCCCCCCCCCCCCCACACACACACACACACACACGAAATTCGAGAGTGCATGGGCTGATACACACGCATACTTATTCACAGGCGCACACACATACACGTATACACACATACGGCCCCACACACACGCGACCGTAAACGCACGTATGCATGGGCGTACACATGTGCACAGGCACGCTTAACTCAAGCACGGACTCGCACATACATGCGCACGCACACGTGCACGGGTGTACACACAATCGTGCTTACACGCGAACACTTGCTCAGGCTCACGCACACACACCCATACTCGGGCGAACATTATGTTCCTTTATAACATTATAATCCATAGCAAACATGTAGCTTATAACCAACGCTAAGGTGAGCTTTCGTAACGTGGAGTGCAGTTAATTGCCATTATCGATGAAACGCGATTTGCTTCTGCTGGCATTCGGCTGTATTCGGAGAGCCCCATCTCACATTCTAAGTCTATGCCGTCATTTAACGCAAGGTCCACTTATTCGTGCAGTAGCTACGCTGCTCGGCCGCCAATCCGAAGGTCGCGGGTTCGATGCCGGCCGTGGCAGTCGAATTAAGACGGAGGCGAAAAGGTAGAAGCCTGTGCACTGTGCGATATCAGCGCCCATTAAAGAACACCAAATGGTCAAAATCTCTATACCTTTCCACTACGACGACCCTCATAATCATATCTAGGTTTTTGAGACGTAAATTCCCAAATATTATAATTATGTGTTCTTCTTATGCTGCATATTCCATCTGATGAATCGTCACATACACCCTTCTCAGGCACAAAAGCACCCTTAGAGCCTATTTTAGGGTGCTATCGAGGAGCACCCAAACAAAGGGATTCTTTTTTTCAATCGACCATTTATGGGTGTTAAAGGGGGTTGCAAAAGGTGCTTTCTCATAAAAACACCTTTTTTTCCTTTTGGGTGTAAAAAAATTTTTACTGTGTATGTTCGTTACTGTACAGGGTGACATAGACCATCCGCTGTATCCTCCGCATGTTTAGTGACTGTTTCGCGTCTACATCTAAGATAAAACAAACGCCAACCGTAAAGCACCGCATTGTCACTGACCATGCTGAGCGACCCATACGTCAGCACGCCTACTGAGTATCACAAAAGGAACAAGAGGCAATATGTTCTCAAGTGAAGCATATGCTCGAAGATGGCGTAATCCAACCCTCGAACAGTCCATGGTCGTCCCCCTATCGTACTAGTAAAGAAGAAGGACGGCACTCTCTGATTTTGTGTCGATTACTGCAAACTCAACAAAGTCACAAAGAAAGACGTTTATCCGCTTCCGCGCATCACGACTCACTAACCGCCTCCGACGCGCCCAATTTCTCCTCTATGGATTTACGCAGTGGCTACTGGCAGATCGAAGTTGATGAACGCGACCGAGACAAAAGAGCATTCATAAGGCCTGAGGGTCTGTACGAATTCAAGGTGCTACCCTTCGGTCTGTGTTCTGCCCCTGCGATATTCCAGAGGATGATGGATACAGTGCTCTCCTGTCTCAAGTGGGAAGCATGCCTTGTTTACTTAGACGACGTCGTTGTCTTCTCGCAAACGTATGAGCAGCACTTACAGTGACTTAGATCTGTGTTTTCTGCAATTCGCACGGCAGGCCTATCACTGAAACCAAAAAAATGTCATTTTGGTTACAACGAATTAAAGTTCCTCGGCCAATATAGTAACGTGACAATATAGTAAAAATAGTTAGACACACGTGACAGAAGATGAAGATGCACGTATATTTTTTTTATTTATTTAAAAATACCTTACAGGCCCTTGTTGCGGGGCATTGTGTAAGGGCGATTACAAAGGGTGAGTGTCGCGACAAAACCGTAAGGAAACATCAAACTTTGAAAGAACTCAACAAAAAATAACGCGTTATATGTCACTAAAGAGAGAATATACAAAAAGTCATTTGAAGTTACACATCGGAATATTGCTGGTGGGAGGAGAACAAATATCCGCAATACACTTACTAAAAAACACCTAGCACACACGTAGCCAAAAATATTTTAGAGCAGCACGCAGAAAGCAATTTGTACTTGTTTAAGAAATACAGGATAATAAAGGGCGATAAGAGAATTTTTCTCGTGTGTATAAGAACATTATAAAGTAGGAAAATGCAGGCGGTCACAAAGTGTGAAGCGAAAAAAAAAGAAGAGCGCGTGCTCTTTACTGAACGAACACAAGGCCCTAAGCTGTAAGCGGGAGGAAATGGAAAAAAACGAATGAATGTAATTACACTGGAACGATACAGGAGGTGCAACAAATACTTGTAAAAAGGAACCAATCTAAGTGTCTATGACTGAAAGAAAGAGTGAAGAAGTTTTAATTTTTCGGGGTCTGATTGATATGCAATGTCATTCGAGAGATCATTCCACAAACGGATGACGCGAGGAAGAGCCGATGAGTTAAAGGCGTCCGTTGACCCATATAATCGTGTGAAACTTAAGTTATTATGCAGCCGACGAGATGTAACGCAAGGTTTATCGAGTTGAAATGAGAATGGTTTGTTACTGTAAACATACTTATGGAAGAGGCATAGGAGAGAAATATCCCGCCGAGTACTCAACAGTTGAAGAGAAAGGCAAAGTTTAATTTCCGTTATGCTGCTATGGTAGTCGTAATTTCGTGAGATAAATCGGGCTGCCCTATTTTGAATAGCTTCAAGCATGTTGATTAAGTAATTATGGTATGGGGACCAGATCGATGCAGCGAAATAAAGTTGTTGGTGAACGAAGGTTTGATAAACTAGCTGCCAAACATGGGATGGACAGCTATGCAAGTTGCGGCGTAAGTAACCCAATGATTTTGAAGCTTTCGCAGAAATGGTGGTGATATGGTGTGACCAAGAAAGATTTGGTGTGAAATGAATACCGAGGTACTTGTAGTATGATGCGTACGACAGAGGGTAGTCATCAATTATGTACGAATGGCTAGAAATATGTTGCTTGCGTGTAAAAGACGTAATTTTGCACTTCTGCTTGTTTAGCGACATAAGCCATTTTTTGCACCAGTCATTAATCTTGTTGAGGTCATTTTGCAGTGTTAGGTGATCATTGGTACAGGTTATTTAGCGATATATAATGCAATGATCGGCGAAAATTCGCATGCGAGATGAGGTGCTGATTGGCAAATTGTTAATATAAATTAAGAACAGCAGGGGGCCGAGAACGCACCCCTGTGGTACACCTGAGGTTACGTGGGAAAGAGGGGATTGGATATTGTTGATTACCGTGAACTGCTGGCGGAGTGAAAGAAAGTTTCGAAGCCAAGATAAAGTGAGCGAATCTAATCGGAGTGAAGATAATTTAGAAATCAGACGACAGTGGGGTACACGATCAAATGCTTTTGAAAAATGGAGAAAAATGCAGTCAGTCTGAAGGTTATTGTTCATGTTGCAATGTAGTTCCGACGTAAATTCCAGCAGCTGTGTTTCGCACGAAAAATCTTTTCTAAATCCATGTTGGTTGATAAAAAAGTAATGGTGAGATTCTAAGTGCCTGAAAACATGAGAAGCGATTTTATGTTCCAGGAGTTTGCAGCAGATGCACGTGAGAGAGATGGGGCGATAACTTTCGGGTGAATGTTTATCGCCGGCTTTAAACACAGGGACTATTTTACCAATCTTCCAATCAGTAGTAAGCTGGCCTGTTGCTAATGATTGTCTGAAAAGGTGATACAGGATATTAACAGAAACAGAAAGGGTGTTTTTCAGAAGTTTGGAATTTATACCGTCAATGCCAGCTGAAGTAGATAGTTTAAGATTAGTGACAAGAAGTGCGATACCCGCGGGCGTTATTTCAATAGGTTGCATATTATCTATGTTGAGATCGGGAACGTTCGGAACGTCGGCGTGGTCTTCCCAGGTGAAAACGGATGAAAAGGTGTTAAATGCTGAGGTGCTATGACTATCTGAGAGGGGAGCATGGTGATCATCTAGCAAGGAAATCTGTTTAACATCGTGTTCCGCAGATATTTGATTCCAGAATTTTCTAGGATTTGATTTCAGAAAGGAAGGCAAATCATTAGAGAAATACTTTTGTTTAGCTGATTTAATTGTAGAACAGTATATTTTCAGAACATTTTTGTACGCCTCCCATGCAGAGGACGTACCAAGTCGTTTAGCCGCGCGGTATACACGCTTCTTTTTATTTCTGAGCTGCCGCATGGATTTAGTAAACCAGGGGTTTGTTTTATCATTTTTGACCGAAACATGTGGAATATACTGGTTTGCCAGTGCGCATAATTTGTCTCTGTTCAGCATCCAGTTATCATTGACGTCATGACTGGAAGAGGATGGCAGGAATATGTCATTGTAGAAGTTTCTAGTTCGGAGTTGATTTTGCTGTAGGTTGCTTTATTGTAATCGCGGATTTTTTATGTTCAATGCCAGAGAAAGGTGGTTGAATGTTAAGGGTTACTTGAAGAAGACAATGATCGCTGAATCCATCTATGTTCAGCATGGTGTTTACTGTTTCAGGAGCAGAGGTGAGAATTAGGTCGAGGATGTTTGAACCACGAGCTGGCTGATTCACCATTTGCGATAAGTTAAAGTCTAAGGTTAGGTTGATAAATTCTGTAGACATGCAGCAAGGGGAAGACAACTGGTTCCAGTCAATCACGACTGGAACCATATGACAAGTACATGCACGTTACTTTAAAAACAAGCGTTAAAATATGACAAACAAATAACTTTACCTTCCCATCTCGCACAGTCCTTCTGAAGCTGCTCTGACGAAAGAGATGGATGACAGGTATCGCAGACACCAGCGCACACAGTCTTCAGCACAGTGTGTGCCCATGGCTGCACAAGAAGTATGTAAAATAGTGAGTCACACGTGACAGAGGATGATTACAAATGCATATGAGAAATACGTGCAAGGTGAAATGAAAACTTACGTGAGATATCACATGCTAATAATTTCACCGTGATGTCAAACATCGTCAGAGACTCATTTCGATCCCCGTAGCACAACAGCTTAAGAGCAGTGGCCTCAGCCACAACTCCGTGAACCACCGTGCCGCTAACAAGTCGTCCAGTCCTAAGCGACGTCGTTCAGCTCGAGCAAGCGAACGCGAGACCAAACACGGCGCTGCACGCGGATTGTCTGCCGCCAGCGAACTTCGAACAGGAGAGCGAGCGTAGGCTTGGCCACCGCCACGAACAGCGCCGAGCTAGTTTGGATTTAGCGCCGAAGAAATCGATGGTAATGCAGCCCTTTTCCACAAACTCGAGTGAGTACAGCGCGCAAACTTGAGTCCGCCGCCGCGGCCAGCAGATGGCGCCGAGCTGCTTGCGACCAACTGACGGAAAAGCCAACTGTAATTGCGGCCAATTTTCAGTGAGTTCCGACGCTAGCGAAAGCCCCGCCCGCGCGTGCTGGTGCACTTACAGCGCGCAACATACTACAACCAAGCTCTTTACGAGAACCCGCAGCGTGTTTTCGACGACTCCAAACACAGCGGCGATGTCTCAGCCTAATATCGTCAGCCCGGAGCTCATCGCGGTGGCGAATACAGGCGAGCACACGATGAGCGAGCGTACGGGAGGCCGACAATCGCGGCCTATTTCCAGGTGGTCGCAAAGCACAGGCGAACTGGAAAAGCTGAAGCTGATCTTCTTGATGCATTTCGTGCGTGCAATATACAACACGAACGATCCGTTTGCCAGCAAGCGCGATCCGTATCGCACACGCGACAAGTAGAGCAGAGTAAAGAATGATAACCTACTCGCCGTAAGTCGGACTGCAGTATATATGCGATAGGCCTGTTGTCTTCCCGGCCGCCATATTAGGATTCCCAAATGTTGCTGCCGTGTGCTGGTTGTGACTATCTTGAAGCCAGAGATAAACAGCGCGGCGTGTTGGCGTGTCGAGGCTTGCTCCAGACTTCATGGGTGCAGCGAAACACAAAAGCAGCAGCCCACGCTCATCCAAGCGTACACACAAGCACCACGTCGTAATTCTTAGACCGTCAAATTCAGAAAGCCGTGGTCGGGCACTCGGAGTGCGACGCAATGCGAACCTTCGCCAGCAAAATACGGGGAAAGACTAAGCCAGCCGAGAAAGAGAAGGAATTGTGTTCTGTAGAGATGGAGGGCTGGTCACCGTGGCAATGCTTTGTGCGCTGCCTGCAATACCCGGGCGGTTCATCCCTAGTGGAGTGTGTTTGGAGACTAAAGTGCAACCACTGGCACGCGTATGCATGCGCCTACGCGTCAATAGCGTCTAGTCGCGACTGTGGAGGAAAAGGGCGCGCAACCTCTGGCACGCGTCGCCCGCGTTGACGCCCACGCGTCCAAGGCCGATGCACAACGTTGCTTGATCTTTTGGCTTAGAACTGTCCAGGTTCTGAACAACACGGCACATTCTGAACTTGAGCGGGTTTGTATGTTTTAGACGATATGAGAACACGTTAAAAAGTCTATAGTGCTTCACCTACCACAGTTTAGACTACTTTAGAAGTAATTGACATCCCTCTGCTCAAAGTAACTAAAGCGGTATACACCAGAAATCAACATCGGTGCGTGCGTCGCGCCCGCGAAAAAAAATTCGCGTTTAGGATACACTACGTCTATCATAGGCGTGTGCAGGGTTCTCCTTAAGGGGGGGGGGCAAAAGTTCGTCGCAGTGTCCCTCCCTCTTCTTATAATAGAGAGGGGCTGACTTAGCGCCCCCTCCCTACTATGTTAATATATGGAGTAGACATTAGGCCCCCCCCCCAACCCCCGTCCTCTCTTCGGTGAATGAGGCGGCAGCTGCCCTCCTAATCAGGCTTATAAAATACCGGGTTTCAATACCCGAACTACCAAATTTATTACTTATATCGTGATTGTGCTGGTGCCTTCAGTACAATTACACTTGATATTTTTTAGCCCTCAGCCTATTAATCACGCCTGAAACTTCATCTGACAGATTTAATTCCTAAGACCACAGTTCAGGCCAGGAAAGCAGGCTTTCAGTTGATGTGTGTGTTAGAAATATCCTCTAATGCAACAAAGCACACCTGGTTCTTATTGGTACAACAGATATTGGTCATAAGATTGGAACCAAATACAGTGTAGAATGCCTTTGGGCATTTTAAAAAGTTGAAACGTGTTCTAACGCAACTAACTGGGCCTCACACTTCATGATGTGACACATATCGGTCATAATATTGCAACTGAACCCTGTATAGAAGACTTCTGGACGTTATCTTTATTCAAAGCATTCTCTAAAGCGACAAGCCACACACAACTGTTCATGAAATCACAGATATCGGTCATAATGTTGGAACTGAACACTGTATGGAAGAATTCTGGGCATTGGTTTTAGTCACAGTATTCTCTAAAGTGACAAACCACACTCAACCGTTCATGAAGTCTCAGATATTGGTCATAATATTGGAACTGAACCCTGCATGGAAGGCTTTTGAACGTTGTCTGCAGTCGAAATGTTCTCCAATGCAACAACCCACACCCTACTCTTCATGATGGGACGAATTTAGGCCATGAGGCTGTAATTGTGGCCTGCGCGGAGGCCTTTCGAATGATAAGCGTATTGGAAATACCCTTTAATGCAAGAGACCGCACCTGGCTCTTCATGATACAACAGATACTGGCATAAGAACTACCTAGAATGCCTTTGGGTATTGGTTGTAGTCAAAGTACGCTCTAACGCAACTAACTGTACCTGAAACTTTCATGATAAAGACAGATATTGATCATAATACTGCAACTGAACCCTGTATGGAAGACTTCTGGACGTTTTCTGTAGTTGAAGTGTTCACTATAACGACAAAGTGCACCCAACGCTTCATGAAGTCACAGATATCGGTCATAATACTGGAACTGAACACTATATGGAAGGCAGCCAAGATGTTCTCCAATGCAATGAAACACATCCGACACTTAATGATGTGACAGATATTAGTGATAATATTGGAAACGAGCGCAGCATGGTACACTTTCGAACGGTATATTTATTTATTTTCAAATACGGCAGCCCAATGTTAGGCTACTGAAGGAGTGGTGTACATATATATAAATTAAAATCAATTAAACAGTAATATCACAATAAGTGTCCCGACATAAACAGACATCACTACCCTCTGAGTGCACCCCAGTAAAAAATGAGAGAAATAGAACATTTTTACATAGAAGTGCCCCTAAAAAGTGAGACACTCTGGTATCACAAACCAAACCAAGTAGATCATTCCAGTGTTTGATAACTTTATTTGAACGTGTTAGAGAACACTACAAATGGCTTCTAAGCTGCATTGTGATTGCAGATCAGTGCTGTGTTGAAAGTTTCTGCACTTTGCTGTTAGTGTAAATATTCTTTAACATCTACAAATGCATCTGACACTTCTTGATGATACGGATATTGGTTTCGAGATTGCAGCCAAGAACTGTGTAGAACGCTTTCAAACATCATCAATAGTCAAAATACCCTATAATGCAATAAAGCATGCCCAAAATTTGTAATGGGACAAATACTGGTCAAAGAATTGTACCAGAGCACCGTACAGAAGTTTTGGCAAGTTTTTTAACATAGCTAAACTCAATATCTTAATATTTGAATATGCTTAGGTGCATGCATATATAGTCCAAGTTAATGCACATACTAAAAACTGGACAGAAATGAAGCAGTCCTTCAAAACACATACAAAGATTCGATGTTCGAAATCATGTAATAATATCTTCAGCTCATTACAGTCTGGAGGAACAGATAAATACATGTACAGTTAAGAAGGGTTTCATAAGTCACATGAGGTACTTCTTGCATTTCTTCTATACAAAGTGCAGTACAGTACTAGTGCACCTTCATTTATTCTGTGCATTTATGTAGTGACCTTCTCTTCCTACTATTGTGTCATCGTGCAGCTGATTTCAAATCAGGTGCTTCTCACAAGGTATTCAGTTATCTGTCTAGCTGTAAACAAAACGCGTGTTATATTACGGTAAACTCTAAAACGACGGAGAAGCACCATTGTATGCCTATAGCTATGAGTATCAGAGTGAACTATAAATTAAGAGAGTCTGTGTTAGAATGCCTCAAAACAACGCGTGTGCTACTGAGCGTGGCAGAGAAGCAGAACAAGCGAGAAGTGAAATAGCAGGCAATACCAGCAACACTTAATCATGCAACTTCCTTTTTCAATAACCACAGTAACGCACGTTAGAGTTTCTGTCTTGTACAGGAATGGACATCAGACCATTGACAGCTGAATGTGTCAGCGTCGCTGGTACCCGACACAAAATCACATCACACTGCTACCAACCAGCGCACGCTTGTTATTAGCTTGGAAACACACGAAAACTATTTGCACCGAAGCCAACGAATGTTTCAGCGTCATACAATTCGCGAATACACTTATTCGTACGATTTCACATCACCGGAATTAGCTGGCTAGTGCGAGGTTCACTTTCAGCGATGATGAATACCGTTGTTGAAAACAAACGCAGTGCAGCTAAAAACTCCTCCGTATACACTACGCGATGTTTCGGCCGTCGTATATGTTCAGCCGATGTTTTTCGCTTGTGCTGGTTCATACGAACCAGACGGTAGAGGCCTACGCTGGATGCAGATGACACCGCTCTGAATTGTCTTCGCGGTAGGCGAGGGCTCACGCTGAAAGCTCCAAACCTCCGAAGTCTGTTTACACTCGTTTTCAGCCCAGAAAATCAGACATAAAAGCACAGGAACACCGATATCCTCCAGTAGTCTGTATGATGTTTTCGCTCGGCCGACGGTCGCACTCGGGATAGGCGCAAGCCAGCCGGTCGGAATTCACTGGATTTGTCGTCGTCGCTCGAACTCGGCACGAAACCACGTAGCGCTGGTAGCACTCGCAGTTGTTCGTCGTGTCGTTGTCGTTCTAGATTACGACGCACTCATTCAGGAACGTTTAGAGTAGTTTCCGTTCTTGCTTCCAGCACTCGGCCGTGCCTTCGAAGCGGCGGCGATTAGGCACAGCATTCGGAGTCATCGCGGCCCTTGGTTTGTTGGCGCCGCTGTACCCGCGGTGACGTAGCGTACGCGTGGCAAAAATATCAAGCCCGGCTTGATCCCTCGCGCCTCCTCGCGTATATCCCTCCGACGCCAACGCGGAGAGGCGCGTTTGACGCTTTTGACGTGTAGCCGCGAGAATACGCGTGCCAGTGGTTGGCACTTAAATGGTTTCGCGCAGCACGCTTCTCTCTGTGGTTGCTCCTCAACGGTCTATCCGTTCATCGCGCGCACCTATTGGGCTCCGTTACGCCTTTTTAGGGTACTTTGCCTTAGAGTGTATGCAGCTTCAGCTCCACTTTAGTGCGTGCTGTAAACAAAAATTAATAGTCTTCGCACTGCCACTGCCAGAGGCACTGCCTGCATTCATATTCACTGCGCGTTTTTGCCAACAGGGCAGAGCAGTGCACGCGCCTTTCCGAGTGAAGCACTTGTTAACGAAGTGATTTCGTGCTATAAATGTGGCTATCTGGAAGCCGAGGCAAGCCAAATTGAGCTATAGCTGGACAAATTTCGTGATGTTGTTCTCAACCAAAGCAACTCTTTGTGTGTTTTTAATTATGAGAAAAGTGACCATGACTGCGAGAAAAAGATGCCATTTCTTCTTTCTGTTTTCACTTCAGAAGAATTTTGTTCAAATGGCGCAAGATATGGTCAAAGGTATCTGTCCCGTTGCACTTATCACAGTTGAGGGAGTCAGCCACATATAGACACTAATGCGATAAATGATGAAGATGGTAATGACTAGCAGTAAGCTGTCCCAGTTTAAGAAATATCTTCTCAACACAAAAGTCAATAAAATGTGTGTTTGAAAGAAGTGGCAAACGATTTAGGGTACTTGGTACTACCATGTGACAGTATAAAGACTTCCTGTGGGCCTCCCACCTGATAAAGCTATGTGGACGAAGTACATGCCGTGAGAAAAACAACTGCCAAATGTTTTGGTTACGGCGAACAATAATGTTTATTACCATCACGACTTAGTCCTATGTTTAAATAAAGTAGTTAACAATTTAGAGTACTTGGTTATGTACTATGGGAGAGCTGAATGAGGTGCCTTGGGCCTCACACTTTATGAGACCTCATCAGTGCGAGTTGTCGTCTCATGCAGCCTGTAACGGGTGTTTGGTGGGTAACCGTTTAGAGTTCTATAGTTACTCTATTATGGGAAAGCTTAAAGTCACCCCTTGAGCTCACACTTGATAAGGCTCTGCTGCAAAAATACGCCGTGATTGAGTTGACGACACGTCCACAAAAAAGCACAAGGAACCAGTAGTTCAATGTGTGCTTGGAAAAAGTGGTAAACGATGCAGAATACCTGGTACTGTACCATGGAAGAGCAAAAGCTCTCCTTAACTTGTACACTCATCTGGGTAGCTCATTGAAGCAATGGACGAACCGATTGGTGGTGGTAGTGGTGGTGAAAAACATTTATTAATATAGGAGAGGTGTGGATAAGACGAGTCTGAAAGGCCCGCGTTTTACATACACTGAGAGGAATCCCTACACCGTCATCCCTGGAGCTGCCGCGGCGGCTCGGGCTCTCGCCATCGATGCCTGTTGGGCTTGCAGGTCAGGGCAGCTGAGCAGGACAGCTCCCCAGTCCTCTCGCTTGGGATGTGGTGAGTAGGTGGTATTCGAAAGGTGTGCCCACACCACCGGATAGGTGTCACAAGACACCTCCGCACAGTCACGTGCCCGAGAAGGCCGAAATAAAATTCTTCAGTACTGCCGGGTACAGTAGAGTATTGGTAAAGAGGTGGATAAGCCAGCACTTCTCCACCCTAGTGAGGCCTTTACAGAGGGGGGATAGAGACTATGAGAGCGCTGATAAAGAGAGGTGATTTCTTTAGAAGTGATAGCCGGATTGAAATCGGGTTTCGGAGCTGGCTGCGGATAAGGCGATGCCCGGTGAGTAAGCGTGGGCGGCAGCGTCGGCAGTCTTGTTTCCCTCTAAACACGAATGAGCCGGAGTCCACACTGGTACGACGGGCCGGATATTCCGTGTACTCGCAATTGTGGAGAATTTTAAAGGCACGGTACGGAATACACCTTTGCGGCATATTGCGGCAGGCACCTCTGGAGTCAGTAATAATGCCCCAAAACTCTTGATCTGCGGCTGTCAATGCAATGGCAATCTCCTCCGCAAACGTAATGTGTTGGGCATGGAAAGTAAGGCCTCGAACTGTGATGTTTTGGTGAATAACGGCCACGGTGTACTGACCACCATGGTGCGGGCCGCTAGCATCCGCGTAGAAGAAATCTGGCTTATGGCCATATAGTTGAGAGGTAGCCTCCGCCCGTGCAAGGTGGCGACCATCATGAGCGTCTATAAGCTCGGTGACAACTTTCTATGGCAACACAGCCAAAGCTACGAAGCCCTAGAACACCCTTTTTTACTGCGCTTTTGCATGTAGTCCACGAACGCTAACTTTAGTATACTGGGTACCATAATGGGAAATATAGACAGATAAGATGTCAATATTAGGTTCAAGAATGTTTGCATTATTATCAGAAAGTATCACCTGTGTAGGTTTTTCGTTCTTTGTTGTTTCCAGTTTTCTGGAGCCATTTCACCTTTTCCCTACCTGGGTAAACAGCAATGAGGTCGCTTGGCTGCAGCAAGTTCACATCGAAGCTTGTGAGCGAGCATGAGTTCGGGTTCATTAGGTGATTTGTATTAATCGAGCATGGAGATACGAATACAGTGGTGCGCCTTGAAATAATTTGTTTTCTGCACATTCAGTCGCCGATAATTTGTGTGCGTGTGATATAATCAGCGAAAGAGGAACTCTAATCGCTATAGCCACTTCTAAATTGACACCGGCGACCTGCCAGACTTCCGGAACCCCACGGATGCTTAAAAGAAAAATTACAATTGAAATTTGCACGCAAAACCAAGGAGCCTTGCCTAAATTGCGTTGCATGCATGGTCAGTGTTTTGGCTGCCTAACATTGTTGATACGATAACGCTGAATATCGCGTACCGTAACACCACTCCAGTTGGCGTCTACGGAGAGGGTCGTTCCTTGCGCTTTGCCTAACTACCAGGCGCGTTTATGTATATTACCCTGTTGACTGTGGAAAAAGCGCCTTCTTGACCGAATAAATGTTGCGTTTCACCACTTGAATTTACGAATGTCGGGAGCTCGCTCTTGACTGATCGGTACTCGGATTTCTTCGCACCATCGTTGCCTTCGTGTCTCCTAAAAAATAACGTCTTCTACTACCAATACTTCTACATCTACTACCAAATAACGTCTTTACTACCGTCTTCTACTAGCAATGACTTCTACCGAACTCCGCAAGATGGCGGAAGGTGAAAAAAGTCGCATAACTCATTTGCAGTAGTGGATATACATCAACGTGAATGCAGTTGGTTAGTGGTATGATGTCGCTACAATAGAAATATCAACAAATGAAATTAAAAACGAACAATAGCATACAAACGAAAGCTTGGAGGCCCTATGAAACTACTATGAAAGAGAGTGTAATGTTTTTTCACTACAGTTCTGACACCACTGAAATGGCTTCGGGAAGATGTTCGATCAGAGACTCACCTAATGCAAACTCAACAATGATGTGCTGAAGTGGAAGCCATGAAACAGCCTCATTGCGTACGTAAGACCAGAGTCAAGCTTCACGTAGGATCTTCTTGATATAAACAGACTATTGAGGCTGTGCGGTGTGCCTGGCATCTATGTACGGCAGGGCGTGAAATTTAGTGCAACCTTAACGTTTAGAAAAACTGCTAATTTTTTTCTCGTTATCTGTTCTTTCTCCGGTTCCGCAGAATAGTACGACTTAAAGATGGGAAACTTGGTGGGCGCGCGAGTGTGTGTCTTGTGACAGATAGCGCGTATAATCCAGGCATGCTTATGTAAAACCCCATGTGAATTGTCCTAACTTCCGGCTGTTAATAAAGAAAAAAAGAAATAGTAATTGCAAGGAAGAACAAGCTCACGCCCGCACACCCCATTTATATATGGTGCGGTCATCACTCTTCGCCCCTCATTGTATGGGATGTTGTACGGCTGTAAAGAGCCCCAACACCAGACCTAAAGTAAATGTTAAATCAGAAAGCTAGGGAGAGGGCTGCCAGGAGACGGGAGGATCACCTGCCATTGCTAGACTGGCGGGGTCACCCCTGTACCGTATATTCTATCGCAAAGGGGGTGCGTGTTTGGCACCAGCCCTTCTTGCGGAAATGTGTGGTTTGTGAAATATGCCTCCTCTATAAGAGTGCTTCGGAAATAGTATGAGTTGTCTGACTTTGTGTTCAAGTTGCTTAGAGTCTGTCCTTCAAGTATACCTTGCACCTTTGTCAAACTATATAACCCATTGTTTTTTCCTATTATCGAAAGAGAGGTTCGTGCCTTACTTCATAAGATTTCATGTTAGTACTGTTATTTTCTTCATCCGAGTCTCAGTTTTCATCACAGCCACTCACATTCTACTATAAAGATATAAGTCTAATGAAATGACAAGTAAATTCAGCCATTACCCATGGGTTCTCTTCTGATACTTTAGGCAGAGTGAGCAAACGAATGGACGCATGGGGAACAGACCCATGGACAGACGCACGAACAAACGGATGCACAGATGAATGTATGGACGCAGAGATGGACGCAGAGATGGGCGCACAAAAGCAAGAATAAACGAATGGACGGAACTACGGATGGATAATTCACTCCATGGATATGCTGTTATTTATTTTGGGTGAAGCTCTTCAGGGTGTTGTAGGTCAGTCGTCAAATGTACGTATTCGTGTATGTGGTAATCACCTCACAGCATATCCACGGAGGGAATGATGATGAGTGGGGCTTTTTCAGCAAACCGCGAATACTCTGCTGGCCACATCTGTCCATCGTCTGTCTGTCTGTCTGTCTGTCTGTCTGTCTGTCTGTCTGTTTGGTGCATGGACGGATGGATTCACGATTTCACGGGCGCACGCACGGAGGCTGCACAGACACATGAATGGACGCTTGGATGGACGCATGGAGAGACAGACACACGGATGGGTGCACGAACGCATTGGCAGACGCACAGACAGAAGCACTGATGGGCGCATGGGCGGAAGGACGAATGGACAGACAGGTCAGAGGAACGGATGCATAGATGTACGAACAGATTCACGGAAGGTTGGACGGACGCACGGATTGATGAATGAATGGATGAACGAACGGACGCACGGATGAACGGCCATACGTACTGAAAAATGGACGGATGCATGGACGCACGTACGGATGGTTGGAAACAACAATGAACGAACGGACGGAAGCGCGGATACGCTGACAGGCGCTTTGTCCACTCATCAGGTCTCACTTTACGAGATATGCTTTAACTTTATGGGAGGAGCTCCTTAAGCCGTTGGTCGTACGTCCGCGATGTATGTAGTACACTCTAAGCTGCAAATGAGTGAAAATGGGGCGAAGTGGGAGTAAGAGCTGCATTTTGTCCCTGAAACTGCCAGTCCGTGGAGTGATTAACGGAAAGAAGAGAGTGCCGTGTGCAAAGAGAGGGATGAACTGTTACACCATGTGGAGCAACGTTTACTCCCGTGGAACTTGCTGGCACAGGGGCGGCCTCGAAGAAATGGTCAACATACGCGTACGCAAAGAGTTCTCTACAAAAATGAGCTGTTAACAGTTCGAGTTAGTGTAAATGGTCATGAGAACTACGGCAAATACGCCAGGAGCAAAGTAATATGGTTTAGATAGCATAAATACGATCAAATGTGCAAACCATTCCTCGTAAAAAAAGAAGAGAATGCTTGCACTCAAGCTGCATCAATGCACGGCGTGGTGTTCTCGGCAGCAAACTCTCGTTTGTGTTGCGGTGTGTTGTGGATGTGTTGCGATGGTCGAGCTGTGGCATTAGTCCCCCTCGTAGCACGCATCGCCCCGATGCGTAGAACCGGCTGAAGTGATCTGAAGTGATCGACGTGAGCAAGTTCACTTGTTCAGTCCCTGCCGTAGTACGGTTTCATCCGTACTACATGTACAACTTCCGGGAGATTCCTGCGCAATGTTGTGCATACTTGACCTTCAGGGATCACTTCGTAGTTTAATGGGCCTAGCTGACGAAGAACCCTGTAAGGACCAAAATAGCGCCGCATAGGCTTTTCTGATAAGCCACGTGCACGTCCAGACTCACACTTGGTCTCCAGGGGAGTACTGAACGTTTCTTTGTCTTAGATTGTAACGGTGCGCGTCGATGTCCTGCTGTTGAATTATGTGGTTCCGTGTTCGGATAAGTTGCGATTAGCTCTCGTCGGAAGTCGTCCCACGACAGCAAGGACGCTTCGTGGTTCTCAAATCATGTACGTGCCAATTCTTGCAGGGCGACGTAAACGTAACAAAGTTTTCGAACTTCGTCCCAACCATTCAAACGTGCAACGCGCTGGAAGCCTTCAAGCAAGTCCTCGGCGTCTTCAAAGGTCTCACTGTGGAAGACCTCTGGTGTGCGTAGCGAATCCACAATGAGGTGAGATGAAGATCGCATCGACTGGTTGGTCATCGCAGTGACGCTTGCGCTTGAAGTCTTGACAGGTCTTGATGGGTCAATTAGGGGGCCAAACTCGGGCTGCTCACCACGTTGTCGGTGACTCGTGCGTTAGTGCAAAGGTGTCAATTCTACTGGCTCCAATCTTCTGGGATCTCGGCTTCTCTCCCTTGCCTGTGGTGGGCTTTGATTCATACCCAGGACCTCCACCAGATTGTTACGAATAAACATAGCACCTGGTACTATATAAACTCTTTATTTCGGGTGAACTTGTGCGCGTAAACTGAAAACTAAAAATGGTCAGCCGAAAATGTCTCCTCCTCGCTGACTATAACTTCGTCGGTCTCTTCCTCTGCCCGTCGAGTCTTGCGCCGGTCCCGTGGCGTAGCATCGTGCCGCGTGCAGGACGGCGTTCCATGGCGCGGCTTTCTTGCTATAGTTGTGTGGCGGCTTTTACGAATGCGAATTGTGGCACGTGTCTTCTGCGATGGTCGAGCTGTGGCAATATATAAAAGGATAGTTGTTTGTGAATAAATAACATACTGAGACAAGTATCAGTGAAGGAATCTGCATTACAATTAGTGTTGAATTTGATGATTGCTAGAAATACTAGTATGAGAAGGACGCACTTTGTGCTCTATCTGGTTACCTTGTCGAACTCGCTATGCGTAACCTCCTTGGTTTTAGCAGGGTGTGGCGTAACCTCATTGGTTATAGCAACTATAGGCGGCGAAAGGTGGGAACTAGACCCGAAGCACAGGCCGTAAGAAAGTGTGCGCGTGCCGCTCCTTTAGTGCGGCCGTGCCACTTTTTGTTTAGATTTTGGAATGTCTGTTGGATGGCAGTACTCGTATATGATGCATATGCGATGAAAAGATGTGAGATGGCAGAGAGTGTTCACTAAATGCACGGACGAAGAGACAGACAGATGCACGGACGAACGAACGGACGGACATATGAACGAATGAATGGACGGACAGACGCATGAATGAATGGATGCACGGACGCATGGATGAACGCACAGACGGACGGAGGCATGAGCAGATGGACGGACGGTCAAAAAATTCGACGCACTGACGAACTAAAGCAAGAATGAACGGATGGGCGGCAGCGCAGACGGATAACGAATCCTTCGCCTCACTCATCATGATGCATGCACTGTGTCCATATGCTGTGATTTTTATGGCTTTATGGCTATCAGTGCTTGATTTTATTCAAGGTACGCCTTGCTTGATGATGGATTTGTAGGAAACATTGAAACTTCACAAATTTAGGCACTCCTTACAGCTCACGCCCACCTAGCTAAAAGGTAAAAAGGAAAAGTAATACATTCTATGTCTTGCTTCTTAATCTCCAGGTTGTCAGTAAACCTGTCCGGATCAGTGGACAAGTTCTGAATCATAACCGGATCGAGTGCCGAGGCCTCACAGAATTACTAATGGGAAGCGTTGTGTTCAAAACTTCGCTACCTTGACAGCATCCAGTCACTTCAAGCACTTCGTACCCCATTTTTTGTCATCATCGTTAGAGTATCTAAGAAGGAAATGTTTTGTTGAGTTGCTATTGACGTTTGTGACAATATTGTTTTTCTAAAAACCCCATTTACCAGATTACAGGTGCGGCCGCCACTGCGAGTGTCGGTGCCAGCGCCATAGAAATAGACCATCCAGCCACCAAACGTGTCCACCCACCAATCACGGACTGTGAGGGCTCTACGGACAGTAGTAAGTCCCAAAAACTCGCTAATGCCTGACGACGTCAGAGCATTTCTTTCTTCAGTCATGTTCGCTCGTTGAGCGCTCGCTTCACCCTCTGCAAGGGTTTTTTCTGAAGTTTGCGCACGCACTCCCTTTTTTAAAATGGCTACGATGCATTTTTTCTCCTTAAATGTCAGGGCTTTCAGACGCCTAGATAAGCAGAAAGAAGTCATGCACTCTGCAAAGTCACATCCTGTCGACATCCTCCTCTCACAGGAATGTAACTTTAAAACACCTTTTGATGCACAATCCTGTTGTTCACATTTTGGAGTCGAAGCCTTTTTTTCGCTGACAGATTCAAACATGTGCGGAGTCGGAGTTGTGTTTTCGACACAAGTGTTACATCGAGGAGAACACTGTGCTTAGGGTTTTGACCGCCGCATACTAGCAGTAAACTTTGGCCTTCACGGGAGACCAGTAAAGGCGCTCCTAATATATGCCCCCGCTCAACGTGGGGGCCCTGGCGATTTTTTTATTCACTTGACTCCTTTATGTTTGACAGCTACCCCACTTTCTTAGTAGGGGATATTAACTGTTTTGAGGACACCGAGAGAGATGCGCGCGGATGCAGACGGATCAGACAATATAGCGGATTTCGGGGATTGCGACAACTCATCCGCAATTCCAAGCTCACAGAAGCGTGGGTTGGCACTCACGGGAATGATTTCGTTGCAACCTTGCAACGAGGATCCAACATGACCCGGCTAGATTAATACTATTTTCCTGAAGTGCTAGCCACACATGTCCTTAGTTGCGAAGTCCTACATTTTCCACCGGACGCACCATGCATCACACACCATTTTCAAATGTCTGTGAAGTTTTTCTTTGAGCATTACCTTTAGAAACCATTGGAAAATTGACACCATACTCATACACGACCCAAAAAGCCTAGCATTACTGCTCAATACATGAGAGCAAGTGTGCGATATGCCGCCTGAATCCCATAACTGGGATGATTGATTGATTGATTGATTAAAACTTTATTTTTGTCCTCAGAAGACGCAGGGGAGACCCCGCGCTACCCGGCTAATCCCACGTTGGGACCGTCAAGCCGATCTTGGCGGCCCATTCACGGGCACTCTGGACAGCCAGGGTTTGATCCTTAATTTCGAGGCTGCGTAAGAGCGCAGCCCACTTGTCCTTGCTGAGGGCCGGGCCGATGACTTCACATTCCCACAACACATGATTGAATGTGGCTAACAGTCCACAAGCGGGGCAATCCGCACTTGGATACCGTTCAGGGTAGATGGCACGAAGAACAGCAGAGTTAGGATACGCACTGGCTTGCAATAGTCATAGGGTGACTGCGTGCGCCCTGCACAAGGCCGGGTGTGGGAGAGGGAATACCGTTTTTGACAGATAGAAGTGCTTTGTTATTTCGTTGAACGTAAGTAAGGGTTCCCAGCGAGGCAGAGGGACTGTGGAGGTGGCGCGGTCAGTGAGTCCTCGCGCGGCCTCGTGTGCGCCCTCGTTTGGGTTAGAGGTAGAGCCCTCAATCGACCCCAGGTGAGCCGGAAATCAAGTGAGAGAATGGGGCGTGATACCCTTGACGCTTTGGAGAATGCGGAAGACCTGAGGGGCTACCATCCCGGTTTCGTAGGCTTTGATAGCCGCCTTGGAGTTGCTGTATGTTGACTAGCATAGCCAGCGCGATTGCAACCTGTTCGGCTATCACGGGCTTCGATGTGCGAACTGTGGCAGAGCAAGTGATCCTGGAATTTGAGTCGACGATGGAAACAGCAAATTCCTCTTGTTGGACATATGGCGCAGCATCCACAAAGCTTGCATCAGTGGGGTTGCTACGGACGTGCTCGAGCAGAGCTCTATACGCCGACCGACTTTATGCGCAGGGTGCATATTGCAAAGAATGGGTGCGATGCGCACTTGAGACCTGATGTTTCTGAGAACCTGCGTGGAATCGGGGCACTGGTCAATAGAGTTGAGGCCCAAACCTTCGAGTATCTTGCGGCCAAATTGGGTTCCGGAAAGCCTGAGCAGCTATAAGCGCTCTTGCGCCTCGAATATCTCTTCGAATGTATTGTGAACACCGAGCTTGAAAAGGTTTTCAGTGCGAGTGCTTACAGGCAAGCCGAGCGCGAGCTTGAAGACCTTTCTTATGAGGGAGTTGAGGTTACTTCTCTCTGCAACATGCCAATTATACATGGCCGCTGAGTACGAAAGATGGCAGAGCACAAACGCATGTATGATGCGGATGAGATTGTCTTCCTTGATTCCCCGGTGTCTGTTGGTGATCCTCCGGATGAGGCCGAGAGCACTTTCCGTATTGGTAGTGATCTGTCTCAGTGCAGCTTCATTAGCGCCGTTGGACTTGATATACATTCCCAATATTCGGAGCGAATCCACTCTGGGAACTGGGGACCCGTCACTAGTGAAAAGCCGTATTTCACTTTGAGACGCAGGCTTCCAGCCACGGTGGCCGCCACTTCGGGGTATTTTCTTGTAGAGCAGAAGTTCAAATTTCGATGGGGAGCACCTGAGACTGGTGGGACGGAGGAAACGTTCCGTCACGTCGATTGCGCGCTGCATGGCTTCCTCAACTTGACCATCGCTCCCGCCGGTGCACCAGATGGTTATATCATCTGCGTAGATGGTATGATTGATTCCTTGAATCTTCTCGAGTTCCTTGAAGATTCAGATCATCACGATGTTAAATAGTCTTGGTGAAATACCTGAGCCCTGGGGCGTGCCGCGTAAAACGGTACCCTTCGATCTTGAGCTTGGTAGTTCTCTGGTAAAGAAAGGATCTCACGAAGTCGTAGACTCTCTTCCCTAGCCCTAGGCTGGCAATAGACTGGAGAATGAATTCGTGAGAAACGTTGTCGAAAGCCTTCTCCAGGTTGAATCCAAGGATGGCTCTGGTATCGTTTGTGCTCCGTTCAATGATCTGATGCTTTATCAGCTTCATGGCATCCTGTGTCGAGAGACCAGCTCTGAAACCGACCATATTGTGGGTGTACATGTCAATGATCTCGAGGTGCACCTTGAGTCTGTTCAGAAGGGCGCGCCCTGTGACCTTACCGACACAGGAAGTTAAGAAAATTGGTTTTAGATTATCTATCCCTGGTGCGTTACCAGGTTTCGTGATTAGAACCGTGTAGGTCGTCTTCCATTGTGCGGGAACCCCTACACTGTGCCACACCTCATTAATCTTTTCCGTAAGGAATTCGATGGAGTCATCATCAAGGTTATTGCGCATGTTATTGGTTATGCCATCAAGGCCAGGGGCGCATTTGGCATTTAGAGAAAAGAGAGCCTGCCGTATCTCGGCCACAGTATAGTCCTGGTCCAACTCCGGCAAGTCGCACCCCGCGTAGTCCGGAAAATGTTGGTGCAGAGCTATCCGCGACTCGCAGATACCTGTCTATAAGCTTGTTGACAACCAATTTGTCCGGGGTAAAGTCAGTAGCAAGATGGATGGCTCGCGCGAGGGATCGCCTCTTGCTAGATCTGGTGCTGCCCTGATCGAGAAGGTGTTTGAGAAGACCCCAGCTCTTCCCAGATTTGAGCTGACCCTCGATGTTCTCACAGAGCTCATGCCATTGTTGTTTACACAAGGTTTTGCACTGCTCCTCGATCGCCCTGCTAACCTTGGAAACCTTCTTGCGGTACTTCCTGTTATGCTTCTGTCCTTTCCACCTCGTGATTAGGGCTTGCTTGGCTTCTAGTAGGTGTGCCAACCTGCTGTCCATATTTTCAACATCGATTTCAGTGACGACCTCCTTGGTCGCTGCCGTGGTGTCATCTCTGATTCCTTTGTACTATCCATCAAAGTCTGTCCCAGCCGTCGGTGTTCTCTCAGCTCTGATCTCGCGAAAAACGTCCCAGTCGACCACCTTGAATTTTTTCGTCCCAAAGCGGGCAATCGCTAAGGATACCTCGATGATGTAGTGGTCACTTCCGTGGTCAAACGGTTGACCCGTTTGACGCCATCGATATTCTTCACAAAAGTTAGGTCGGGGGTGGTATCCCGACATATGGAGTTACCTCTCCTAGTGGGGAAATCCTTGTCAGTTATAAGCGTCAAGTCGGCTTCTGTCACAGTCTGCCATATCTCGCGTCCCTTGGGGGTATCATACATGTATCTCCACACGCTGTGTGGGGCGTTGAAAACCCCTACGACTACAAGGGGGTAACTACTCTCCACGCTCACAGCCCTTTGGACGAGAGAGTTTGCTATCGTCCTGCGATAACTGGGACTGCAGTATACGTTGAGAATAAAAAAGCTATTTCTTCGAAGACCCTTCTTCGGTAAGTTCATTATAATTTCAGTCATTATGTACGCAATGCCATTGGCAACTGCACCGAGGTCACGCGATAGGTAATTTTATCTTTTGCTGATACGTGTGGCGATTCCCCCACCTCCTGAATGTGATGACGCTTAGGTAACCCGGGAGTTTGACGAGGGTGCCAGACGCAACTTGCTGAACAGCGATGATTTGGGCCTTAACATCGAGAGTGCTTAAATATTGCTTTAGAATGGGCTTTTTGTGAGTAAACCCGCCACAGTTCTTTTGCCAGATTCTGAAGTTTTTGTCCACACTATCCATGTTTAGGCTTAGGGGATGGTTGAGCAGCTATAGCGGCCCGGAGGATCGCGCCCTTAGTCGATGGCGCTAGTACATTGCGTTGTGCTGGGACCTGCAAAGGTGTCGGACCGGGGTCTCTCCTTGCATAGACCTTTTCTAACTTGCTTATGCGTTCACTCAGTGCTCCTAAGCCTATCTTGGGGTGCGCCACAGCTTCTTGAATTCGTTAAGGTAGCCTGCATGTTCACATAGGAAACCTTGAGTTCCGACAGTAAGTTTACCGCCTCTTCGTCTTGTGTGCTCACAACCGCTCGGCGCTTGGTTCCGCTAGGCCTATGAAGTGCCTCAGACGTATCTATGGCGACCGGGATTTGGGAGGGCTGCGCTGAAGGGGGTGAGGACGCGAGCTTTCTAATCTCCGCCATCTCCGCTGCTAGCCTTCTCATTTCTTGCTTAAGCTGTGCATTTTCTTTCCTCAGCTGCTCGTTAGCTCGTCGCATCTCGTCGAGCTCACTCGCGTGGGAAGAACCGCGATTCGATTCGTCACCTCTAAGAGACTCACGTCTTCCTCGGGCCTTGTCGGTCAAGGAGAGCGTCGGCTTCTTGTTGTTAGAGGTAGTGGGCGTGCGGGAGCGGGACCTGGTCGGCCCCGACAAAACGTGCCCCGGCTTTGAGTTTGAGCGAGGCTGAGAAGTGGAACTTCCCCGGGCACGCTCTGTATACCTGGAGCGCGAGCCAGAACTTCCCATGGAGGCACCACGGTGCCTGGATCCGGAACGGTCTCCCGAGCGTCGTCTGGAACCGGGGCGTCCTCTGCGCTGAGCATCCGTGGTTGGTTACGAAGACCGGAACTCGTCCGCAGTGTCGAGGTGACGTTGCGGGGATGGTGACGCAGCACCAGCCGTTCTGGCACGCACACTGTGACGACGGCGCACAATGTACGGGGTCTTGAACCTTTGAGCACAGTCTTTGTTAGCCGTGAGATGCTGGCCACCGCAAAGTTTGCACTTGGGATTACACACATGTTGCTTGTCAGGGCTTGCGGCACCACAGCCTCGGCAAATCGTGTCACCGGTAGTGGGGCACACGTCAGCGCTATGACAAAGATAGCCGCACGCATAACACACGTCGATTTCCTTGCGGTAGAGTGAGCACTGCATCAGCACTGGTCGAAAGCGATGATTGATACCAGTCGGAAGCGATGATGACCGTGCCAGTTTGGGCTATTGTCTTGGCTGCTAAGGCAAGTGGATTATTTGTGTTGACAATCTTCGCATCGATGACGTGAGGGCCATCTTGAAGTGGGACGTTACAAATCACCCCTTTGCAAGTGGAGTGTGGGGCAGTCTCATAGGCACTTTGCTCGTGCACCTTGCCTGAAATGAGTATTTGCTTTATCCGCACGTATCTGTCTTTCGCGCTTGGGAGTACTGGCCACCATAATATTTTGCTGCAGATTCGGGCATAGAGTATCCTGGCAAAAATCTTCCTGGCTTATGCCAGTAGCGACTAGTATTGCGTCTGCCACAGTAGCGGCGCCGATTTTCGAGATATTGAGTCCACCTCTCGGCAAGATCACAATCTTGATGTCTTCTTGAGGAAGGGAGGGCATCTTTCCCGCCTGTATTACTTTGGACTTCAGCGCAGCGTCTCTCAATTTGTCGCGACGTGCGCGCGCCTGCGATAATGGCGCAATAGAGTCAGCAGTGCGTGTTTTGGCGCCAGCTGTTCTGGCCCCAGCGGACTGTCAACCTTTATCTTGAGTAAACTCTTCTTCTGAAATATCTTCTCTGTGCACTTCATACTTCATCGTGAGCCCATATTTCTGCGCACCGGGCCTCCGAAGGGCCGGCCGCCGTTGAAAACAAGCCCAGCAAAAGCGCGGTCTCCCGAGCCACTTGTTAGGGTTAAAGAAAGCACCGCTCCACAGGAAAAGAAATTGTTCCTAACTTGACAAAATTTCACTCACTGTGGTCAAATATGGTATTGGTAGGATCCTGATGACTTCTCGGAACCGATGCAGGCAACAGTTAATGAACACTTAAGAAAGAACTCTAGAAACACAGATTTATTTGCCCGTCCACAGGAGCCGTACGAACGCAGCCTCCCATTCCCCCGTAACTGGGATGCATTTAAAAACAGTTGGCCGCCGAGCTTATCAAAGCAGGGTGCGTAAGAAAAGCGCGCTTGACGACGGGAATAAATGACACGCCATGAAAAGCGCGTATTGTACGAAGAGGCGAGACGCTGACGTTCGCAATGCACGAATATCTCGATTAGTTAAAGGCGTGGTACAAACTGTTGCTACGTCTTAGTTCACGCACAGCTGCGCCGTCTTTCAATAATGGACAACCGGTTTCAGATCCAGCTTTTCTTAGAAGCCTTCGCAACGGCTCCGTGGGTGAACAAATGCACGTTCCTTTCGTTCAGTTGCCGAACGGTGAACAGTCCACACGAGCAGAAGACATAATGAGGGTCTTTGAAACACATTTTTCAAATATTTTCAGGGCGGAGAACGTGAGCGACGTCAACCATGCCACCAAAGTTAATTAGTTTTGCGCGGGAATTTCCCGCGTACCAGAGGAGATTCGTGTTGGTCTGTGCGGCCCAGTGACGGTGGAAGAATTACGCTTCGTGCTTCAGCACATCAACGCAACCGCCGCTGCTGGCCCTGACGGGATACCTCTGAGTTTCTACAAAACCTTCCTTGAAACAATACAATTCCATCTGTTGACAATGCTAAATGGGCTTCTTGCTGAAGGGATCAGACCGAATACGTTTTGAGAGAGGAGTGAGAGGACTTGCTTAAAAGTGAGAGAGAGCTGTCCGATCGAAGGGCGTGGAGGCCCATTTCTCTACCTAACTCAGAATATAAGATATTGACAGCCATCCTTGCACACCGCATACTTACCATTCTACCGGAAATAGTAAGCGACAAAAAACATGCTGTGTTCCAGGTCATATGATCTGTTCCTCGCTTGCGCTGGCTCGCAATTTGTTCACGTACGCTAGAAAAAAATATCTGGCATTTTTTTTTCTTAGACCAGGAAAAAGCTTTTGATCGCGTCGATTGAAACTATCTCTTTGCTGTGCTGGAGTGTTACGGCTTCCCAGCACGTTTAACAGACGTCCTCCGCTTAATCTACACCGACTCAGAAACGTCTTTAGTAGTGAATGGCTATACATCCAAACGTAATGCAGTAAGCAGGAGCATTCGACAAGCCAGTCTCCTCTCCGATATTTTTTTGTACTATGCATTGATCCATTATTCCAACAAATCTAGAAACGCACTTCGTTACGCGTTTGTTTCTCTCCAAGGCTTAGGCGAAGTGAAAGTAGCGGTATACGCCGATGACATCTCGTTGTTTGTTTGGAATATAGAGCTTTTTTTGAATAATTCACACGTATAGTTACTTGTCGGGAGCACGTCTTAATCCCTGAAAAAGCAGGGCATTGTGCTTTGGAGCGATCATTGAAGAGTTCCTTGATGGCGCTCAAATTGTCCAAGGAGTTATAGTTTTTAGTGTAACTATCCTTTCGTCGGGTGAGGTGGCCTGCACCACATGGAAAGAGATCCAACGTAACGTGGACAGACGCAATGAAACCGCCACAAATTTCTACTTATCTTTTACTGAAAGAGCCTATCTTATCGAATCAAGCATAACAGCACCACTGATTTATGTAGCCTGAATTGCTCGGACACCTCGTCAGTTTTTCCTGAGAGTGGCCACTGCGTGCGGCTCCTTTCAGGGGTGAAGCTCCTTATACCGCCACCCGTTCGTCCCTCGTAGCCATTGTAGTGTTTAACAAGTATCAGATTTTGACCTCCAAAGTGGTTTCGAAGAGAGATTTCTTCTGTGCGTTGTTGAACAAAAAAAAGACAATGCTCAATGAACATTCCCATGGCTGCTAACGGGTAATGAGAGACAGGAGCATACGGCTTTTAGTTAACGCGCCCGCTGCGACCCCAATTAGAAACCTTTTACATGTACATTGAGCACTCTCTGACAGAAAAAGCTTGCTACGTTGTACTCGCTGGGCGTAACATCCTTGGTTTTAGAAAGGTTTAGCGAGCGTAGGACCACAGTATCATGAATACAGTGAACTAGTATCTACCATGAACTCAAGGTTGTTAAAGGTGGGAAGAAGACCCGAAGTTTAAGCCGTAAGAAATTGTGCGTGTGCCACCTCTTTTTTAGTCCTTGGAATGTCCGCTCAATGGCGGTGCTTCTATATGGGGAATATCTGATGAAAAAATGCGAGATGGTGGTACTTGGAGTGTTCAATAGGTTGACGAACGGACACTCAGACAGATGCATGGATGGACACATGAACGGACGCAGAGTTGGATGCATAGACGAATGCATGGACGGACGCACCAACTGACGCACGCACGGACGGGCAGATGGACACATGGAAGGTCACACAGACAGACGCATGGACGTACGGAAGCAAGAACGAATTTACGGACGAATGCTTCGCCCCACTCTCTATCATTCGCTCCGTGGATATGCTCCCATATTTTTCGGGATGGTCACGTTGAAGCTGTTGCTAGAACCTTGATCCGCCTACCAGTAAAATGGGGAGGGTTCCGTATGTCAAACCTTGATGTAATGTGCCGCATGTTGGCTCTCAAAAACACCTTGGCACTATTAGAAAGCTCGTCATATCGAGGTAAGCAAGTCGTAGTGTATTCCTTACGGAAATCCCATACATGGCACTTACATAGGTTATATGCGGCCACATATAAGCATATATGCCAGCATTTGGGGCTTCCATTTACCATATTTGGATGCATATCTGGTGGAGTCAGTTCATGTATGGTGTTATATAGAGCCATATATGACGCGGTTGGCCCATATAGGAAGTCAAATCCGGCCTTAATAAGGCACGGCCGCACCATATGTGACATATCATGTGGATCCTTATATGTGGAAGTGCTCCCATGTATGGGGTGAACCACGTACATATTTAGCACCAAGATCACACTTTTATGCGGATTGTAACATATAAATATTTGTACACAAAGCTGGCCTGCTTATTTTCTACAACAAAAAGAGTATTATTTTATATGTTGTTTCTGCTATGCAAAAAAGACCAAAATTTCAGATCAGCTTTGTGTACGCGATAGTTGAAACTATGCATGTATTCGTGCATTTAACTTGTAAATTTTTTATGGCATTTAGGTTTGAAACAGCGAGTTGAAATTATTACGACGTAAATAATGTATACGAGAGCAGACATGTTTGACAAGAAAGGAATCGTGTCAGGTCACAAAACGTATTGAAGCTCCCAAACAATTATTATAAAGGAATTCTATATAGTATTATAAAAAAACCAAATGCATGCAACCTAGGTTGTTCACATTATTGCATTGTTTGGAGTGGCAGCATAAAAAAGGAATTTCTATGCATTTTTATCTTCCACGTTGGTGGCGAAATTACTGATTATTTGAAGGTTTTGGTGGCTATATGCTCCCTTCACATGATAAGATTTCAGTTATCCAGTTAGCCCCTCATCTGCAAATGCTTTTAGCTGCCATTTACCATATTTGCATGCGCAGTGCAATGTTTAGAGGAGTATCTTCAAAAACAAAAAAAAAAGAACTTACGTGATTGCAAATTGCAGGTACTATTATGAATACATTCAAAATGGAAGTTGTACTAATTTATTGCAAAAGCACATCTTGCGATTCCTTCGGCTACGTTTATTGTTCTTGGCTGTGCAGATAGAAAACTTAACGAAAATTTTATGATAGTAAACTAGTAAACCATGAGTTTGGTGTAATGTTTGCAAGCGTGAAATAAATATCACGTCATACACAAATACTTTATGAAAGGTGCAACTGACTCACACGTGATACGCATTTATCGGGCCATGTATTGAAATGCTGAAGCATTAGAGCAACATTTAACATAGGTTGCCGAAGTCACAAAACTTCTATTTTATGTGGTTGTCTCATTACTTGGCCGAGGTCACTAATGCGCAGGTGCCATCATCAGGATTAGCTTAAACATTGCCTTGCAAATACAATTAAAATGACACATTTTTGTGGGGTGGCGCCCAAGTCAAACTCTACATTATGTAAACAGCCCCTTGCTGTGCAGGCGCGTAATGATTAAAACTGCTTGCTGCAAAGATGAGGAAGTACTCCGGCGCAGAGGCAGCAGCATCGAGTGTGCTGCAGCGGCTTGAGCTCGGAAATTGCGGCTGGTGCATCGCCTTCCGAGCCTTCCAAGCATCAACTTTTCTGCTCAATAAATCTCCTTTATTATTGGTGGAGGTGCTGGGTACCGTTCCTTACACCTTCCCGCTACCATCCTGGAACTCCGTTCTCGATGGCTACCTTCTGCTATGCCAGACGCCGATGAGCAGACGCTTCCATCTCTTCCGGCCACCTGTCCAGGCAGTGTTCCTCAGCGGGAGCCTCCAATCTTCAGTGGAACATATGACAACGACGTTGGAGATTGGCTCTCGACTTTCGAATGGGTGAGCGCTTTAAACAGATGGACGGACGCGGACAAGTTGACACGTGTGTCGTTCTACCTCGCGGGTGTAGCCAGCCTTTGGCTTAGAAACCACGAGGCAGACGTCCGAACGTGGCCGCAATTTAAAACTTCAATTGCATCAGTCTTTGATCGACCTGCCGTCCGAAAACTTCGTGCCGAGCAACGTTTACGCACACGCGCACAAGAAACGGGTGAAACCTTCACAAGTTACATAGAAGACGTCGTCGATTTGTGCAGACGCGTGAACGCCGAAATGACGGAAGCTCAAAAATGTAAGCACATCCTCAAAGGGATTGACGACGACGCTTTTCAACTGCTCTTGGCGAAAAGCCCGACCACTGTTAACGACGTACTTACCCTCTGCCAAAGCTACAATGAATTGCGGAAGCAGCGAGCTCTGACAAGACGTCCTCCAGCACACAATTTGGCAACGCTGTCTAGTGTGATCAGTGGTCATGACCACGCGTCACTAATGGCCAAAATAAAAGCATTTGCCCGCAAAGAAGTTACACGACAGCTTTCCTTGGTGCCTTTCACACCAGAAGCTACTACAACTTTACCATCGTCTCTACGTGACGTCATTCAAGGAGAGATTGCCGAGGCCTTACCAGCTGCTCGCGAGCCTAATCTTGTGGCTGCTTCTCTCACCTACGCCGCGGCTGCAGCCATGCCAACTCGCTAGGCGCCTGTGCCTCCGTTCCAGCCTCGCGCGAGCTATCCCCCAGCTCCTGTTCACTGGACCAGCACTAACACCGCCAACCCGTGGCGCACCCCAGATAATCGCCCGATATGTTACGCTTGTCGATACCCCGGACACGTCGCAAGGTATTGCCGCCGCCGGACGCATATCACCAATGAAAACCGCCGTGAGCCTTTCTTCCCGCTTGACTCCAACGCGCGATACGGTTCTTCCCCTCCAATGCCAGCCCGCTACCAGGACGACCACCACCCTCGGTCGGGACGTCTTCGCTTGCCCTCGCAACGCCGCCGCTCGCCTTCTCCTATGCGTCGATGGCCCGCACCTAAGGAGGAGGAAAACTAGACGACGCAGTTACTGAGGCAAGAACTGCGCAAGTTTCGGTTTGTCTAAGTCCTCATTTGTCACCCACCAATGTTATTGATGGGTTCGTCGAAAATATCCCTATTTTCGCTCTTGTAGATACCGGTGCAGCTGTTTCTGTTATAGATGCTGAATTTTGTCGCTCAATTCGTAAGGTTACGACGCCTTTCTCCGGATTATCGCTTCGCACAGCCAGTGCTCAAGCTGTTCAACCGACCGCAGTATGTACAGCCCGCGTGACAGTTCAGGAAGTTCTGTATACGATAGAGTTTGTGGTTCTTTCATCAAGCTCCCATAATATTATTTTGGGATGGGACTTTTTGTCGCGTCATAACGCCGTAATCGACTGTGCTAGGGCTGAGGTTCAATTTTGCTCACTGGATGACCAAGCGTCCGTCGACACCGAGTTTGCCGCTAAACTTGTCGTTAGCGATTACACCTACATCTCTTTATGCTCTTTTGCGTTCGTGCCAGTTTCATTCAGCGCCATATCTGACGGCACGGTCTTCTTCACATCGTCTACAATATTCGTCGCCCGAAGAGCCCTCCTCTGCCTTTCGCTGCTCTCGATCTTGTAGAAGGCTCAACTACAATGCCAATTTATAATCATGAGTCGTCGGCTTTATCCCTACTATGTCACAAGTGTCTTGGCCATGTCGAGACAATCAGTTCTTCCAGAATTATATCCGTCCCCGATTAGGTGCCTTCTACCTCTGTCTGTGAACTGGCTGTCGTCTCAGCGCCTGAATCAACGTCAGCAAACATATTTCAACCCTTAATCGCTGCAGATTTGACATGTTCGCAGCGTTCCCAACTCCTCACCATTCTTGAGAGCTACCGCCATTCTTTCGACGTTGAACAAACATCTCTCGGCCGTGCCTTGGCAGTAGAACACCACATCGACACTGGTTCCCACTCACCGCTGCGACAACGACCATATCGCGTGTCCGCTACAGAACGCCGCGTCATTGCTGACCAAGTAGACGACATGCTTCGCAGAGGCGTCATTCGACCTTCACAGAGCCCATGGGCGTCTGCGGTGGTTCTCGTCAAAAATAAAGACGGTTCTATTCGTTTCTGTGTCGATTTCCGGCGATTTTCGGCTGAAGGATGTCTATCCACTACCGCGAATTGACGATGCTTTGGACAGTTTGCAGGGTGCCGAGTTCTTTTCCTCGTTAGACTTGCGGTCAGGCTACTAGCTGGTGCCTATGGCGGAGGCCGATCGCCCCAAAACCGCTTTTGTCACGCCAGACGGCTTATATGAATTCACCGTTATGCCCTTCGGACTTTGCAATGCACCTGCAACGTTCGAACGAATGATGGACAACATCCTGCGTGGACTAAAATGGAAGATATGCTTGTGTTACCTCAACAATATTGTGGTCTTCGCCCCTAACTTTGACACACACTTACGTCGCCTTCAGCACGTCCTTACTTGCCTAAATAATGCTGGTTTGCAATTAAACCTCAAAAAATGTCGATTTGCCATGCGTCAACTGAACATTTTGGGCCACGTTGTTTCCAAGGATGGCATCCTCCCGGATCCCGAGAAATTTCGAGCTGTTACGGCGTTTCCTAAACCTGCCACCATCAAAGAACTTCGAAGTTTCATCGGCTTGTGTTCGTATTTCCGGCGATTCGTTCGAAACGTCGCGTCTATTATATCACCTCTCACGCAGCTTCTCAGCTGCTGTAAAGACCTCTTATCGTGGTCCCCTGCCTGCGACGAGGCTTTCACCATATTGCGACGGCTTCTCACGACACCACTCATTCTATGCCATTTCGATCCTGAAGCTCCAACTGAAATCCACACCGACGCCAGTGGTGTAGGCCTGGGTGCGGTGCTCGCACAGCGCAAACCGGCACATCAGGAATACGTCGTGGCATATGCTAGTCGCACACTTACCAAGGCTGAGAGCAACTACAGCGTCACAGAAAAGGAGTGCTTGGCCATTGTGTGGGCCCTTGGAAAGTTTTGCCCATATAAATATGGTCGTTCTTTTGACGTCGTGACCGACCACCATGCGCTGTGCTGGCTTTCGACGTTAAAAGACTCATCTGGCCACCTTACTCGCTGGACGTTGAAAATTCAAGATTAACACATACGCGTGGTTTATCGGTCAGGACGAAAGCATGCTGACGCCGACGCCCTTTCCCGTTCCCCCCTGTCCCAGAATGCCACAGCTGACTCCGCTTGCGATTCCACATTGCCATCGCTTGACTTTGACACAATTGCTATCGAACAACGCAATGACCCGTGGACTGCGTTTCTCCTCAATCATCTCTTCGACACTTCTGAACTCCCAAAGACGCGAACGCTTCGGCGCCAAATTCCACACTTCTCGATACGTGACACGCTTCTCTATCGACGCAACTACACACCAGAGGGACGCAAGTGGCTGCTCGTCGTTCCACGAACCCTGAGGTCGCAGATTTTTCCTCTTTCCACGCTGACCCACAATGTGGCCACGCAGGAGTCTTCAAGACCTACGAAAGGCTTCGACATCGCTACTACTGGCGTGGTATGTATACCTTCGTCTGCAACTTCGTCCGCTCTTGTGCCGAATGTCTGTGCCGAAAATCTCCTCCACACGCCTCCGCCGGTGAACTGCAGCCTTTACCATGCCCTTCCCGACCCTTTGAACGGGTTGGAATAGATATTTATGGGCCACTTCCATTGACTCCGACTGGCAACAAGTGGATAATAGTTGCTATCGACCACCTAACGTGCTATGCTGAGACCGCTGCTCTTCAAACGGCTACAGCACAGGAGGTTGCCACTCTCCTACTGCGTCATTTTGTGTTGCGTCATGGAGACCCTCAAGAACTCCTCAGAGACGGCGGCCACGTCTTCTTGTCCCAGGTCATTGAAAAATTGCTCGCTGAGTGTGCTATTATACATCGCGCATGTACCGCTTACCACCCTCAAACCAATGGGGCTACCGAGCGCTTTAATCGCACTCTCGGTGACATGCTATAAATGTATGTGGCACCTGACCACTTTAACTGGGACTTAGTCCTCCCATTCATTACATACGCCTATAATACGGCAACGCAAGCGACAACAGGCTTCTCCCCTTTTTACCTCCTCTACGGTCGTCACCCCTCCCACACCACTGACACCATTTTGCCCTATCGACCGGACGCGTCCGAGTGCCTACCGATCTTGGACGCCGCCAGACACGCAGAAGTATGCCGCCAGTTAGCTCGTCGTTTTACCTGCGATGACCAAAACAGGCAAAAAGCAATCTATGATGGCCAGACCTCAACTCCCGTTTTTCTTCCAGGTGCTCTTGTATGGCTGTCAGTGCCGCATCGCACACCTGGGCTCTCTTCCAAACTTCTACCAAAGTACGATGAGCCATATCGTAATCTTGAACAAACTTCGCCAGTAAACTACCTCATTGAGCCTCTTACGCCACCATCAGACTTGCGACATCGCAACCGCGAGGTTGTAGACGTCCAGAGGCTCAAGCAGTACCACGGTTCAACGCCGCCTGCACAGGACTAAGTCGCCAGGAGGGCTCCTTTTTTCGAACATATCCTTTCAACACCAACACTGTTGTGCGTTTACCTATAAAACATGTATGCCGGTACATACGCACCAAACTGCGCAATCACACATTCACGCATAAAGATTCATGGACACCCGGACACTAGCATATCCTTCAATGTGGCCAGATATTTTCGGTAATGGCAGAATGATATGAGTGTATCATTATAATTATTGTTGTTAATACTGTTATTGTTATTGTTATTGATGCTGTTATTGTTGTTATTGCTACCGTTATTGTTATTGTTGTATATCGCGAAACGTCCAATGTTTATATTTCATATGCTGTCAGTACTGTGTCGTTATGTAAGGTTTATGAGATCAGTGATCTTGGTGTTCTTTATGATAGCATGCTGAATTTTTTTCTACTTGCATTAAATGTGCTGCCATGCGAGGCCTTCGTTCTTTCTCTGTTGACAAAATATCTCTCGAGAACCCCGTGAATCCCGTTCTCCTACAGCCTTCTACAAATTGTACAGATCAATATGTCGTGCTCAACTTGAGTACATATGCACATGTGACTTAGGAGGGCCTTGCTAAATCCAGCAGTAGTGCCACTGAGTGAGTCCGGAAAAGATTCAGAATTTACCCCCGTAGTTTCACTAGAATCGTTTCTACAGGGCTAGAATATTATATTTGACATCACTTACCGGCTGACAAAATCGCGTTGAACTGTTGTTTAAAAGCTAGTTCAGGGTGAGATATTCTGTCTTTCTCGGTTGTAATAATTTTCAAAGTCCGGGTAAGTTATCCAGAGAGAATCGACCATCGCATGTACCTGACAGACACTTCCAACACTCTATCTTTTGCAGATTACCTAGTCGCTCTAACGTCATATTTCTTGATTCGTTAAGTTTTTCATTGTTTACAGTCATTTTTTGTCAGTGAAGGCTGCCCTGTCTTAACGTAGATTTGCTCATGCACAGATTCTTACCCTTTCCGCCTTTCAGGAAGCCTTCCGCACGGTTGTGTATATTCCACATTCTTTTTCAGTTGCATTCCTTGAATATCTACTTTTTTATTTGTTGTTCCCATTTTGCGTTGATTTCTTTCGACTGCTCGTTCTTGCTATTTTTATTGACTTTCTTTTCTGTAGACAGTCTGTAACATATTGTTTATTTTTGTATTATTTTTGCGCGCGCCAGCAAGAAAGACCGTATGGCTGTTCCTGGATACGTTGAAAATGATTGATTGAATATCGGTTGATTGAATATAATTATTATAATTGCTTGAAAAATAGGGTGAAAATGTGGCTGGAACTCGTCTTGGTAGCCAGTGTACAAGAAGCAGTGATTTTCAGCTCCGCGGAATGCCCGTCTCTCCGGCAGGGGCGTATGCGTAAGCAGGCGTTTAGTGTGTAGCGACACCATGGACCCGAGCTAACGGGGGGGGGGGGGGTTTCGACTCCTTCCAACGCCTAGCAGTGCGTGGCCAGGCCGTGTCCGGGGAAAAGGGAATCCTAGGGGTTGAGCCGACGCTGGGTGATTGGAGCTTTAAGGCCCCCCGGCAGAGACAACAAACCCGTTTGCCCTCGGCTTCAAGTAGACGGCACCCGTGGGCTGACCCACCCAAGGGAAATCGGCAGTCGCATTTTCCTATCTCTCTCTTCCTACATCTTCGTTTTTATCTCTCATTTTTTTCTGTCCTGTCCTCTAGTTTCTTCCGTTTACTTCCAAACTTCCTGGCGGCTAGGGTTAACCCTGTGCAAATAGCCTACCTTGGCCTAGGCGCATTGGGTTATAGTGGCGTTGTATGGCTCGCGTCTGCAGGTTTCAGCATCCGCAAACTTGTAGCGTCCCCTCGTTGGGCTCCGTGGTGGGTGGCCACGGAGCATGCCTCTATGCATGCTCCACGGCCAGGAAAGCGGCACATTGACTTCGACTGTCTCTCACGGTTGCCAGTGGAGACTGTCGCTCGCGATGACGAGAACATCGACGCGGCGTTCTTGGGAGTTGTCAAAACGACTACTATTGCACGGGAGCAGCGCAGTGACCCGAGTTGTAATACCAAATTTCGTAAAGTGAAGCAAGCGAAATGACAGCCAGTGCATCATAAGGGTGGCATGTAGGAATAATTAGAAGGACAACGTAAAGACGTGCTGCGGTTACATTGCCAGAGGACTGCCATTTTTCGCTTTCGAAACAATGGTCTCTATAAGAAAAACTTCTCACCGACTGGCAACACGTACTTGCTCGTCATGCCTGCCTCTCAAGAAATTATGGAAGCGTGCCATAATGAAGCAACTTCTGGTCATCTAGGCTACACCCGAACATTGTGCTGGCTACGGTGCAAGTACTACTGGCCAGAGTTACCTGCTGCTGTTAACCATCACGTGCGAACTTGCACCGACTGCCAAAGACGCAAACCACCTTCCAGCAAGCCAGCCGGTCTTTAACATCCTGTCGAAGCACCAGCGAAGCCGTTCACCCAGATTGGAATGGATTTGCTGGGTCTCTTTCCAACTTTTACAACGGGGAAGAGATGGATAATTGTGCCCACCGATTACCTGTCCCATTATGCGGAGACTAAATCTATGCAGCGCGGCACAGCAGCAGAAGATGCTCAGTTCTTCATCGAAAACATCGTCCTTAGGCATGGCGCTCCGGCAGCAGTAATCACAGACAGAGAAGCTGCCTTCACCGCAGAGATATTGGAGTCGGTTCTCAGACTCAGCGGTACAGCACACCGGAGAACAACTGCATACCATCATCAGGCAAACGGACTAACGAAGCGCCTCAATAGCATCCTCACAGACATGATCAGCATGTACGTTGACACACAACATAAAAACTGGGATCAGATATTGCCATACGTGACCTTCACCTATAATACCACTCGACAAGAAAGCACTGCAATGACACTGTTCAGTCTGATATATGGTCGCGAGGTCACGACAACGTTGGATGCCATGTTGCCGCATGAGTGTGACGACATCCATGTAGACGCAGAAGAATTCACGCAGCGCACCGAAGAAGCCAGACAGCTTGCGCGTGTGGCATCTGTCATCAGCAGCATCAAGTTGCACAACGGTACGACCCCGACACAAGTTCATTAGCTACACACCAGGCGACAAGGTCTGGGTGTGAATTCCGATACGTCGATGTGGACCGTCTGAAAAACTGCTAGGATTGTACTTTATTCCTTACAGCCTCACGCGACGTTTCAACGACGTGAACTACGAAGTTGTTCGCGACACTGACTGTATTTCTAAGCGCCAAAGCATTTACCCGAAGTAGTGCACGTCGTGCGTATGAAACCGTATTTATCGAGTTAATTAGCTCCCGGTTACTGTGTTGACGCGACCATTTCATACGCCTGATAGAACGCCTAAGTTGCACATTTGCACAATGCCTCTTTCGGAGAGAGGCAAATGCCACGTGCTTGTCAAAAAGAAACACCATGGCAGTTGTGCATGTGCCATAAATTACAATGAAATGAATGAGAAAGAACTCTCTTGCACGTTCTATTAAAAGAACCGACCTGCTTCTGGTGTCTAAACCTCTGCGGCAAGACCTCTGTTTGACGTCCTGACATTATAAGGCCCACATATGGTGATTCCATACAAAGCCTGATATGCCCCACTCTGGATGCAGCAATATATGGGAATTTTTTACATAAGTTTATATATACGATTTCTGTAAGAGTATCTGCTAGGTACCTATAGAATGTTTTCTGGCTTAACAAACGCAACGAGACCAGATGCTGAACTGCTACCGGCGTATTACACGCTAGTGATAAAATCTTTGCAACAATGGCGAAACAATTCTTCAGTTCTATACCTGATGGAAACGACTCCCACCGACATGAGTGAACAAATAGCATTAAAAAGTCTAACTGAGGAACAGTGCCGGAAATGCCACACGAAAAGACGTTAGACTCCTACAAACACGTCCCTCGCCTCCAAAGTCCGTGATCTAAACTGGCTTAGAGAATGGGAGGCTTTACCAACGGCCGACCGCCTTGCGGTGTAGGGCGTGGCGCCCTCCGCTGCATGTCCGTATTGTGGCCGCGTCGAAACACTGAACCATGTCTTTCATGAATGTAAAGTAGCAAGCACCTTTGGGCACATGGTTACCAGTATCATTTAAATAAGTATGCAGTGGAAGTGTCGCCACAGGGATAACTTTGTCGAACTCTGAATGGCTATCGGAGCTTTCGTCTTATGGAAGCGGAGGGGACTGCCCCACCTGAGGGGACACCCTCAATGTGCCATGTAGCTTCGGCTACATGGCACGACAAACTAATGCTTACGCATCTCATTTAGGAACTACTTATGATGGGAAAGGAGGCTTTCCTCCGACGCTCATCTACGTGATCGATTATTGTAAAGAAATTGGCAGATCCCACGTACAGTGGGAATCCATGATATGCGAAGCACGAATGAGAAATCTTGATATGTCACTTTAAAATCAGCACAACAATATGAGGTGGAGTAAATGAAGCCGTGCATAACTTCCGTGTCATGATTATTGTGCTTGGATGTGCCGTTCACCTTCGTTATCCACGTCACGTGATACAAAATTTAATTTATGTGTAGCTAACGAATCGGCCGGTATATTTCGAGCCAACGAAGCGGAGTATGCTGTCATGGTCTTACATGACAAGCGTGTCAGAATTAACATGTTCGCACCAGGCATACATTTCGCCATTCATTGACGTGAATTAACACCAAACTTAGTATATGTGGAGCTACCAGAGTGGCAGCGAGCGTATCATGAAGGGCCAGTAACTCCAATGTAGCGGTGACGCGCCCGCATGCCCGGCACACCGAAGCTGCGTTAGCCAAATGCGGGCACTCTATAGTGAGACGCGAGTCATGACCAGCGTCCGTCGGCACGGTCCAACGGCAACCGGCGCAAAATGCGACATGCTGCATTTCACGCTGATGTCTCATTCAAATAACACTGCGTCTCCCTGTTGTCG
Source organism: Rhipicephalus microplus (assembly GCF_043290135.1). NCBI lineage: Eukaryota > Metazoa > Arthropoda > Arachnida > Ixodida > Ixodidae > Rhipicephalus > Rhipicephalus microplus. The sequence continues at coordinate 298,964 of NW_027464593.1, forward strand.
TGACGGAAGGACGCCGGGCACGCTGAAATGCACATGTGTCAAAGCAACGCAGCGCGGCGTGCGCCTGCGAGTATATGGAAGGACCGGCGCCTGGCATAGCAACGCCGGCGTGACGTGACGAAATGAACGCCGGCGAGCACGTGTATCACGTCAAGTCAGAATGTATTGGCGCTTTGACGGTGGAATGTATTCACGTTCTCACATGTTAGACATCTCATGATTACCATGTTTGCAACAGTCACATAATTTCGACATTAGTGTTGCATGTAGTCATGTTGTTACATGACACGCATGTTGTGAATATTATGTACGGATGTGTCATTTACCTATGTAGTCCGTTCTTTACACGTAATACCGAGTTTTGTACATGTGAAGCTTGCGAAACGACCGCCAGCGCATCATGAGTGTAGCATGTAGGTATGTCGTTACATGATACGCATCTCATGTTTATCATGTTCGCACCAGTATCATAACTTCGTCATCCATTCACGTTCCGTAACACCAAATTTGGTAAAGTGAAGCTAGCGAAATGACAGCCAGTGCATCATAAGGGTAGCATGTAGTCATTGTTGCTACATGACATGCATCTCATGATTCTCATGCTTGCACCAGTGACGTACCTTCGTCATCCAATCATGTACTGTAATACCCAAATTGATATATGTGACGCTAGCGAAACGGCCGCGAGCACATCGTGAGCGTGCCTTGTATTCTTGTTGTTACATTACACGTATATCACGATTTTCTTCTTAGGGTCGGTCGCTTATGTTCGCCATGCAATCATTCCATACCATACCCGTCTTACAACATGCCATGCGAACGAAACCACCGCAAGAGCTGCACGACCATGAAATGTAACTCATGACGTTCATGACATACATGTCATGACTTTCATGCCATGGCTAGTCAAGTATGTTCTTCATACAGTCATGTTATGCCATGCCAAGTTTGGTATTGATGCAATTATCAAAACGGCCAGGAGAGCTAACAGTCGTAGGTAGCTAGATAGATAAATAGATAAATAGATAGATACAATCTAAAAAGTTTTACACTCATAAGGGTGTATTTGTTTTGTTCCATGGGCAACACCCTTTTAGGGTGTCTAGGAACACCCTAAACAATAAGATGTTTAGAAACACCCTGAAACCGTAGGGGGTAATGAAACGTTAACTCTACTTTAATAGGTGTTTATAGACACACCTAAACTAAGGGTGTTTGATGAAGCTACACCCATATGAGTGGGGTGTACACTGAAAACCCCCTTGAAACGATGGCAGTTATATGGATGAGCATATAATCTTCAATCGAAGCGCAATTATTGGGCAACAAAAGCAGAGACACAAGACGTGACGCTTAGACATGTGTGTAGAGCAAAGCCATTCACAGCCCTTCAATCCATCAAATATGCATCACCAACTGGCCCAAGCCTCAATTGTTCTCAGGGAGAAACATATATGAACCTTCTCTGCGGCTGACAGAGAAGACGGTAGATACTGGTGTCACTCCCTGCACTTGTACCGGCATGCATGTAGCTGATAAAATAAGGTGCCATGGTCTTGAATGAGCTGCACGAGACCAGTGTATATGTGAGTTCGTAGACTGGGCCGTAAACGACAAAGACGAGGAAGGCACACACACACACACACACACACACACACACACACACACACACGCGCGCGCGCGCGCACACACGCACACACACACACACACACACACACACGCGCGCTCGCACGCACACACACACACACACACACACACACACACACACACACACCACAACACACCACAGCACACCACACCACAGTAGTGCAAGCAGTAACCTGTAGCGTAAGGTTCAACCGAACATAATGCCGAAGCAAAAAACAATTAAGCCCATATGTTAACATCTGCCTTTATTATAGAAAAACTGCTAATCTGACAAACCGGACTCTGATGGCATTCTGCAAAATATTGAAATATCTCACGGGACCAAGTTATTTTCTCTCTAAACAAAAGTTCATTGTTTTCATTGCAATACATCTCCACAACTTTGAAAACATTATCGCAATTCGGGCAAACGACTGAGACGTATGGCGTTTGATTGACACCTATACAATAGAAAAAAACATGTAGAAAGAGTAAGCGAGTTTCCGGAGTCACATTTACAACCTATTACATCTCGCAGTATAAATTTAGACATTAAAAAAGAGAACATTCGACAAAGTAGTGTAATTGGGGCTGTATGTAAATGTGAACCAGTGTTGGTATACTTATAACTGCAAAACCACTCGTCACTGCTGCTTGTACAATCATCTTCAGCTGGTGAGATGACTGGTGCCTTCGAGAGAAGTGGGGTGAAGCTGATCTTTCTGCACAGCAAATTCAATCCCAGAAACCTAAAATAAATACACAAGCAACAATGACTGAAATTTCACAAAGAGTGCAACATACAGTGTGCACCATGCATAACTAACTGCTTTCTTATGTGTAAGAATAAATTGAGTGCATAGCAAGCATGTTCAGTGGCATCAGGTTCCACTGCAGTGAGAAATGTTAGAAAAGGTATGCTTAGCAATAAACGCCATAAAAAGCGTGCTGTGGCAGAATCATTATACCTTTCGTGCCGTAGATATGAACTTTACCCTTTCAGCTTGCTCACGCAGGCAAATAAAAAGGTGCTGCTCCAAGTTGATAATGTTCCATTAGCTGCATGCAACGACAATTCTAAGTGAATGTCAAGTTCTATGCTTAAGTAGGCAGCAACACAGCTGCATGTTTATTTCTGCAGATCTACCATGGTACTCATTCGATTAGTTTATTAAAAGGAAAATAGTAGGATGCGCAACAAATACATATTTCATCTGTATTGCACAAAAGCACAAGGCCACTGAGCATACATGTTGGTATGCGCATTGAGAAGGTATTCAGTGCAGGTAACTTGTAAAAATAAGTACTGTACAGTTACGTATTAAAACGCGAATGATACTAGTGTTCTTGAACTGGCTCCAATTGACACGATTATATAATGGAAAAGTTGGTTATTGGGTCATTCAACATCAGACGTCCCAGCCATTTTGGTGACCATCGCAAATGTATTCGAAAAACAAAATCGCACTGATATTATGCATAAAAAAGGTAACTGCTAGAACAATTTGCAGACAAATAATTTAATGGTCACGTGGCTGCTTTCTAAACTTCCCTGAATCTCGTCTGTATGTTTCAGAAAAAAATTATTTAGAAGTATCTTTTCTTCCCAGCCAAATTTGGTCTACAAGTTAAGTGAAGGGCTTGCGTAGTGTTTGAAACTCATATTATTACCATTTTTCGACCACATACGCCTCAAATCATTTAGCCGAAGTGTGTTATATTTGCATTTTTTATATCAATACTGCACTTTGAATGAATATCTGAGGAGTGAATGCTTAATCCACTTAAGGTATATTTGGAGGAAAAAATATGTTAGACCTCTCATGCTGTAAAACTTTACGAGAAAAAATCGCAAATTTCACAAAATAATTGTTTTGTCTATAATGAGACGCAACTTGCACCATGTGGTGGGTGAATTGAAATAGACTTTGTACCTAAATCGAAGCAAATAAACAGTTCTTTTCATGTGCCAAGTTTTGTCATAGCAATTTATGTTCTGAGGAAAAGATCACAGCTTATCCACGGAGTGTATAATGATGAGTGGGGCGAAGCGCTCGTTCGTCCGGAGGCACAAACGGATGAACAGACAGTCTGACGCCAGTATGGACGAACAGAAAAACGGTCGGACTCACGTACAGACCGACAGACGGAAGCCCGGACGGATGGATGCACAGACGAACGAACAAAAGCACAAATGTACGGACGAACGATTCGCCCCACGAATTATCATTTTGTCTGTGTATATGCTGTGAAAACCACTAACGCTATCTATTGTGCAACTCATCAAGTGGCTACATAATACTAGTACGACTACAGAGAAGGGAATGACCCACGGCCTCAAGAGCTTTGCCCCTAAATGATTTTTTAAGTTCCAAGTTCCCCATTCGCCATTTGGTCATACAGCAGCCGACGCCTCGAAGTTCCCCGTTGCCATTGATGGAAAAATTCAAAAAAATATTTTATTCGTGGAAATGCAAATTGTAATAATAAAACTTGTCACATACAAAGAATTGTTTATTTGCTTTCAATTTAAGTAAAAGGCGATTTTTAATTGGACCACCACATGGTGCAAATTGCGTCTCAATACGGACAACTATGACATTTCTGTGAAATGAGTGATCTTTTCTCGTAAGGTTAACAGCTTAAGATGTCAAAAATAATTTTTCATCAAAATATCTTTTCAGTGAAGTAAGTAGTCACAGCTCAGTTATTCATACAAAGTGCAGTATAGCAATGAGAAAACGCAAACATAACACAATTTGGCTAAATTCTTCCTCACGTATGTGGCCGAAAATTTGTATTAGTATTGCTGAGTTTCAAACACCTCATACATAAGCTTCTTTACTTAACATGTACCAAAATTGGTATAAAAAAGGTGCGGTACTTGTAAAATATTTTTTTCAAAAAGAACATAACGGCAACCGACTCGTCATAGTTGGGGACTTCAATGCTCCACACGCGGCCTGGGGCTATCACAGCACCACCAAGAAGGGGGCGCGTGTTCACGACGCTGTGCAGCAACATGGTCTGACGCTGTGGAATGACTTGCTCCATCCAACCCTAGTTGGCAACAGCGTCTCAGGGGATACTAATCCTGATCTCACGTTCACAAGAGACGTGCACAACGCAACGTGGACAAGGCTACCAGGCACTCTAGGGAGTGACCATCACATAATTCAAATAGAGGTCGAACAGGCTCACCGCTCCCTCAAGACAGGAAAAGCTCGGCTCACGGACTGGACCGCCTACAGGAATGAGCTTGATGATGATTCGACTATCGAAGACATTGAAGCCTGGTTAAACAGTATTGTAAGTGTTGCTGACGGACATACCAAAACGATACACTTGAACGAGGACAATCCGGCAGTCGATAATGATCTCCTTCACCTATGGGAAGCTCTAAGATCGCTTATTAAACGATGGCAACGGCAAAAGCTCAACCGCAAGCTGAAGCGCCGCATCACCGTACTCACTTGACAGGCGCAGGAGTACGCCGAAAAGCTTGCGAGCCAGAACTGGCGGTCCTTCTGCGACAAACTTCAAGGGACATTGAGCACAAAGAAGACTTGGCACATTCTTCGAGCCCTGATTGACGACACCCACACCAAAACTAACCAAAGAAATACAATTCAGCGGCTCATACACTACTATGAGGGCACAGAGCACCAGTTACTCCAAGAACTTCAAGCAAAACTTTGTGGCTCGGTTAACCAGCAAGCTACCTCCATCAACAATTCGATGCCCAGGGAGTACCGAGGAGCACCGAACGATGCACTAGACCAGCCTTTCACGCAGGCAGAGCTACACGCGGCCGTTGCTAAGCTTACGCGCCACACAAGCCCGGGAAAAGACGGAGTGACCAATAAGCACCTACGACACCTACCGCCCCGGGCGTTGACGGCGCTCCTTCGGCACTATAACGACTGCTGGAGGAAGGGCGAGCTGCCACAAGCCTGGAAGCACTCAGAGGTGACCATGATATCCAAGCCAAACAAGCCAATCTCGATTGCGAATCTTCGTCCCATTTCCCTTACATCTTGCGCTGGGAAACTCTTTGAGCACATGGTAAACGAGCGGCTCACCACACATCTTGAAGACAATGGTCACTATCCGAACACCATGTTCGGCTTTCGCCAAATGCTCAGCACACATGACGTCCTCTTGCAGATAGAGGAAGATATTCTTCTCCGCTTGAGCAAGCACAGTAAGTCATCTGTTCTAGCTCTCCGCAGGGGCGCCTGCGCAAGTAGGCGTTTGGTGTGTAGCGACACCACGGACCCGAGCTGACGGGGGAGTTTCTACTCCCTCCCACGCCTCGCCGTGCGTGGCTTTGCCGTGTCCGGGGAAAAGGCGATCCTGGGGGTCGAGCCGACGCCGGGTGATTGGACCTTAAAGGCCCGCCGGCAGAGGCAACACACCCCTTTGGCCCTGGCTTCACGTAGACGGCACCCCCGGATTGACCCGTCCGGGGGGAATCGGCAGTTGCCTTTTCCTGTCTCCACCTCACATCTTCGTCTTTTCTCTCACTTTAAATCTTTCCTGTCCTCTACTCACTTCCATTGACTTCCGTGTTTCCTGGCAGCAAGGGTTAACCCTGTGTGGCCATCCTACCTTAGATACACCATATTCCGTTATAAAGGTGGCGTACGGCTGGCGTCTGTGGGGCCTGTACTTACAGATTCTGCAGCGTCCCCTTGTAGGACTCCATGGTGGGTGGCTGGCGCTGCTGCCGAAAGTAAGCATTTACATATGGCTTGTTCCTTCCCCACACTCCCTGATCGCCCTTAGAAAAGAGGGCGCACCGATGAAGTTTTCCCGTTTTTTGGTAACCAGAAAGTATTTTTTCCCCGATTCCTTGTTATCCACGCTGACACACCCGGCAAATCAGTGCGAACACTTTCACCTTTTCTAGTATCAAAGTCTTTGGCGGAAATCTTTGGCCCAGGATATAAAGCTTCAAAAATGGCAAGTGGTGACCTCCGGTTGGAGCTCCGCGACCAGAAACAATATGAAAAATTGCCTAACCTAGTGAAATTTGGAGATACCAAATTAATAGTAACCACACACCGAACCATGAATACCACCCGTGGCGTTGTCCCAGATGATGACCTGTTAGGGCTGACGGAGGCTGAACTCCTGGAGGGTTTCAGCGAACAGAATGTCATAAACGTAAAACGAATTAGCATGAGGCGTGATGGCAAAGAAGTCCAGACTAACCACCTGATACTTACCTTAAACTCAAGTGTACTGCCCGACTCCGTTGAGGCTGGGTATATTAAGCTTCGAGTGAGGCCATATATACCAAACCCCCTCCGATATTTCAAATGCTAGCGGTTCGGCCACAGTTCAGAGAACTGCCGAGGCCGCCTAACTTGCGCAAAATGCAGTGCTGAAGAGCACACATCAGATGCCTGTGAAAACTCTCTTCACTGTGCGAACTGTAAAGGGGAACATGCCGCATACTCGCGGTCATGCCCGTGCTGGAAAAAGGAAAAGGAAATTGTCACAATTAAGGTAAAACAAAACATTTCATTTAGGGAGGCACGAAGGCAGGTGTCCTGCCTACCAGAAACTAGCTTTGCCGAAGTGGCGCGTCAGGAACAGCGCCACGACGGCCCCTGGCGCCTGTCTGGCACACGCCTAGTGAGCCAGCGGTGACGCCATTCGCCCCCTCGGCGGTTGCAGCCAGTGCGGCTCCGCCATCCAAGAAAGACCAACCAACCTCCGGACTGGGGGCTGCGAAGGTCTCGTCTTTTGAGGCGAGGCCCTTAAAACAAATGAAGCGCTCGCAAGAGCGCCTGTCCAGCGCCTCGCAAGAGGCAACGGACACAACACCGAGCGTGAGGGCGCAGCCAGCGCCTAAGTATCGGCGCGACTCCGTCGACTGATCCAAAAACGAGAAATCTCGTGTCATGGCCCCTGGAAAGAGTCCGTGAGATAACTTTACATCCTTGAGCACACAGCAGAAAACACATCTAAAATGGATACACAGATCTTACAGTGGAATGTGAGAGGACTTCTCCATAACCTCGATGATGTTAGAGAACTTCTTAATAAACATACTCCAAAGGTGCTGTGTGTTCAGGAGACACATCTCAAGTCCACAAAAACAAACTTTCTAAAGCATTATGCCATCATCCGCAAAGACCGTGACAATGCTGCCGCTTCGTCGGGTGGTGTCGCTATAATAGTTGAAAAAGGTGTTGCCTGTAAGCAATTAAACCTCCGAACTTCTCTGGAGGCAGTTGCTGTTCGAGCAGTGCTGTTCAGGAAGCTACTAACAATTACCTCTATTTACATTCCCCCGTGCTATCAACTTTCAAAGACACAATTTCAAAGCTTCATTGATGAACTTCCTCCGCCATATATAGTCGTTGGTGATCTAAATGCACATAATCCCCTATGGGGCGACTCCCGTTTAGATGCGCGAGAACGCCTAATAGAACACTTTCTGTTTTCGTCAGGTGCATGTCTACTAAACAAAAAAGAACCAACGTATTATAGCACTACACATAACACATACTCTTTTATAGACCTGAGTATTGTCTCGAGTGCTATAATTCCATATCTGGAGTGGTTCGTTCTAAAGAACCCTTTTGGCAGTGACCACTTCCCGATTATGTTAAAGTTAACAAAAGAATATACATGCTCGCCTAACTTTCCTCGCTGGAACACCAAGTCAGCCAACTGGGAATTATTTCGAGAAATTATATTTTTAGACGGAGATGAGATTGCTGATTTTAATATAGACGATGCTGTAGCATATCTAACAGGTTTTATTATTGACGTCTTAGTGAAATGTATCAAGCAGACCAACGGAATGACCAATAAACGTCGCATCCCATGGTGGAACGACGATTGTCGGAAAGCGCGCAATAGACAAAATAAGGCTTGGAGACTACTCCGAAATTACCCAACGGCTGAAAGCCTCAACAATTTCAAAGAGGTTAAGTCTCAAGCCAGAAGAACGCGTCGCCTTGCAAAGAAAGAAAGTTGGGATAGGTACATCTCCGGTATAAATTCTTACACCGACGAAACGAAGGTTTGGAATAGGATAAAGAAGTTAATGGGTCGGGAGTCACACCCCCTACCTTTGGTAAGTAGCCGAGGGGAGAGCCTGGAGGAGCAGGCGGACTGCCTAGGCAAACACTTTGAATACGTCTCGAGGGCATCGCACTACACAGAAACGTTCTTAAGATTCAAAGAATGCGAAGAGCGGCAACCCCTTAAATCTAAAGGTCCCTCCAGGGAGGCTTGCAACTGCCCATTTTCATTAGCTGAACTTAAGGCATCTCTTGCGTACTGTAACAACTCGGCGCCAGGTGGCGATCGTATAACGTACGAAATGATCAAGTATCTTCACCCAGAAGCACTAAAAACGCTCCTAACCCTCTTCAATAACATGTGGGAAGCTGGATATATTCCATTGCCATGGAAAGAAGCGATAGTCATCCCGGTACTTAAGCAAGGCAAAGACCCATCCTTGGCCGCCAGCTACAGGCCAATAGCGTTAACAAGCTGTTTGTGCAAACTATATGAGAAAATGTTAAACCAGCACTTAACCCACTTCCTAGAAAGTAACAGTATACTAGACCCCCTTCAGTGTGGTTTCAGAGTGGGGAGGTCGACAATAGACCACCTTGTTCGCATAGAGACATACATCAGAGATGCATTTATTCATAGGCAGTTTGTACTTTTGGTGTTCTTGGACCTGGAGAAGGCATACGATACCGCATGGCGATTCGGGATTCTACGCGATCTGGCCGTCATGGGCATCCATGGGAACATGCTAAACACAATTAAAAGTTATCTGTCTAACCGAACCTTTCGCGTAAAAGTGGGAAATGCTCTCTCTAGATCATTTGCCCAAGAAACTGGTGTTCCGCAAGGGGGCGTGCTACACTCTTTCTTGTAAAAATGAACTTCCGGCAGTCAGTCATTCCAAGCGCGATGTTTTATTCTGTGTATGTTGATGATGTGCAGATGAGTTTCAAATCATGTATAATGAGGCGTTTTAGAGTTGCACTCTTTTATAAAACAGGAGAGCGGTCACGACACGTCAAGTGGTAATGGCGGAACCAGCCTGAGTCCCCAGCCAACCAAACGTCGTCTTCTTCACCGACTGAGTCATACCCCCTGCCCTTCTGAGTAGCATTCATCTTCTTCACTACATTTTCCTCCCCTCCGGAAAAGAGCCATCCTGGCGACTCAAGGGCAGGAGACAATAGAGGGATCGTAATATGGTTTTAGGCGGTCTATGTGGACGGTCTCACGTCCACGGCGTCGTTGATCATGGGGCTGTTCAAGCGGCTCCACGATGTAATTGACGGGTGAAGTTTGTTTAACCACACGGTAAGGTCCGTCATACTTGTACATCAGTTTCGTTGAGAGACCAGGGCTGGTTGAAGGGATGCGAAGCCAGACAAGTTCATCCGATGCATAAGAAGCCGGAGGCGTCGGGCTATCGCGGTGGTGTTTCTGGCGTTGCTGTTCAGCACTTGTGAAGGAGCGGGCAAGCTGACGACACTCTTCCGCGTATTTAGCAGCTTGTGACATCGTCGTCGACTCAGCAACATCCGGGTGGTTTGGAAGGATGGTGTCTAGCGTGCAAGAGGGCTCGCGACCATAAAGGAGGAAATATGGCGAGAAACCAGTGATTGTCTGGACAGCAGTATTATGCGCGTAGGTTACAAAAGGGAGAATACTGTCCCAATTGGTGTGATCGGTTGCGACGTACATCGACAGCATATCTCCTAATGTACGGTTGAATCTTTCTGTAATGCCATTTGTTTGAGGATGATACGCGGTGGTGGTGCGATGAATGACTTGGCATTCCTTGAGAAGCGATTCGACAGCGTCCGACAAAAACACACGCCCTCGGTCACTCAGGAGTTCACGTGGTGCACCGTGACGTAAAATGATCTGATGCAGTATGAAACGACCGACGTCGCTGGCTGACGCAGAAGAGAGTGGTGAAGTTTCTGCGTAGCGCGTAAGGTGATCGATAGCGACGATTACCCAGCGATTTCTAGCCGGTGTAATCGGAAGAGGTCCATACAGATCAATACCAACACGGTCAAACGGTCGGGCAGGACAAGGTAAGGGTTGTAGTGGAGCTGGAGAAGTTGGAGTGGGATTCTTCCGGCGTTGACAAGCGAGACAGGAACGTACGTAGCGACGGACGAAGCGATACATTCCACGCCAGTAGTAGCGGTGGGACAGGCGGGTGTAGGTTTTTAACACTCCAGCATGGGCGCATTGTGGGTCGGCGTGAAAGGAGGCGCATATGTCTGAGCGGAGACTTCTGGGAATGACTAGAAGCCATTGGCGTCCTTCGGAGAGATAATTACGTCTGTATAGCAAACCGTCTCTGATAACGAAGTGCTGTATTTGACGGCGCATACCTCTAGGGATATTTTGCGAGGGAGTTCGATTCAACAAGTTGATAAGTGAAGCGATCCAAGGATCTTTTCGTTGCTCCTGTCGCATGTCACTGACACTAAGTGCAGATACGTCGGGGGCAGGCGAAGACGGCGGCTTGTCACTACATCGTAGAGGTGATCGGGACAACGCGTCTGCGTCGGAATGTTTTCGGCCAGATCGGTAAACGACGTGGATGTCGTACTCTTGTAGCCGAAGCGCCCAACGGGCAAGCCGGCTGGTGGGATCTTTTAACGAGGAGAGCCAGCATAATGCATGATGATCTGTAACCACGCTGAATGGGCACCCGTAAAGATATGGTCGAAACTTGCCTATGGCCCATATGATGGCTAGACACTCTTTTTCGGTGACTGAATAGTTGGCTTCTGCTTTTGTGAGTGCACGGCTGGCGTAAGAGACGACGTACTCATCAAATCCAGGTTTACGCTGGGCGAGCACAGCACCGAGGCCAACTCCGCTAGCATCCGTGTGTATTTCCGTCGGGCCAAGAGGATCAAAATGTCGCAGTATAGGAGGTGACGTAAGAACGTGGCGGAGTGTGGCAAATGCATCATACCAAGCTGACGACCAACTAGAAAGGTCTTTGTTGCCGGCAAGAAGGTCAGTCAAGGGCGATATGATGGAGGCGAAGTTGCGAATAAAACGACGAAAATATGAACATAAACCGAGGAAGCTGCGAAGTTCTTTTAAGGTCTTCGGCTTGGGAAATTCGGCAACGGCACGGAGTTTCGTCGGATCCGGAAGAATGCCATCTCTAGATACAACATGGTCCAAAATTAGGAGTTGCCGAGCGCCGAAGCAGCAGTTCTTCAAGTTGAGCTGTAGACCGGCGGCGGTGAGGCAAGTAAGCACTGTCTCGAGCCGCTGAAGATGCGTTGAAAAGTCGCTTGAAAATATTACAACATCGTCTAAATAGCACAGACATGTCTGCCATTTCAGGCCACGGAGGATGTTGTCGATCATGCGCTCGAAAGTGGCAGGCGCATTGCAGAGCCCGAATGGCATGACGTTAAATTCATATAAGCCATCAGGGGTAACAAAAGCAGTCTTGGGGCGATCAACCTCAGCCATGGGAACCTGCCAATAACCTGAACGCAGATCTAGTGACGAGAAGAACTCCGCGCCTTGTAAGCAGTCAAGGGCATCGTCTATGCGAGGTAGCGGGTAAACATCTTTGCGCGTGATCTTATTCAACCGGCGGTAGTCGACGCAGAATCTTATTGAGCCATCCTTTTTCTTGACTAGAACAACTGGGGAGGCCCACGGGCTGTTAGAGGGCTCAATAACACCTCGCTTCAACATGTCGTCAACTTGTTCCGCGATTATTCGACGCTCAGATGCCGATACCCGATACGGACGCTGACGTAAAGGAGCGTGAAGGCCAGTGTCGATTTCGTGAGATACAGTGGAAGCACGGCCCAAAGTCAGTTGCTGGTGGTCGAAGCTGGCACGGAAGCCCTCGAGGAGGGCAATGATGTCGGTGCGCTGCTGGGCCGTAAGGTTGGGGTCGATGCAGCGCGAAATTGCGTCGGTAAACGATGGGGAAGAGGATGACGCGCAGCAATCAACAGCATCAATAGGTAGCGTAGTCGAGTGGTCAGGAACTACACGTGCACTCGAGGGATCAATGTCATCGGCAAAGCCCAGGCACTCTCCGCAGAGTAACTTGGAAGGCGAGGGAAACGAATTTGATACATAAATTGCACTTGATCCATCGTGAATATCATGAACGGCGAAAGGAATCAGGAAGCACTTGCGGCGAACAGCGGTTACAGAAGGCGTAAAAAGAACAGTTGAGCCACTAGAGACGTCACAGGAAAGCGGAACTAGGGCGGACGAGAACGGGGGTATCGAAGTGTCGGCGGCAACGAAAACTTTTGCAGGTGAAAGGGACGAGTCGAGTGAAGCAGCGTCGCATAACGGCGCGAACTCCACTTCCGCGCGAGCACAATCGATGACGGCATGATGAGTGCAGAGAAAGTCCCAGCCTAATATAATGTCATGGGAACACTGCGGGAGCACTACGAACTCGACGACATATATATTGTCAGCAATAACGACACGTGCTGTGCATGCAGCAAAAGGGCGAATTCGTTGCTCGCTCGCAGTGCTTAAAACGAAGTCGTGTAGAGGCATTGTGACTTTTTTTAGTTGACGGCAAAATTTTTCAGTCATTACAGACACTGCGGCGCCAGTATCGACCAATGCAAAAACAGGTATACCTTCAACGGAGACAGCAACGACGTTGGACGGCAAAAAACAAGGTCTTGTGGAGTTCGAAAGATCCGCAGTTCTTGCCCCCGGAACCGCGGCTCCTAGTATTCCTCAGGGACAGGGCGAGGTCGACGGAGCATAGGGGAAAGGGAACGGCGTTGAGGTGAAGGTGACCGGTGTCTGTTGAAGTTCCGGTGAGGTGAAAATGTGTCCATGGTGGTAGTCTCGCCATATACAGCCGGCTCCGGTCGTGGGGGTAAATCATAATTGTTGGGCCTGACGTCGTCACGCAGGAAAAACTCACGCCGTCGACAAAATCGTGCCACGTGACCCGCAATTCCACAGGCGAAGCATATGGGGCGGTTGTCTTGAGTGCGCCAAGGGTTCTGAAAGCGTGGAGGTGGTGGTCGGGAGAACGGACGGGCAGCCTGGTACATAGGCTCAGTCTGTACGACAAAGGGACGCGTGGAGGTAGGCGTTCGCGACAAAGAAACGTGGCCGTTCGCGATAGGTGGACGTCGGGTTCCGTTCAGTGCTTCGGCATAGGTTAAGGGAGCAGCCACAGGAGGTGCGTGAGCTGTTGGTAGCGCCTCGGACACTTGCTCCTGGATTACTCGCTGTATTGATGGCACTAAAGTAGATGGGGCACTTTCGGAGGTATAAGGCACGAGGGACAACTGGCGTGCGACCTCTTCTCGTACAAATTGCTTGTTCTCGAGAAGCAAAGTGGTGTGATCTATAGAGCCAGCCGACGTTAAAGCGGAGATGGTTGGACATGGCGCGGTAGCACGACGAGTGGTGTCACGCTGTTTCCAGAGCTCATCATAGCTCTGACACAGTTGGATCACTTCCGCTACCGTTTGCGGGCTTTTGGCGACAAGCATCTGAAATGCGTCGTCAGTCACGCCTTTCAAGATGTGTTTGATCTTCTCGGCTTCTGTCATGGCCGAGTTGACACGCCGGCAAAGGTCGACCACATCTTCGATATAACTGGTGTAATGCTCACCATTCTGCTGAGCCCTGGTACGCAAGCGCTGTTCGGCCCGTAGTTTGCGAAGTGCTGGATGGCCAAACAAGTCCGCAAACGCCGTTCGGAAGGCCGACCAGGTGGGGAGGTCTCTCTCGTGATTGCGGTACCACAGACTGGCGACGTCGGTCAAATAAAATTGGACGACAGTAAGCTTGTGTGCATCGTCCCACTTGTTGTGCTTGCTCACCCGGTCGTATTCGTCGAGCCAGTCTACCGCGTCTTTGTCATCGGTTCCACTGAAGGTAGGTGGATCGCGTTGCCGAAAGGAGCCAAGACAGACAGGAGCTGCAGTAGTTGGAGCCGAGGCGGCCGCCTGCTGATCCTCGTCTGTGGACATCGTAGCAACTGGAGGCAACGTACGGTTTCGCAGTTCCAGGATTAGGCGTTACCCAGCACTCTCCACCAGTTATAATGAGGCGTTTTAGAGTTGCACTCTTTTATAAAACAGGAGAGCGGTCACGACACGTCAAGTGGTAATGGCGGAACCAGCCTGAGTCCCCAGCCAACCAAACGTCGTCTTCTTCACCGACTGAGTCATACCCCCTGCCCTTCTGAGTAGCATTCATCTTCTTCACTACACATGCAATATGTCTATCTGCGAACGACAAGTGCAGCTTGGAATGAATAAATTCTCTAAATGGGCTGATGAGAACGGTTTTAAAATAAACACCCAGAAAAGAACTTGCGTACTCTTCTCCAACAAACGAGGGGTAATGCCACTTCCAAATATTACGATCGAGGGAGACAAACTCTCTGTGAGCAGCGAGCATAAATTCCTAGGAACCATTTTAGATTCTAAGCTCCCGTTTATTCGCCATATCAAACATGTAAAAATAAAATGCCTGAAAGCGATGAACCTCCTGAAGCTCCTATCACGTACAACATGGGGTAGTGATCGGAAGTGTCTCTTGAACTTGTACAAAAGTCTTGTTTGGTCGCGCCTTGATTATGCCTCTATAATTTATCATTCCGCAACGCCAAGTGCTTTGAAAATCCTAGACCCCGTTCACCATCTGGGTATCCGCTTTCAGGACAAGTCCGATCCAGAGTCTCTATGTAGTGTCGAATCAGTGGTCACTTCCCCTACAGCGATCCTATAGCAGTTTCACTTATTTTATAAAGGTACGAGCAAACATAAAGCATCCTTCTTATTCAGCTATAAACGATATGACCGCTTCCACCCTCTACCATAATCGACCCGCAGCGAGAAAGCCGTTCTCTTTGCGTGTGAGAAGCTTAAGTTAGGAAATGGGTGTTCCGCTGCTCGAACTTTGTCCTATGCCCACAATAAAACATTTACCGCCGTGGCAGTGGCAGCTCATCCATTGTGACACTTCCTTTGCCGAGATCACTAAACATGCACCAGAAGCACATATTAAAATGCATTTCCGACCACTTCAATCCAACTACTCATGCGTAGAGTTTTATACTGATGCTTCTAAGTCGCATGCAGGGGTGGCTTATGCAGCCGTCGGACCATCCTTCTCGGAATCCGGTGTGCTGCACCCGGAAACAAGTATATTTACGGCTGAGGGGTATGCACTATTGTCGGCTGTGAAGCATATACGGAAATCAAACATACAAAAATCTATTATATTCACAGACTCGTTAAGCGTCGCAAATGCATTAAGATCCCTTTTCAGGTTCAGAAATCCAGTAATAATTGAGCTGTATTCCGTTCTGTGTACAGCGTATATGTCCAACCAGCATGCTACGATTTGCTGGGTTCCTGGCCATAAAAGCATCGAGGGCAATGTTTTAGCTGACCAAATGGCCACCTCAATTATATTGCGTGCTATTAACCCCAATACTACTGTCCCTGCAACAGACCTAAAACCCTTCCTACGTAAGAAACTGCGAAACCACTGGCAACGCTTGTGGGACACAGAAATAAATAATAAGCTTCACTTGATTAAGCCGCGGTTGTGTTACTGGCCCTCCGCTACAAGAACACGGCGAACTGATGTCCTATTTTTTCGCCTCAGAATTGGACACACTTATGGTACCCCTAGCTTTCTGCTGACTGGTGATGAACCTCCTACTTGTGGTAGATGTGGTGAGCGGCTAACCGTCCTTCACGTTCTCCTGGAGTGTCCTGAAGCTGAAAGTGAGAGAAAGAAATATTTTGCTTTAGCATACCGCTATAATCTTTCGCCACATCCGATTATGTTTCTCGGTGAAGAGCCGCTTTTTGATGCAAAATCAGTTTTGAGCTTTTTCAAGGATGTAGTATTTAATGTTTTTAGCCCAACATTGAATGTTTTTAGCCCAACAGGTTCATAGCGCATCCCCTGTTCAGAGGATGCCGCTGTGATAGCAGCTTTTATAGAGCCCAGACCTCCATGTTCTTGTTTTAAGGGCTCTGTCGAGGCACTGGTGCTCCATGCCAAGTTTTTATTTCATACACATATCGCTTTTACACCATTTTATGTTTCCATAGCACACATCATTTGTCATTGCCATAATTTTACTATGTATATATATTTTTACGCACCTACAGCGACTGTTTTTAGGCCCATTTACAGCCACGTCACATCTGTTTTGTCTACACTGCACATCGCACAGTTCATTATCATCGCTCTGGCGCTCTTTGGCCACACCTAGCCCTTGCGCCAATAAACTCCACTAATCATCTGTTCTAGATTTGGACGTAAAGGGCGCATTTGACAATGTGAGCCACGAAGCCATTCTGCGTAGCCTGGTATATGTCGGCTGTGGTGCCAAGACATACGCATATATACTGGCTTTCCTCATCAACCGCACTGCCACTGTAGGGATTGCCAATATCAGGAGCGAGCTTTTTCAACTCCCTAACAAAGGCACGCCGCAGGGCTCAGTGATATCACCAGTGCTTTTCAACTTCGCCCTCCTTAAGCTCCCACGTCTCTTGGACGCTGTCCCTGGGATACATCACGCGTTCTACGCCGATGATATCACTATGTGGACAAGAGGTTCAAACACGGGTGAACAGGAGGACCTACTTCAAGAGGCGATTAACATCACTGAAGGATATTTCAAGACCTGCGGCCTCCAATGTGCTCCGGAAAAGTCGGAACTGTTAGTACTTGCGGCATGCACCCGGTGTAGACCACCAAGCTACGACACTCCTGACCCACATGTCTTTCTACAGAAAGTCCAAATACCACAAGTTGACACGCTTCGAGTCCTTGGACTACAGATACATAAAGATGGGTCTGGCTCCGCTGCCCTACCCCGGCTTCAGAACACTGTGACACAGCTCACCCAACTGATCCGAAGGGTGGCTAATCTCCGCAGTGGCTTCAAAGAGAACGACACCCTAAAAATGGTACAAGCTCTCCTTTACAGCCGCATAACGTACGGAACTCCCTACCTCAACGTGAAGACAGCGGAGAAACAAAAACTTAATTTGCTGATACGAAAGGCTACAAAGCTTGCCCTAGGACTACCGCCAGCCGCCTCCACTGACCGACTGCTTCGCATGGGAGTTCATAATACGTGGGAAGAACTCCCCGAAGCACACCTCATCAACCAGGTCAAGAGACTCAAGCTGTCACTCACAGGGCAAGCCGTCCTTCGACGCACAGGATACCAGACCACTCTAGAACCCAACGAAGAACGCAAAGGCAAAATACCGTCACAGCTGCGAGAAAGCCTTGAAATTCGGCAGATCCCTAGGAACATGCATCCTCAACATCACCGAGAAAGGCGGCTCACCAGGGTTAACATGATCTGGAAAAAAACATGGCAATGACCCGCAGGCGCGATACGTGGACGCAGCCAAATATCCGAGACGTAATGCCTTCGCGATTACCGTCGCAGATTACAAGGGCGCGGTACTGGCATCGGCGACTATTCTCGCCAAACGTGCGGAAACAGCTGAAGAGGCTGCTACAGCACTCGCCACCCAGACGAGTGAGGATCCCATCGTGGTCTTTACCGACTCACAAACAGCGGCACGGAACTACCTGAAAGGCAGGGTCTTCACGGTGGCGATTAGGCTACTAAAGCGCATGGACAATCCTCCTCCCTACACACGCATCGTGTGGATTCCGGGTCATGAAGGTCTCGAGGGAAATGAAGCGGCACACCCCGCAGCCCGCGAATACGTCAACCGGGCATTCCCATACAATATCCGAGGCACCTCCAACTCAACAACAGAATCAGAGACAAGAGAAGCCATACCACTAACGTACCATGCATTACTGCACCATTATCGGCTCGAACGCAGGTTATACCCCCGCCACATCCAAAACTCACAAGAGACGAAGGGACTGACTATAGGCGTTTTCAAAGCAACACGTTCACAAACGGCGTACTATTGCACCATATGAGGCCAACGTTGCACAGCTACAACTGCCCTCACTGCAATGTGGCAGACACTCTGGCGCACCTCCTACTGCAGTGCAAAGTAAGCGTCCCAAGACTACGAGCAGCAGCACCAGATGCGGACCAAGACGTCCTCAGTGAAGCGTGGGAGGCTGCGATCACCCAGCTGGACCTGGTCGAGCAGCGTCAACTCATCGCTCGAGCTCGGCGGGCTGTCCAAGCCAGAGGGTTCCTGGAATAAGGGACCCTCCCACCTTCACTCACAAGCTTCTTTCAATAAAGGTTTTCTCTCACACAAACAACACTCAAACAACAGTCTGGAAAGTTTGAAAGGCAACCACCTGACCATAAACATTTTTCTCTCCGAAATATTTAAGCAGTTCACTGTTTTAAGTGCTATAAATCAGCACAATTTTTTTTTCAAACACATTTACCAAAGCCGCGAAATTGGCTGGGAAATGACGAATAAAGTGACCCTGTTACCTTCACTCAATGACGATTGCATACTGCTAAATTAGGGTCATTCGTTTCAATCATGCTGTCAGGGTGAGAAGGCATAAATCCTTCCCGATGCAGCGTAGGCTGTTCAGTGGCTGTGCACGTTGCGTTCCCAGATAGATAAGCTGCCAAGTCTTACATTGTGGCTGCAACACATGCTTAGATACCGTGCAGTATGTATAACAGTAGAGTGTTTTTGTGCAACAAAAAACTAATACTACGCCTCACATAGCGAAAATACCTTAAACATCTCAAGTATTTAGTGAAGATAAACACCAAAGCGAGACGATGACAATAAAACTCTGAATAACAAGAATATTTTGAGAGTTACACATGATGGAAACAATCGGAATAAGATGTGCTCGAACGCTAGCAGTGATGTTCAAACAAGCGTTTGCGCTGTTCAAGAAGGCGATTCGACCACACACACAGACGAAACGTCTGTTCAAACAAAAGTCCAGCTTCAGTGCTCGATCCGCTACACAGGCACGGCTATCGGCAGTGTCACGCTACGTTGCGGGTGAACGAAAATTCCAGTGAAGACAAATTTATCAAAATTGAATGTATTAGCAAGTAGGCAAACTTCGCGAGGCTCACCTAACGCAAAGCATTATGCTGTGTTGTCACACCATGCACCAATCCGAGTTATCACGGTAGTGTTACCGCACAAAACGAAAAAGAACCGGAAAGAACGACATGGACACCACGCCCTTGTTTTCCATTCTCGGTCTTTTTGTGCAATAAGAAAAAAAAGAGTAAATGAACTACCTACATGCCCAAGCATATGCGTCTTACATACGGTTGATGCTTAGAGCTAACAGGCGCCGTCCCCACACATATATTAATTAGTAAACTAAAATTGATGTGCAGCACGAGCGGGCGCCATTAAAAAGGGCGGCCAACAAAGGGCACCGCAAAAATCTGTTCAATTTCTTCGCTGAACCCGAGCAGCACACGCTCACTCTGCTTTGTACTCCAAACAATCTAAACAAACAAAAAAACTTACTAGGCTATTACTATTACTAGACTCGCAAGCAGCTAGTAGTGGGAGCCTTGCTGGTATCAAGTTGGATAAGGTATACTAACAGTATGAGGAAAATGGCCCGTAAATATCGTGCATTCGTAGCCTTGTAGGCACATGTGCTATGATATGGGTGCACGTTAAAGAAGCCCAGGTGGTCGAAATTTTCGGCGCCCTCCACTACAGCATCTCTCACAATCGCATGGTGGTTTTGGGTCGTTAAACCCCACATATCAATCATTTGTAACCTCGTTCTTTACACCTCAAATATAAGGGTGTAAACGGGGTGTTTTGGGGGTGTTTTAATTACGAACACCTCAAATTTTTAAAATGGGGTGTAAAAGGGTGTTCTTATGGATGCTTTCAATGCGTACACCCGTTTTACACCTTTAAGGTGTACATTTTTTTTCGAGTGTACACAGATAGATAGATAGATAGATAGATAGATAGATAGATAGATAGATAGATAGATAGATAGATAGATACGCTCAATGTCGCCGAAGTTCGCTAAGAAATGTTTCGCAATTAAAACAACAGAGTGTCCATGTCTTTCCTCCCCTATTGAGAAGGTGGGCTAGAGCTTTTACCACTGTGAAATTACAGTGAAATATTTTTTGTGTTTTTTGTGCAATATTGTTCTTGAGCACGAGAGCAAACTATCCTCAGAGGTGAATGCAAAAACATCACCTAACCCTATTAATGACCGCCTAATTTGTTCATATAGCCTTACGGTTCATATAAGTCTGATAATCGCGGTGTTCACAAATTGTCTTGTCCTTGTTGTACAAATTTTGCATTGTACATCACTGCATACGCAAATAAGTTATTCTATTATTATATATTTATCATATTTGGTATATGTGGACTAGTAAAAGGGTCACGAGCACACCATGAACGTAGTATGTTATGTTATTACATGAAACCCACGTAATGATTAAGATGTTTGCATCAGTGATATAACCACGTCATTCACTGACGTCAAGAAGCACCTTGTGTGAAACTAGCAAAACGGCCGCGAGCCCATCATAAATGTGGCGTGTAGTGATCTTCTAAAGTGACACGCATCTCATGATTATCAAGTTCACACCAGTCATGTACATTCGTCATCCATACACGTCCCATGATAGCCAATTTGGTGTTTGTAAACCTAGCAGTATGGCCGCGAGCGCATCATGAGCGTGGTATATTGTCATCTTCTTACATGACACTCATTTAATGATAATCATGTTTGCACCAGCCCTATACCTTCGTCACCTATTGACGTCACGTCAGACAAATTTTGCTACACATGAAGCTAGCGAAACAACAGAGAGCGCATCACTAGCGTAGCATGTAGTTATGCTCCTACGTGAGACGCATCTCATATTTATCATGTTAGCACCAATCATATACCTTCGTCATCCATTGACATCAAGTTACACCAAATGTGGTATACGTGAAGCTAGCGAAAACACTCCGAGCGCATTTTGAGCGTGGGTTGTACTTATGGCTGGTCATATCGTGAAAATCAAGACATGCATTTCTTAACTTCTCTGTTATGATCTGTCACTTATGTTCACCATAAAGTTATGTCATACCATACCAGCTTTGCGAAATGTCTTGTGGACAAAACCGCTGCAAGAGAGGCAAGACCACTATATATACATCATGGCATTCATGATATACATACAGGATTTTCATGTTGTGACTTGTCAGTTATGATTGCTATACAGTCATGTTATGGAATACCAATTTTGATAGACGCATTAGTATCGAAACGACCAGTACCAAAAGTCCAGGCGTATAGATAGATAGATAGATAGATTGATAGATAGATAGATAGATAAATAGATAGACAGACAGATAGATAGATAGATAGATAGATAGATAGATAGATAGATAGATAGATAGATAGATAGATAGATTCAAAGCCGGCAAAGATCGCTAAGAAATGAATGCTTCGCTTTAATAGCGTGCAGCTCAGTACATCACCCTAAGGCACTCCCCTTTGTTGCATATATGTTTGAGGCAAGACATTCCCCACACATACACGAAAAGTTTGATTTGACATATAACTTTCGATTATGGTCAGCATACTACCTCGGACACCCAAGTATGAGAGCTCTCGCAGTTTACCAAAACACCATTTTATGTCCTACGTCTTTTCTATGCTTACTTTATTTATTTATTTGAAAATACTGCTTAGTACGGGCCAAGCAAGAAGGGCAATACAACAAGGGAAAAAATATATATATGCGAATACAATGCAACACGGACTGAACATAATGTATCAAAAAACCAAATTACCGCTAAATTTGAGCAAAAAAACACAGGAAAGATTGGTGCGCCAAAGCAGCCATCAATTATATCCACTTATGAACTTCAATAACTATTAAATTCTAGTCGCTCACTGTTCGGGGAAAAACGCGTTCTTCTGAGCGTTTGTTCAGGCAAAAGTAGGCGCAAGGAATTGTTCATGGATGTGTCTTCTCTTTCTTGTAGTGGGTTTGTGAAACGAAGAGGGCAATGCTATACTACTTTTCACAGCAAGAGTACTGTGTAGGAGAACTTCACAATTCGATTCCCTGCATATTTGTTAATGTATGTATTCGGTTTACGAATGATGATGGAGAATTATGCTAGCTATAATTTTTATATAGAAATCTCACAGCCTATTTCTGAACTCGCTCAAGTTTCAGAATATCAGTCTTAATATGCGAATCACAAATTTCAGCAGTATGTTCTAATTTAGATATTATGAGTCTATTATAATATTTTATTTCTTACCGGTGCATATTTCATTTTTCTCTCTACGAACCACAGTTTATTTAGGGCACTTATGCAGATATAGGAGATGTGACTTGTCAATGTTAGCTTATAGATAAGTGTGACGCCTTGGTACTCCTATTTTTTGACTTCGGTTACTGTTATGTTTTGAAGTGTTTAATAAAACTCACTGAGGCAATCACTGCAAAACACTGAAACAGCGGTTGGTCTACTCATTTTTAATGCCGGCGCTCTTTACACTAATACGAGCATATTAGCAGCAGTAGCGTATGCAATACTAGCAGCTGTGAAACATATTGAAGAGTTCAAAATACCAAAGGCAGTAATTTACACCGATTCTTTGAGTTCTGTTAAATCTATCGCAACTTTGAAAAAGCACAAAAATCCTGCTGTTGTCTTACTTTACTCACTGTTTTGCACAGCGTACAAACACAGACAATACATCATGGTGTCCTTGGCGCCAGGGCACCGCGCGATCCAAGGTAACGTGATGGCAGATGAGCTAGCTCAATCCGTCCACGTGATCACTGTCAATACATTCACAGCCATCACTGCGCTTGATCTTGAACCTTTTCTCAAGATATAGCTCAGAGCTTATGGGCAACGCACATGGGATAGCCACACCCGTAATAAACTTCACGTTACCAAGCCACAGCTTGGCAATTGGCAGCCAGTATCGAACTCACGCCATGCCGACGTAACGCATACCAGGCTAAGACCACACACAGTACACATTCATAACTTTGGTCCGATGGGGATACACCCTTGTGCAAGAGATGCGGTGAACCCCTCACCGTTCTGCACACGTTAATTCAATGCAACTAATTCCACACGTTTAGAAAAAAGCACTTCCCGTTACCCTACCGACAGAAAATACCATTTAATCTATCCAAGTTCATTGGTAGGGATCCACTTTGCAATCGTCAGTCAATATTTGTGCCTTTAAAAGATGCTGGTAGTTTTCGCGCAATATACCCTGGTAAGATGTAGCATGGCCCCTGAAAAGAGGGTGCTGCTGCAGAAGATATATAAAAAGCACCTGTCTCGTGACCTTTGGATACAAGGGCACTGAGAAACACTCGTGCTGTCTCATAGGTCTATGTAGTCATTATCAGAGCCATTAGCTTCACATGTTCACTTGAACACATTTCATGTCATTTTCATGATTATTAGTGCCTTTTGTTTGGCCAAGCATTAGCACCAGGAATTTTCGGCCTTTCTACACCCAGTCATCACACCCACTGCCCACATCTTCTCTGTCCTGTAGCGGCGCTCTTTGGCCATCACATGGCCCTTGCACCTATAAACACCATACATCACCATCAGTAGCAGCAGTCAATTATTGGGGGCTAAAGTCTTTATGGACTAGTGCAGTCCATTCCTCCGGCGTAGACAGCAAGGCATATTTCCTGACATGCATGCAGACAGAGAGATATAGAGAAAGAACGAAGGACGGAGAGAAGTAGTGAACGATTTTCAGTGCTTGGTACTCGATTTTGAGTGAGCATAAAGCCGGATGGAAACAGGAAAATTTATTGCATACTAGCAACAGCACTTCAGGTGAGCACAAATGTCTGGGGCCAAAAAGTTACTTCATGGCATGTACAACCAAGTAAACATAGATACGATGCAACTTCAAGCGCTGTGATGCTATTGTAATCACGAATCACTGAAGGAAACACGAAAATCACTAAATTCGACCAGAACCGTATAATACTTTGCGAGAAGCGCGCGAGCTTCGATGGCACTGTTTTATAGCGAAGCCGACTTATAACAATTCCGAGTTGAATGCGCTTCTGCGCAGCCCAGAACTTCAGGACCAAATCCTGGCCGTCCAGTGTGCCTGAGACAGGGCCGTCAGGCTAGACTCATTGTTTGCCACCTGAGAGTAGCCAGCCGGGTGGCACGTTGCAAGACCAGCTTCTGCACTGAACCATAATAAAGTTGCCCTCGCTCACCCACACGTCTGCTGAGATTTCGGTGCACGTTAAAGAACCCCTGGTCATCAAAATTTTCTCATCATCATGATTTTTCATCATCATGGCGGATTTGGGACAATAAATCCCATATGTGACCAATCAATCGCTCAATTGGTTTTGTTCTTTGTCATGCGATAGTGGCTATGTACGATGCCGGCGGTGGCAGCGGCGGACAACAACGGCACCGCAGGAGGCCCGCGTTTTGATCTCATAAATGTTTTTGCTGTATTATGGAAAAACAAACCGCTGCTAAACGTTGTCCGCCATCCCTCCCTCAAATAATTTGCTAAAAGAAGAGGGAGGTGACCACAGTTTTTCACTTAGTTGTCAAATAGCGGCAATCGCACCTCATCGTACGTGTGCCCTGGTGTTTTCCTGAAGTAATATTGTGTTTGTGTGTTTAGATAAAGTGGTTAACGATTTAGAGTACTTGGTACCCTACTATGGGAAAGCATGAAGCCGTCTTGCGCAGGAGCTGCATACAGTATTTGTTTACGCCCCCTAAGGTGCATCGCAGCGCTCATACACAAAGAAGCGCATACTTAGGATGTGCGTCGCCAGACTACACGATGACCACAGCTGCTCAAAAGTAGTAGTGTCTGCTTTTTAAATGAAAAGCACTTATTATAGACCTTTGCACTCTAAGGCGAAATTACCCGAAAAGGGAGTAACAGAGCTCAATATGCGCGCGCGAAGAACGGATAGACCGTTGAGGAGGAACCACAGAGGCATGCGTGCCACGTGCAAACCACTTAGTCTCTTTTTTCCATGCAAAGGGATGAACCGCGTGGGAGATGCGGGCTGTGCGCAAACCGCTGTCGAGGAAACTAGCCGTCCTCTTCTCTCCTGGCTCAGTCTTCTCAATTTTGCTGGTGACGGTACGCGTTGCGTCGCGCTTGGAGAACTCAACGATCTAGGATTTACGGTGCGGTTTTTGTGTGTACGCTTGAATGTGCGTGTGCTGCTGCTTTTACGTTTCGCCGCACTTATGAATTTTGGAGCCGGTCTAAACAAGTCGGCACGCCACGCTTGATATACCTGGCTTAGTCAAGATGGTGACCACCAACTCACGACATCACCGGTAGGGAATCAAGGTGGCCAACATGGCTGCCGAAAAGACAGCAGGTCAGTCGGACGCATTATTTTAGTCTGACTCAGGGCAGAAATCAGCGCTGGATTTTTTCACAATTAGTTGATCTTTCTTTATTCTGCTGTACTTGTCGCATGTGCGATACGTATCCCGCTTTCGGCAACGGTTTCGGTCGTTTTGTATATCGCACGCACTAAATGTACAGTGAATGTCAGCTTCGGCGTCAGTAGTTCACCTGTGCTTTTTGACCAATCAGAAATTGGCCGCCATTGCCCTCGGCCGCCCGGACACTCACTCATCGAGTACTCGCCTGTCTCCGCCGCTATTTTGAGCTCTGGGCTGACGATGTACGGACGGAGATCTCGTCATCCAAAACACGTTGCGGTGGCTCGTAACGAGCTTGGTTGTAGTATGTCGCGCGCTGTAAGTGCAACGGCACGGGCTGGCAGGGCTTTCACTAGCGTCGGAAGAAGTCTGTGAAAATCGGGCGCCATTACAGTCAGCTTCTCCCTAAATCGGCCGCAGCAGCTCGGCGCCAACCATTGGCGGCTGCCACGGCAGCGTTTGCTCTCTGCCCTCACTCGAGTTTGTGAAAAAGGGCCGCATCACCATCGGCTTTTACGAGTGAACCTTCTTATAGCGGCACCCGTTCGTCACTCGTAGTTGTAGTAGTAGTCGTAGTGTGTAACCAGTCTTACATTTTGACCTCCAGGGTGGTGCCGGTGAGAGATTTTTTGAGTGCGTTGTTAAACAATGAAAAATTTGCAGCGTGCGCGTTAACTAAAAGCCGAATTCTCCTGTCTCTCATTAACCCTTAGCAGCCATTAGCATGTAAATTAAGCACTATCTCACAAGAAAGGGTTGCAACGATAAAACTCGCTGGTCATAACCTGCTTGGTTTTAGAAAGGTTTTGCGAGCGTTGGGCTTCAGTGCCATGAATACAGTGAACTAGTATATATCATGAACTCGAGGAGGTTAAAGGTGGTAAGTAGACACGAAGCGCAAGCCCTAAGAAAGTGTGCGTGTGCCACATCTCGTTTAGTCCTTACAATGTCCGCTGAATGGCGGTGCTTATGCGTAATATATTGTCACGGCTAAAGGCCGAGAAAGAAGACAGAGGACGATGAAGTGATGAGCGTGAACAGCACCCACGCGTCCTCCGAGGAAGAAGTCGAAGCGGCTGCTCTTTTGTTCTGTTAATACAGACCTTGTTTTTTCTGGTCGCACCGTCGTCCTGTATTCTGTTATTTTCACCTAGCAAAATTGGTGGAGGTGCTGGACTTCTCCGACTGATGCTTGGGACAACTCCACGCCCTAGCACATCGAGTCCATCACCGCAATCCGTTCCTGCAGTGGATACTCCTGTCCACCGCTACAGTCGCCGACAGCGAGGCATTAGTCCCGAGGCGATCCCGCTCGAACTTCTCCAGCAACACACCGTACCAGAAGAAATGACTACCAGAGGGCCTTCACAGCTTACTGTTGATCAGCCTCTAATTCCTGAGACCTTCCACAGTGAGGTTTATGAAGACGTCGAAGACTGGTTAGCCCAGTATGAGCGAGTCGCCAAAGCCAACCGCTGGCCCACTGAACAAAAGCTATCGCGCGTCTGCTTTGCTTTGGCAGACAGCGCTCGTACGTGGTACGAGAACCACGAGTCAACGCTGTCTTCGTGGGAAGAATTTCGGCAGCCAATTGTCGAGACATTCGCAAACATCGAACGCCGTGATTCTGCTCTGCAGCTCATCGAGGCACACATACAGAAACCAAACGAGAGCGTCACCATGTTTGCGGAAGACATGGCCCGCCTATTTCAGCGGGCCGACCCCGAGATGCCTGAAGGTAAAAAACTCTGACAACTGATGAGGGGCGTCAAGGAAGACCTGTTTGCCGGTCTCCTACGCAACCCACCAACAAGGGTAGTGGAATTCGTCAAAGAGGCTACAACAATCGAGCGCGCACTGCAGCAACGGCGCCGATAAAATGACCAACCAAACAAAACATCTCCCAGCCTCTCTGCTTTGAGTGCCGGTAGTGAGTGTTCTCTGCGCGAACTCATTCGTGAGGTCGTTCGGGAGGAGATCCGAAACCTCCTTGTGACTCCGCAAGAAAATACCATGGCTTGCGTTGCAGAAGTTGTGCGGCAAGAACTCCGCCAGTCATTTTCGTTGCCCGAATCACTCTCAGACCAGCGGTCTGTAAGCTACGAATCAGCTGTCCGTCGATCCACTCCAGTGTCGTACAACTCGTCACCACTAGCTCATCGTGACGTGAACCAAGGGCCTTACAACGAGCCGTGGGCCTCAGCTCCCAATCCGCCGCAGCCGTATCAACAGCCCAACGTGCCTATGCAAACGGCGCCGATGTACACTCCGCTGACATCTGCATATTGGTCGCAAGGTATGCCCACTAGTCAACCATTCATCCGTAAGACGGACTTGTGGCGCACCGTCGACCGTCGACCACTTTGCTTTCATTGCGGAGAAGCCAGCCATATTTTCCTCAATTGCCCGTACCGTGACCGTAGACATCATAACTTTCTACAAACCTCCCCTTGTGCCTATTTCGATAACCGCCGTGACAGCAGTGCAGGCCCGCAAGCACAGCAACCCGAAGTGCCGTATCGTCGACCCCGCTCTCCTTCACCTGCACCGAACTCGCCGCCGTTGCGCAGTTACTCCGAGGTGGTCCGTGGCAGATCCCCTAACCCTCGTCGGAGAAACTAACAGCTGCGACCTTTGGGGGGAAGGTTGCCGCCCGTCGAGATGCTATCACACCCCCAACATCTTCTCTACGACGCGATACGACGAATGATACCGCGGATCGTACGACGCACGATACCAAGGGCGATACGACGTCACCGACATCAACCGAAATCGTAAGCACCAATGTAGACATTTGTATAGACGGATGCCCAATAACAGCACTGGTAGATACTGCTGCAGACTTCTCTACTATCAGCCGTAAACTCGCCGACTGCCTAAAGAAAGTAAGAGCAATATGGACGGGCCCAAACATAAGAACCGCAGGAGGTCAATTGGTGACGCCGACGGGCAAATGTACAGCTCGAGTTATTATCGACAGTTCAGATCTCGTCGCTACTTTCGTAATTTTACCGGAGTGCTGCAAAGACCTGATCTTGGGCATGGACTTCTTGCGTGAATACGGTGCCATTATCAACATTCCTGAGAGATTGGTTACGTTTTGGGCGGCCCCAGATCAAGTTTCGGTTGTGCCCTGTACAGACCAGCGACGTCGGCCTTTGCACGTCTTCGAAGACGACGTGACCATCCCACTGCGGTCGAGTGCACTCATGGCTGTGACATGTGACACGTCGAGCGATTCTGTAAACATCGCCGAGCAAATTCCAACACTGCTTTTAAGACATAGTTTATCTATCGCAAGAGGCGTCGTAAGCATAAAATGCGGACAAACGCACGTCCTTGTTACGAACTTCAGCTCTGAACGCCGACATCTAACTAGGGGCATGGCAGTCGCGTACGTGGAAGAGCTCGTCGAGATGACAGACTGCCTAACTCTTGAAAAAGATAATTCAACTGATCTGACCCCCGCACCTCTATCTGTTGATATTGGCCCAAGTTTTCTGCCGGCGCAGAAGCAAAGTATCATGCAGCTTATTAACAAGTTTGAAGATTGTTTCTTTTCGATTTCCAGGGTCCGTCAAACGCCGCTGACGAAACATCGAATTATAACGAACGACATGACCAGACCCATCAGGCAAAACCCGTACCAGGTAGCTCCGTGAGAACGTGAAGCCATCGAAAAGCAGGTGCGACAGATGCTTGAAGACGACGTTATTCAGCCGTCGAAAAGCCCTTGGGCTTCGCCGGTTGTATTAGTGAAGAAAAAAGACGGCACCTTACGTTTCTGCGTGGATTACCGCAAGCTGAATCAGGTGACAAAAAGACGTCTACCCACTTCCACGTATCGACAATTCACTCGATCGACTACGCCACGCGCATTATTTCTCGTCGATGGATCTAAGGAGTGGGTATTGGCAGATAGAAGTCAATGAAAGAGACCGGGAGAAAACAGCTTTCGTGACACCTGATGGCCGTTTTGAATTTAAGGTGCTTCCATTTGGCTTGTGCTCAGCACCGGCAACTTTTCAGTGGCTAATCAACACCGTACTATCAGGCCTCAAGTGGCAGACGTGCTTAGTGTATTTAGATGGCGTCATCGTACTTTCTGCCACATTCGACGAACACATCAGGCGACTGCACTCAGTATTTCAAGCTATTGGTTCCACCGGACTAACACTTAAGCCGGAAAAATGCCATTTCGGCTTCGAAGAGCTTCTGTTCCTGGGACATCTTGTCAGTAGTGAAGGTGTGCGGCCTGACCCTGAAAGAATAGCTGCCGTTACGAATTTTCCAGTGCTAACTGACAAAAAGGCGGTCAGACGGTTTTTAGGACTGTGTGCTTACTACCGACGCTTCATTGAGAACTGCTCGCGCATTGCCTCGCCGTTGACCCGCCTTACCAGAAAAGACGTCGCATTCGTATGGAATGAACATCAGCAAAAATTTCGATGAGCTGCATCAACGCCTTCAGAAGCCACCAGTCCTCGCACACTTTGATGATTACGCACCGACAACAGTGCACACCAACGCTAGCAATATCGGCTTAGGAGCTGTACTCGTGCAGTGGCAGGATGGCGCCAAACGAGTAATTGCTTACGCGAGCAGAACTCTTTCACGTGCGCAAGAAAATTATTCCACTACGGAAAAGAGTGCCTTGCTGTGGTGTGGGCGGTTATGAAATTCTGCCCATACCTGTATGGTCGTCCTTTTAGTGTTGTCAGCGACCATCACTCCCTCTGCTGGCTGACGAATTTAAGAGACCCTTCAGGACGGTTGGCGCGCTGGAGCCTGAAGCTTCAAGAATTTGACATGACGGTGGTCTACAGATCGGGAAAGCGACATTCAGACGCTGGTTGCCTTTCTCGTGCGTCATACGAGCCTGCAACGGCAGAAGATGACGACACAGTCTTTGTCGGAGTTGTAAACACGGCAACTGTCGCACAGCTGCAACGAGACGACCCGAACTAGAACCCATAATACGTTTTTTAGAAGGTCGCACTTAAGCTTGTATCTAGACTGTTTGCGAGAGGGCATTCGTCATTTTTCTTGCGCAACGACGTCCTGTATAAAATGAACTTCACGCCACACGGAAACGACTACTTACTCGTCGTCCCAACATCTCTAAGGAGCGAAGTATTACAGGCATGCCACGATGAACCAACATCCGGCCACCTGGGTTAGACGCGTACGTTGTGCAGAGTGAGGCAGAAATACTACTGGCCAAGACTGACGGCGACCGTTCAACACTATGTTCGGACGTGCCTTGATTGCCAGCGCAGAAAAGTTCCACCCGTCAAACCAGCAGGCTTCCTCCATCCTATTGACGTGCCTGTTACTCCATTCGGTAAAGTCGGAATGGATCTTTTGGGCCCATTTCCAACCTCATCAGCAGGTCGCAGATGAATCATAGTAGCCACCGACTACCTCACTCGTCACGCCGAAACCAAGGCTTTGGGAGGGGCACGGCAAGTGAAGCAGCCCGATTTTTTGTAGAGAATGTGGTGCTGAGGCATGGTGCTCTATCAGTGGTAATAACTAACAGGGGAACTGCATTCGCAGCCGAATTATTACAGACAGTTTTAAAACTTACTGGCACATCCCACCGGCGAACAACGGCGTATCATCCGCAAGCGAATGGTCTTACGGAGCGTCTCAACAAGACACTAGCGGATATGCTCTGCATGTACGTCGATGGGGAGCATAAAAACTGGGACGAGATCTTGCCGTATGTCACGTTCGCCTATAACACGGCTCATCAAGAAACAACAAGAACAACGCCATTCCGCCTTCTTCATGGTCGTGAAGTCACCACTATGCTGGATGCTATGCTGCCGAACGAGTGCGAAGACGCTGAAACGGATGCTGATTATATCACTCAGCTGGCCGAAGAAGCCCGACAACATGCACGCCTACGTATTAGTCGCCAGCAGGACTACGATTCAAGAGGGTACAACCTTCGTGACCGACCAGTCTCCTACGAGCCAGGAGAGAAAGTTTGGATATGGACAACTATTCGGTTCCGTGGCCTGTCAGAAAAACTGTTAGGACGGTACTTCGGTCTCTATAAAGTTCGGCGACGTCTCAGTGACATTATTTATGAGGTTGTTCCTGATACTGCGCACTCTTCAAGGCGTCGAAGGTATGCTCCACAAGTTGTGCACGTGGTACGCATGAAGCCTTATTTCTCCGAATGAACTCATGCGTTTTCAACGAGTACAACCCACTTTGATTATAAAGCATCGGGACGATGCTTTCTTGAATGAGAGGCTAATGTCACGGCTAAGGGCCGGGAAAGAAGACAAAGGACGATGAAGTGAGGAGCGTGGACAGCGCGCACGGTTCCTCCGAGGAAGAAGTCGAAGCGGCTGCTCTTTTGTTCTGTTAATACAGACCTCGTTTTTTCTGGTCGCACCGTCGTCCTGTATTCTGTTATTTTCACCTAGCGATAATATGATGAAAACATGCGAGATGTAGTACTTGGAGTGTTGAATAGATGGACGAACGGACTCACAGACAGATGCATGGATGGACGCATGAACGGATGCAGGGGCGGATGCATGGACGAACGCAGGGACGGACGCACGCACCGACGCACGCACGAACGGGTGGATGGGC
Organism: Rhipicephalus microplus; assembly: GCF_043290135.1. Lineage (NCBI taxonomy): Eukaryota > Metazoa > Arthropoda > Arachnida > Ixodida > Ixodidae > Rhipicephalus > Rhipicephalus microplus. Next base: position 331,657 of record NW_027464593.1, read on the forward strand.
GCATGGACCGTCACACAGACGGACGCATGGACGGACGGGAGCTTCGCCCCACTCTCCATCTCGATATGCTGCCAATTTTTAGGCACTCCCTCCCAACCAACTCGGAGCAGTTCGTGGCGGTGGCCTAGCGTACGGTTGCTCTCCTCTTCGAGGTTCGCTGGCGGCAGACGCTCCGCGTGAAACGTCGTGTTTGGTCTCGCGTTCGATTCCTCGAGCTGAACGGTGGCGCTCGATTAGAACTGGTTGCCTCGCTGGAAGTACGGTGGTTCGTGAAGCCTCGGAGTTATGACGGTGGCACTTGAGCTGATGCGCTATGGGGACCGAAATGCGTCTTTCACGATGTGCGACATTACGTTAAAGTATTTACATGACTTATTATACACGTGTGCTCCTTATAGCGGCACCCGTTCGTCCCGCGTAGTATGTAACCAGTCTTACGCTTTGACCTGCAAACATTCTGACCTCCAAGGTGGTGCCGGTGAGAGACTCTTTCTGTGTGTTGTTGAACAACAAAAAATAGGGCTCAATGTAGATGCCAAAAGCTGAAAATGGGGTATGAGAAATAGGAGCATTCGGCTTTTAGTTAACATGCACGCTGCGATCCCCATTAGCAGCCATTGCATGCACATTGAGCGCTATCTGAAGTGAAAGGGTTGCTACGTTATACCCGCTGGGTGTAACAATCTTAGTTTTAGAAAGGCTTAGCAAGCGTTGAGCCCCAGTACCTTGAATACAATGAACTAGTATACACCATGAATGAACTCAAGCTAGTTAAAGGTGGGAAGTAGGTACGAAGGGCAAGCCGTAAGAATGTAAAAGCGGAATTTTCCTGTCTTTCATTTCCCATGCAGCCATTGGCATGTACATTGAGCTCTATCTGCCAGGAAAAGGTTGCTTCGTTATACTCGCTGGGCGTAACCTCTTTGGTTTTAGAAAGGTTTATTTATTTATTTATTAGAATACCCTCAGGGCCCGCAGGGCATTACAGAGGGGGTGGGTACAACATTTATAACACACAAGAAAAAAAAAAGACAGAATAAAGAAACAAGTGTCAGATGCGCAAATCAGGAAGGCAACATAAGTCAACTAAAAATGTATAAGTAAGAATTCAAGCACATACAAGACAAAGATAGATAATGGAAACTGCGTATAGTTAGAAGCATTGCTGAGAAATTGCAGTCTTGAATAACAAAGGGTCTGTTATGTTTAGCGAGTGTTGGGCAGCAGTGCCATGAATACAGTGAACTAGTATATATCATGAACTCGAGGTGGTTAAAGGTGGGAAGTAGACCCGAAGCGCAAGCTGTTAGAAAGTGTGCGTGTGCCCCCTCTCGTTTAGTCCTTGGAATGTCCGCTGGATGGCGGTGTTTCTATATGGGGAATATATGATGAAATGATGCGAGATGGTGGTACCTGGAGTGTTGAATAGATGGACGAACGGACACACAGACAGATGCATGAATGGACACATGAACGAACGCAGGGGCGGATGCATGGACGAAAGCAGGAACTGACGCACGCACGGACGGGCTTATGGACGCATGGACGGTCGCACAGACGGAAGGAAGCAAGAACGAATGGACGGACGAATGCTTCGCCCCACTCTCCATCGTTCACTCCATAGATATGCTGCCCATTTTTCCTCACCTTGCACGTATTTGTCATACCATGCATATTCATTCTCTGCCACGTATGAATAACTATTTAAATGCGAAGCATTTCCTAGCAAACTTCGGCGAATTTAAGCATATCTATCTATCTATCTATCTATCTATCTATCTATCTATCTATCTATCTATCTATCTATCTATCTATCTATCTATCGATCTATCTATCTATTCATCTATCTATCTATCTATCTATCCATCTATCTATCTATCTATCTATATATCTAGCCACCTACGACTTCTAGCTCTCCTGACATTTTTTATAATGGTAATAATACCAAACTACGTATGGCATAACTTGGCTGTATGAAACACATGTTTGACAATTATATAACATCAAAATCATGATATGCATGTAATAAATGTCATGGTTTACATTTCATGCTCTTGCAGCTCCTGCAGTGGTTTCGTTCACATGGGATGTCGCAAAACTGGTATGGCATGACATGATTGCATGGCGAACAGAAGCTAAGACCCTAACATAAAAATGATGATATGCGTGTCATGTAACAATATGACAACATGCCTCGCTCATGATGCGCTCGCGGCCTTTTCGCTATCGTCACATATTCCAAATTGGGTATTCATGTATGTGAATGGATGACAAAGGTATGAAACTCGTGCAAACAGGATGAACATGAGATGCGAGTCCTGTAACAATATGACGACGTGCTATACGCTAAAGATGCACTCGCGGCCATTTCAGTAGGTTCAGATGTACCAAACTAGGTATTACGCGACGCGAACGGATGATATAGATAAATGACACAACCAAACATGGTAATCATGAAATTCTTGTAATGTAACAACATGAATACATGCCACACTCATCATGCGTTCACGGCGGTTTCGCCAGATTCACATATGACAACCTTGGTATTACGTGACGTCAATAAATGACAAAGGTATGTGACTGGTGCAAACAAGATAATCATGAGAAGGGTGTCATCTGAGAACAAGACTACTTGCCAAAGTCAAGGCGCCAAAACGTTTAGATGTGACACGGTGCGCGTGCTCAGCGGCGTTCATTTCGTTTCGTCATGCCGGCGTTGCCACGCCAGGCGCTGGCCCTGCTTTTTACTCGAAGGCGCGCGCCCCGCCGCGTTGCTTTGACGCATGCACGTTTCGACGCGTCCGGCATCCCTCCATCACGAAAAGAGGGAGAAGCAGTGTTGTCTGGGTAACGCAGCGGCACGAGTAGCAGCATGTCACATTTCGTGGCGGTAGTGGTCGGGCCGCGCCAACGGACGATGGTCGCACCTGGCGTCAGAGTATACACCTTTTCACAGGAAGGAAAAAACACCGCCATGATGGGCTGTGTGCGGGAGTGCAAAGGCTAAGGGCGCAGCGAGGGGACGCGCCAACTTTAACAGCCTAAGGAGGGTTTTAGCGGCGCCCAGGGAGGCATTTATGAAAAGGTCAAAAGAGTAATGACGTTTTGCTAACGTAACGTCGCTGTGCCGAATGTTCGCGCATGTTAACGCTACATTGGAGTATGTCATGCTCTTCACGATGTGCTCGCGGCTATTTCGCTAGCTCCACATAAACCAAATTTGGTGTTACGTGACGTCACTGAATGACGAAATAATTCCTGGTGCAAATATGATAATTTCAACACGCTTCTCATGTAAAAACAAAGCAACATACCGCGCTCATAGCGCACTCGCGGTCGTTTCGCTAGCTCCGCATATGCTGAATTTTGTATGACGTGACGTGAATAGATGACAAAAGTAAACGACACATCCAAACATAATAACCATGACATGGACGTCATATATGACATTATTTATCTCGACCTCATAACACTGCGCTGATTTGAAAGTGGCATATCAACCTTTCTCATTCGTGTATTGCATATTATCGATTCTCACTGTTCGTGGGATCTGTCAGTTTTTTTTCTAATGTCGCGCGAAATGGTTACGGACACCGGGGGCGCCAGCGGCGGACAACCACGCGTGGCCCTAGTTGTGATCTCAGAACAGCTTTCGCTTTAAAAATCATGGCTAATATATCATAAATGTCATGGTTTGCATTTCATGGTCTTGCTGCTCTTGAGGTGGTTTCCTTCTGGTGGCATATTGCAAAACTGGTATAGTTTAAGATGAGAGCAGGGTGAATATAACTGACAGACTCGTACGCGGAAATTCTGACATACATGTCATGTAAGTCATGACTGAACGCCGCACTCATGAAGCACTCCCGGCCGTTTCGCTAGCTTCAAATATGCCAAATTTGCTATTACGGAATTGGAATGGATGACGAAGGCATATGACAGGTGCAAACATGATAATCATGAGATGTGTGTAATGTAAGGTCATGACTACATGTCACGCTTGTTATGCGATCGCGGCCGTTGCGATAGCTTTACATATACCAAAATTGGTAAAACGGGACGCGAACAGACTATGAAGATCAATGGCACGTCCAAACATGATAATCAGGATGCGTGCCACGTAAAACATCACTACGTGCTACGATTATAGCGTGCTTACAGCCGTTTCACTAGCTCCTCATATACCAAATTTGGTATTACGTGACGTGATTAGATGGCGAAGGTAAGTAACACGTCCAAACATGATACTTGTACAATGCATGTCATGACTACATGCTACACTCATAGCGTGCTCGCGGCAGTTTTGCTAGCTTCCCATGTACCGAATTCGGTATTACGGGTGTGAATGAACGACAATTGTAATGCCTTGCTCAAACAGGATAATAATGAAATGAAAGTGATGTACGGCATTATTT